>NC_056735.1:1018409349-1018510013 GCF_019279795.1 Protopterus annectens
AGGGTATTGTCTTTATCAACAAAATTAATAATTAATAACACACTTTTTGCATCATATGTACAAAAGCTATGGGCCTAAATGTGCAACAGCAAATAAACAAAACTCACTGGGGGAACAGGTACTTAATTGAATGAATTCCTAGCAAATAGAATAAGTTACCACTATAGGTCAAACAAAGCACTGCTGTGTCTGTCTTTATACCTAGTCTATATGATTGGATGGGGACACGTACATTTATACTAGTGTTATCATGTATAGACTCCTAAATGGTGCGATAAATGTTAAGTGTGCCTGTTAAACTGTGTATATGGCTAGGCCTTTTATGGTCCCTGTGACTGCTTACCCAATATCATTTCTATGTTTTTAGAACAAAAAAATAGCTCAAGAAACTTCTACTGAAGACAACAAGCCAGCAGGCTTTTGCAAATGCTTTTCAAGTTATAAAAAAAACATCAATACTACAGCTCTTCATTTAAATACTTGCAGTAATTATTAAACAATTAATCAATCAAATGTGTATTAAAGCTACCTATCTAAAATGTCTCATCTTAAAAATGAGTTTAACACTGTTTGCAACATTTAACCAAGGACTTTTATTTGTCCCACGTTTATTTATCCAGTGGTATTCCACACACTCAGTTTTGGTTAGTCTATCACCTCTGTTAAAATTAGAGAGTATGTATTGTAATATCATAAACTTAAAGAATGTGTATTTTCTGAATTGCTTATATGCTTATAAAGGGCATTACTATCCAGCTTTCTCCATATTTCAGATATTTGGCCATAAATTCTTTATTTTAATTTCATGTTAGTTTTACCAATATAGAAAGCCAGACAGGAATTACATATGGCAACGTATACCAAATTCATTGAATTAAAGTCTGAGCAAGCAAAATTTTATAGGCATGACTTGTAACTAGATGTACAAATATGTTACTTTTATATATAAATTTGCAAACACTACAATTATTTCAAGGGGACATCCATTTTCTTTGCCTTCATCATCTTGCATCCATTGGAGCTAATTCCTTATAACATAGCTTTTGCTTTAAATTCATACCTGTTTTATAACTAAACTCAGGTCTGTCTCCTATATGTTCATGCAACACTTCAACACTTCCAAGAATGTGCCAATGCTTCTTTATGAATTTTTTAACCATGTTAGTGCATCTATTATAAGGTATAGTGAACCTTATTTTACTATTTGATTTATTTTTTCCATTACTATTATAGCGCCCCTTCCTAGAAAAAAATTGTTTATTCATAGCAGATCCCTCTCTCATAATTTCATTCTTACTACTTAGTAAGTCCAATTCATTATAAACCCTCTCTTTAAAGTCTATAAGATCTTCCATCTGTTCCTTAAGTACCACATCCTCTGTGTTTAGTCTAGCTATATGTAACATCTGACCCCTAGTCACATTATCAAAAACATGCCTAGGGTTCATACTTGATCTTTACAAATATGTGGCTAATTTACTGGTGATAAACTTCCCTGGATCAGAGTGTCTGTCCCGAGGAGTACTAGCTTCCACATGTGCCAAGTTAAAACAGCTCTCACTATTTAGAATGGCATTGCTTTCCTTCTCCATACAGACTGTGAATTGGAAGTCTTCTTACAAATATTCAGAATATATACTTTTTACTGCTTTTTCTTCTGGAAAATTTAATAGATATTTACAAGCAATGATCAGCTTATGTTTATGAAAATACCTATAGTACTTTTATTTCTGACATTAGCACAAAATTAATTCACACAACTACTGCTCTCCATACCCCTCCAAATTTCTACCCCAGTAATCTGACACTAATTTCCTTTCTTTATTCTATCCTTCTCTCTTATTTCCCCATCATACTGTAACTCATCAAACTAACTGCTATAATTCTCATACTAGACCACCAATATCAATTCTTTTGCCTTTTTGCCACTTTGTCCTTACATACCTCCTCAATACTTTGAAATGCCTCATTTGCTAAGATCTCTTACTTGTACTGCAATTGGTCATCTGGTTAACCTTTTTGTATATACTTTTTATTGTTTTTATTATATTTTAATTTACTCCTGTTAATTTTTAATTGCATAATTTGTACTGTGATTTTTTTTAGTTGTATAATTTGTACTGTGGAGCTTTTCTCCCGGGGCCTCTGCTGAAT
The DNA here is from genome assembly GCF_019279795.1 of Protopterus annectens. NCBI lineage: Eukaryota > Metazoa > Chordata > Ceratodontiformes > Protopteridae > Protopterus > Protopterus annectens. The sequence goes on from NC_056735.1 coordinate 1,018,411,504, forward strand.
AAGAGTGCAAGCTCAGTCCGACTATCCCAGTCAACAAATGTAAAATAAATAAATAAATAATAAAATAAATTCTCAAAGTTGCTGTCCAGCGAACGCAATGACGTTTTATACTTCCACCTTGAAATATAAGGTAGTTTCCAGTTCTAAGAAAGAAAGATTTACATATAGGTAAAAATATATAGAAGGCCTTCATTACACATGCAGATTGTGTTCTCATGCATTTAGCACTTTTACAGAGAAGTAGTTTACACTTATCTTTGTGGTATAAAATGTAGTCCCATGACAAATATTTATTAGGCAAATGAATTCACACAAATATTTGAAAAGCAATCTTATTTCTATAGTCTAATGCCTTTGTGTGGTAATTCGGCTGACTCAGTGCTAAACACCAAGTCACTTGTGCCAAATGATGCAAGTTTCTAAATATTAATCAATGGAAGGCAACAGTAATGTTTGTTTTAAGATTCACCCACTGTCTTCTTGAACTCACTTGAAATATTAAAACATTTCTTCTGGTTATCATCCCAAACAGTAAAAAAGACATGCATTTTGCATTACATTGTACAGTAGAGTATAGATTTTTTTCCAGCTATTCTAGTAAAATGTATCAACAGCAAACAGATCAAGAAAATTAGAAGTATGTACTTGATCTGCAGTATAGACAGCTGAATCATCTTAATATAAAACCAAGTTTAGTTTTCACAGCTTACAAGCAGCAAGAAAGTTAACTGCTAAAAGTCGACATATGAAAAAGGTTGTGCAAGACTGAAAATCTCCAGGTGAGGGACTATTTCCTTTCCCAGGGGATCATGCAATCTCTGAGTTAGTATATGTAATTAGCAGGGGATGTGGGAGGTACACCCCCAACATGAGGGTGAGGGGGTATACCTCCCCACAAAAAACAATGCTATTGTTGTTTTTTGTTGGTTGCATGTGGCAAGGATTTTACTCTCACATGCGTAGTTTAGTGCTGGCATTTCCAGTGTCGATCTTTTTTGTCAGCTTTCTTGCTGCCGACAGTCAGGTGTGTCAAACTAGTGAGGTAGATTCAGATAGATAGATATATAGAGAGATAGATATAGGTATAAAGAGAGAGAGAGAATGTGAGAGCACAGGTTAGGCAATATTGCAAATAACCCTCTTGCCATTCATGTTACTAACTGCCACTGTTATTAGCCTTTGCAAACAAAAGCATTCATTGCCCTACTCCATTTGTGTAGTCTCATGAAGGCAGCATCACCACCATTCATCAGGTGATCCATGAAAAGAAGGATATGTACTCATGGACTAACAGGCCTGAGTCCAAACCCCCAACATATCTGCCCACCCACATCCATAGAATGGACCGATGAACACTGATTGACACAGTAGGGATGGAGAGTGTGAGGGATGAACTTACAGCAAGGCCACTGACAATTAAATCCTTTATGGAATGTACTGAAACTCTGTTGTCAAGGGGCACCATTCCTGCATCTAGTCTTTTGGGAAATATATATATCTTGTTAACTTTTAGTTTGGCTTTAGTATGGTTTACATCACTGCAGGTTATTTTTATTTGTAACATATTTTTGATTATACAAATATTTCCATTTGGTCTTCCGGATGTGCATACTTGCATGAACTGTAATGTAGTGCACACAAAAGTAGACAGTCACTGATTATGTAAAATGTTTTCTGGGTAACCTACCTTTATTCAGTTCAAAACAAAATAAAATCAAGTGGAAAAATTCTCTCCAAAAACAAGAACTGAAGAGTGAAGTTTTGGTGTGCAAGAGCCTTTGGGTGTGGAGCTTTGTTGAAGAGATTTTATTTTATTATTTTAATTGTATTTCATAAGCAATTCTTGAGCATAGTTTATTACAGGATCACTGCTGTTTGTTTAAGGAAAGGGAGACAGTCTTTACTTATTTTCTTTATGTTTACTTCAATTGAGAAGCTGTAAATATTTTAAATTTAAGGTTAACATCAGAAATCTATAAATAATAAGTAAAACTCATAATTCTGCTGCTTTTTATATAAGTTGTTAGTCTGGTTTAGGTCAATTAGGTGATATGAGGAGCTTTCTTCCTATGCGCACTTTAGGTGGCATGAACAAATTTTAGTGACTTAATTTCTGTTTTTACTGTAAGCAGTTTGAGTCATGGATAACAGAGATATAGACTAGAAGACACCACTTTTGGAAAATCATGCTGGTAAAACAAGCAGTCCTGTTTCGGTATTTGAGGGTCAGTGGACTGCTTGCATTAGTATTCTAGTTGCAGAGTCGCTGGAAAGGATGGCTTTTTATGGAATTATCTGTAACCTTGTTTTGGTCCTTAACAGAAACAGCCTATTTTACTGGAATGCGACTCAGGCTAGCCAAGCCCTACTGCTTTTCATGGGCATCACTTACTTGGTGTCCCCCTTTGGAGGCTGCGTAGCCAATACTTTACTTTTGAAGTTTTTCACTATAATGTCGAGCATGATCCTATACTTTTTTTGCATCCTGTTGTTTTCTCTAACTACTTCTACTGTTCGATATACTTTATCTGGAAACCTACTCCCTGTTACTGTTGATGACTGCCTTTTCCCAAATGGCACCTTAAAACCAAATGTGTCCTGCAATCAAGAAGTGAGATATTGTGTACCTGTGGTCATAAGTGTACTTGTAATTACTGGTGTAGGAGTGGGATCTGTAAAGGTCAATATTACACCTTTTGGAGCTGATCAGGTAAGCTGGTACATGAACAAACTAATATTTTATTTTATTAAGTTGAGGGATGTTTAGTGATCAAAGAAAAGAACAGTCATTTCCAGCTGATCCTCGTGCCCTACTTTGGTCTCTGCAGACCTGAAAACCAGCTTTTTCCTACAGATCTAATCTGTTATTTATGGCTATAAAAAAATTGAGGCAACCTGGTAAAGTCATCCTGCTATCTTGGATGGATGGATGGCTGTGTGTGTGTGTGTGTGTGTGTGTGTGTGTGTGTGTGTGTGTGTGTGTGTGTGTGTGTGTGTATATAAAGATATATTATTTATATCTATCTATCTATATATATATATATATATATATATTTATTTATTTAACATTTGTTGACCGGGAAAGTCCGACTAGGTTCCACAGATCCTGTTTTCAGCAGAGGCCTGGGGAGAAATGCTTCAGAAGCATGTCTTTAGAATGTGGGAGGAAACTGGAGTACCTGGAGGAAACCCATGCGAATGCAGGGAGAACATGCAAACTCCACACAGAAGGCACCCCAGCCAAGAATCAAACCAGAGAACCTCTTGCTGTGAGGACAACCTTCAGTCAATCAGGTACAAAACCGACCTTCAATGTAAAATCTCCCTATGGCAAACGGTCGGAATGTCGAACAAAGCAACGAATTTGACAATTCCTACTGCTCTACTACCTAAACAAGTGCTATCATGGGTCACAAAGGGGGGACATTTTGCTTTTAACTCACTGTGTGTTCGTATTTATGCAAACTCGCATACATGCATTCGAACATTTTCCGATCGGCCATCTACCGTCTGACCAAATGCGTGCATACCTGTAAATATATGTATATATATCTATATATATATATATATATATATATATATATATATATATATATATATACAGATATATATATATATATATATATATATATATATATATATATATATAGATAGATATATATACACACACACACACACACACACACACACACACATATGCACACACACGTATGTACATGATATATGAACATACACACACATGCACATATGTATGTACATATGTGTATGTGTGTATGTGTGTGTGTGTGTGTGTGTGTGTGTGTGTGTGTGTGTGTGTGTGTGTGTATGTGTGTGCATGTTTATGTATATATATATATATATATATATATATATATATATATATATATATATATGTGTATGTATAGACATATTCACGTGTGTGTGTGTGTGTGTGTGTGTGTGTGTGTGTGTGTGTGTGTGTGTTTATGTATGTATATATATATATATATATATATATATATATATATATATATATGTTTATGTACATATATATATATATATATATATACACACACACACACACACACACACACACACACACACACACACACACACACACACACACACACATACTTTTTTAATGCTCTTCCCCTTCTCCCGCATATAACATGCAATGTCATCTTACACTGGTAGAAATATGTGGGATTTCATGCATCTCTGGTATATTTTGGTAGTGCAGTACCTCCTCATTGAGGTTTGCAACTCCAAAGAGAATGCTTTATTTGCCCTCTTCTTCCAGAATATAGTCCTTCTATGTGGCCCATCTCATTACTAAGGGTTTTGCATCCATGAAGAAAGAGGTCATTGTCTCCCTCTACTCTTCCCTCATTAAGCCAATCATCGAGTACATTGCCCCATTTGGTATGTATCTCACTAGACACCTGCAACAACTGGAGAGGCCACAAAAGTACCTCACAAAGAGGATCCTAGGCCTTACATACTTGTCCTATATGGACAGACTCAAAAAACACCAACTATTCTGTCTCATATCACCTACTTAGAGGCAATCTCTGCTTGACTTACAAAGCCATGTCTGACCCAGCTCTGTTTGAAATGGTACATTTAAAGAAATCACAATCCCTCTGCACTACACACTCCAGAGGCCACAATCTCATTACCACAATAAACAGAATGCAGGGACAGGTTCATAACACAGAGGCTGCCCCATGCTATGGAATAGACTTCCCATACATGTCAAACAGAGCACCTCACTGGCCTTCTTCAAGAAAAATCTTGATGAGTGGATGGGAAATAGAAAATTTACCCCAGGAATCACTCCAGCGGCTCTACTTGACAGAGTGACTGGGAACTAAGGTCAGGTGGCATGATGCCAGAGTAATCCTATGGGCTAGGCTTGTAAAGGCTCCAGGGCTATTAGCCTAGAACACACCTATAAACTTATGAACCCCCAATATACTAAAATCTTCCTAAGAGGAGATATTCACCCTTATCCAGGCCCTATCTATCACAACCAACATCAATATAATTCCCTTCCACACACTACCCTGTTGTCACAAAGGTCAACCGCTCACCGTGGTAATGCACATTTTGCTGCCATAAATCATAGAAGAATAAGAAATAAAACTACTGAACTACATGCCTGGATTACCCAGCAGAAGCCTAGCATTCTCACTATAAATGAAACCTGGCTTAAAACCAACATAAGCAACTCCAAAATTACAACCACTCCAAGCTATAATATCATCATTGCAAATTATTAGGGACGATAGTGGATGACAATCTTAAATGCAATTTGTAAATAATAAAGCTGCTTGAACAGAACCTCCGAAGTCTAGTCTGTTGTATCCTGACTAGATGAGTGACACTCCCCAAAACTATGGATGCTTTATAGAGCCAAAAATGCTTTCATCAATGCAATTACAACTACACTTGCTACTACTTACCTCCTCCTCTCACAATTTCATCACACTCCCATTCTTTCTAACCTCCAGATGTAAACAAAAAACAAAAAACAAAGCGTTAACAATGCTATAATAAAGTGGCTAAATTTGAAGCAAATATCCCTTTCAGAATCCACCAATACATAGCACTTTAACGTCTAAATTGGTTAGAACTGACCCATCAACTTACATATACACAGTTTCTTACCACCTATAAAATTATCCAGCACCCATTTGCTTGTCCAGCATTAAATACCATTCTAAACAACTATGTTTCCACTAGGTCTTTATGATCCAATGGAAAAAACTTCTCTCTGTCTTCAAACTTATCAAGTCTGTTGGGCATGGTCTGTAGTCATTAGTTCCTAGTGCCTGGAACTCCTTATCTGTATCCATCAGGTCAATAACCCTACCTCCAGTCCTGTTAAACCATTCTGAGAAACTTCCTAACCAAAATCTGTCTCTGTTCTTGCTCAACGCCAGGATAAACTATATCCGTAAATATGAACAAGAAAATTCCTGTTTGTATTATGCTAAATTTTTTTTTAATTTTTAAACTGGCTAAAAATTCTTTAAATATTAAATCATCATCATATAAATTGCTTCTGTTCTTAACCAGTGTATTCAAATATGTTTAATTTAGTACATTTATACAAACTGTAGATGCTTATGTATTATTTTGAATATTTTGATGTTTTTGTATTATTCAGAATATTATAAAATTATTGTTCTGAAAATGTTTTTGTGATACTTTGGAGGTTTTCTCTCTGGGCTTCCACTGAAAATGAGCACCTATCCAGTAGGGCTTTCCTGGTAATTAAATGTTAGTAAAAAAATAAATAAATAAATATTTACCACAAATAAAGTATCTTACTGTAGGACACATGTATCAGCCACTGGAAACCGTTAGATGGCTTTATGTATGTTGCTTTTCTAGAAAGACTTCTGATCCTCCTCAAAATAAGCTGTACTTGTACTGCTTGTATTCCTTCTTTTCAAAAGCTACAACATGGTGGAGCAGCACAGTTAACAAGTTATTCCTGCTAATCAAGTTTAACTGTTAAATTGCCAGACGTGATCCATTCGCAGTATCGTACTTGAGATATGCTTAGCTCGATAGATGGTTGTTTACATGAATTCTTTACATTTAATATTATGTTCCTGTTAATGCTGTGACCTTTTCTTAAATCCTGCTGTTTTGGTGCAACATATCCTGTATGGATGGTCATACACTGCTCATTCAGACTAATCCTTGTTATAACAACCGTAGCTGTACCCATACACAATGACCTGCACTGTCCACTGCTCATTGCCTTACTGTTCCTTAGTCTTACTGCAATGCTCAATTTTATCAAAATTTGTGAACTATGAAACTCTGCTTGTTTACTACTTTTTGCTATATTTTAAAGAATGTCTCAACAAAGCCTGCCTCTAAGATTTCATGATTCAAGGCTTGTTAAGCAAATCAATGTATGTCTCTATATCCTTCGTGGGATTCAAAAAAGCTGACTGCAGTGCAAAAGCCTTAACACAGAGAGTTTCCTGCATCGAGGTAAGTCTTTCTGATGCAGCAATCTGTCTCCTGATAGAGTTTCATCCTCTTGGAGGCTGTAATGCAGAGAGTTGTAGAAGCAACATGCTAATGCAACAAATGGAGGAGCAGTTCAGAAATGGTGCCAGCTCATCTTTAACTTAGCAGTCATTCAAAGAATCTCTCTGCCAAGTTAATTTCTACTGTAGGAAAAAGAAAAACATGAACACTTTTTTTGATGACATTCAGCCATTCATTCCTTTTGGAGTGGTCACATTATACATAAGCATGGCATGGTCATGTGAATTTGTGTGTGTGTGTGTGTGTGTGTGTGTGTGTGTGTGTGTGTGTGTGTGTGTGTGTGTGTGTGTGTGTGTGTGTGTGTGTGTGTGCTTGCACATACAATCTGCAACTGAATGAATATAAGTGCATGTATATGTCTGTCTATGCATGTGTGTGCATTTGTGTGTTTGAGTGGCCACACTGCTGGTGCTAAATAGGAGATGCTAATCCTGTGCATGTGTGAGTGTGTGTGTGTGTGTGTGTGTGTGTGTGTGTGTGTGTGTGTGTGTGTGTGTGTGTGTGTGTGTTTTCATGTCCACTTGCACAGGTGTAGGAATCTATGACTGCATTTCAGCTCGTGCTTGTACTTGCATGGCTGTTTGAATCTGTGAGTGCATGTGTGTGTATCTGTGTATGTGTCTCTAGACAGTGCCTGTGCTATAGTAGAGCACAAGCTGGTATGGACAACACTACTGTTCTCAGGTCTGACAGTACAGTGTTTGATTTAGGCATATTATAATGAATTTCTAATGAGGTGCTTTTCTGTGCATCTTTGCTATGTTTCTGAGTCAGAGATTCTCTCTGTCATTCTGTTTTACCAACCTATATTATTCAGAGTGATCAGAGAGAATATCTCTGAATCCTAGCCTCTCTCTATAGTCTGTTGTTATTTTGCAACCAGCACATTGACCCATGAAATAAATGTTCTACATATGTGGTATATCATATTTAAACTACAATCATAATGCAAAAATAATATTTATTAAACCTACCAAATTATATGTACACATTTCTGAACAAGTGCAGTATCCAATGTACTAAATTAATCAATATTTCTAAACCTACATTTTATTGCAGTTGTCAACATGCAGTATGACCTGACCATTTTGTTTTTTTTTTGTTTTTTTTAAGTTTACCACTGTGCATTTTCCAAGTAGGAATAATGGTTTGACTTCACTGACTTGTGAAATACTTTTTTATCAGTTTTGAAATTGAAACTATCAAGTTTTGTATTGAAGAATGAAAAGGCATCCAACTTTAATTAATTTAGACTGTGGTAAAAAATGTAATTGTCTGTTTTAATAACTCTGTAATGTGCACAATACAACATTTAAAAATGACTGCATAAGTTTTAATTGTAGCTGATGTTTCTTGTTTCATTACTCATTATAGCACAGCTTATCTAATGAAACAAGACATACTTTTCACTGCTGCACAGATTACAGTAATACATAGCTTAATGATTTTTTTTTAATGGTATGGGAGTTTTATGTGCTGTTACCCTCATTTTGTTTAAGTGAATGTGTAGTAGAAGCATAGACAATGCTTGAATCATGCACCACATTGCATTATGAAAACATGTTTTTTAGAATCATTTGCTTAACATTTGTTTACATATTTTATTTCTCTATAGCAATATATCTTCTCAGTTCAAAAATGAGTGATATCATAGCTGGTTTATGTTGAATGCAAGAAAGAAATAAGCAGGCCCCGGTGTGTGTGTGTGTGTGTGTGTGTGTGTGTGTGTGTGTGTGTGTGTGTGTGTGTGTGTGTGTGTGTGTATGCGTGTGGTGCTTTGCAAAATACATAAAAAACTTATGCCTTTAGACAGCCAAAACTGAGAGAAATGCAGCTAGAAAGTACAGAGTAGGGCGCACAGTTTTTCTGTCATAAAGTGCCAAGCACACAGATATTAATGTGCATAGGAGTCAGTGTCAATTTTGGGATAAAAAGTATTACTATCTCTGGAGTACATAGCATGGACTTACGAGTAATGAATTTTTATCCCATAATGTAACTGTATTGTATACTGTGTGCAGTCTTAACTACCTTCAACCACTCACCTCCATTTCACATTTGTGTAATGTGGAATGCAATATTAGTTGGTGTTTTTTTTTCCTAATGTTGACTAAATATCCTCTACCTATCATAAAAATTCAATTTAATATTTTATAGGTCCGTAGATAAGTACTAGGTTATCTGCCCTTACTGGCCTTTTTAAGCCTAGCCAATTTTCCTTTTGAATTAACCCATCCCATTTGTTGTTACATTGGCCACCCAGTGACCAATAATTATATAGTAGACCTAGTGAAAATAACTGGAATCATGCCATAGATAATTTGAGTAGACACATGGGTGGGATAAAGTATTTAAGAGCTGCCTCTGTCCATTAGTAGTATATTGCATAGTCCTGGGGTAAATTTTCTATTTCTCACTTGTAGATCCAAGTTGTGCTTGAATATGGGCAGAGATAAGCTTTGATTATGTAGATGAGAAGTCTGTTCCAGAGTAGCATTATCTTCTGTGATATATATCTATTCCTCCAAATAACTTTTTTATGTTGCAGAAGAGGCTTAGATCCCTAGATTGAATATTTCTTATGCCATTTATCTTGCTGATGTGCAGTAAGTCCATCAGTATTGGGTCAGAGGGTGCCTTGTATGCCAGACGTAGGTCACCTCTTAACAGTCTGTAGCATACTGAGTATAGTGACAGGCAAAAGGTGACCTAGGCAGCTACACAGTCACAACATTAATTTAATTAAAAAAAAAGATGTTTCGTGGTCAAGTAATGCTGCACAGCCATTTTCTCACTTGTTTACTGATCTCTTTCCTCAGTGGTTTAATATTGCTTTAAGAATTTGTTTTCCTGCTTGGATCCAACTATGACAACAAACTTACATGCACAGACCCAGCAAATGACAGCAAAGATTTAATATCACAGCCAAGCAGGTAGGCAATGGATTTTACAAACAAACTACTGGATGGAAGTACATCAGACACACTCATCACTTGCAGTACATCCAAATGGATGAATTAGAATGGAAATGCAGCTTTAGTTTCGATTTGTTTTCAGTTGAAACGTGTATGCACTCGTGCATGTATGTGAGTGTGTGTGTGTGTGTGTGTGTGTGTGTGTGTGTGTGTGTGTGTGTGTGTGTGTGTGTGTGTGTGTGTGTGTGTGTGTGTGCGTGTGTGTGTGTGTGTGTGTATGTGTTTGTAGTTTATTTAATTGAGTGAAGAGTTCAGCAGGCTCAAATCCTGTATCTTAGTTATAGGTAGCAAGAGCCTTAATCCTCTTATACCACCTGCCAGCCAGACAATTTGGTAAATCACTGAGAAGTTGACTGAAATGTTCTGAAATGTATACTTTTTTATTATTGGTTCATACAGTTTCTTTCACTTACTGAAAAAAATGTTCAAAACTACAAATTTAAAATGCAGCATATCAAATGTTGCTGCATTAAATAAGAAATACATTTAAATAATCAGGAAGGTGAATCAAACAGCCCATGATTTTATGCATGCTGTCCTAAAATATATACAGGGGACTCATAGTTTGAAAATGGCTTGGGGACCAAGGTACACAATCTGCTCCTGGTCGGGTGCATTTTCAGTGAACATGAGTTTCAATGCAATTTCAATAAATGTGAGCTTCGAGGGAAGAGAAAAGTTTGCTTTTGTTCATGTTAAGTCTGTTTAAAATGTGCAGATGTTTTGTTTAGAAATTGTCCATAGTTGTCCTATAAAATTTGAAAGCTGTGTTAGTGGCATAACAGGGTAGCACAAATGCATTTAGTGTAGAAGGCTGTGGGTTCTACTTCCACACCAGATGTATAGATTGCTGACACCGCAATGTATCATAGTGCTGGTGCTGCACTCCTGAGTGCGTTGCACTTCAGTACTTAGGCCCCATCCGCATATAAATAAGTATTTGACTTGCTTCCTGGGAAGACCATTTTAATTCTAGTCAATTTCCTTAAGGTTCATAAGTGTGTACTAGACTAATGGCCCTGGAGCCTTTACAAGCCTAACCCATAGGATTACCCTGGCATTGTGCCACCCGACCTTATTTCCCAGTGCCTCTGTCGAATAGAGCCACTGGAGTGATCCTCAGGGTGAATTTTCTATTTCCCATCCACTCATCAAGATTTCTCTTGAAGAGGGCCAGTGAAGTGCTCTGCTTGACATGTATGGGAAGTCTGTTCTATAGCATGGACAGTGTCTGTGTTATGAACCTGTCCATCCAGCATGTTCTGTTGATTGTGGTAATGAGGATGAGGTCTGTGGAGAATGTGGTGCAGAGAGATTGGGATTTCTTTAGATGTAGCACTTCTGACAGAGCTGGGTCAGACATGGCTTTGTAAGTCAAGCAGAGATTGCCTCTAAGTAGGCAATATGAGACAGAGAATAGTTGGAGTTTTTTGAGTCTGTCCATATAAGACAAGTGTTTAAGGCCTAGGATTCTCTTTGTGAGGTACTTTTGTGGCCTCTCCAGTTGTTGCAGGTGTCTAGCGAGGTACCTGTCAAATGGAGCATTGTACTCAATGATTGGCCTAATGAGGAAAGAGTAGAGGGAGATAATGACCTCTTTCTTCCTGGATGCAAAACCCTTAGTAATGAGATGTGCCACATAGAAGGACTTTCTGACCACAGTGGCAATGTGGTGATCAAAAGAGAGGTTGCTGTCAACCTGTGTTCTCAGATCTCTTATAACGCCTTCTGTGTTCAGTGGACTACCATCAATGTGGTAATTCATGAGAACCGGGTTTTTCCCAAGGGGGATGACGACACATATTTTGGCATTAAACTTGAGTCGTTGGTCTCAGTGAGGCCTTTCTGTAGGATGTCAACATCACTTCGGGGGTTAATAATAGCTCCCAACTTGCAATCATCTGCGGACTTTGTCAGCCGGAGTCCCTTCGTGTTGGTCTGGACTTCAGAGAAGTAGATACCAAACAGGAGAGGACCCAGATCCGAACCCTGTGGGACTTTACTCATGACTGGTCAGCAGTCTGACTTGGAGTCAACTACTTTTGCACTGTGGGGTCTATCTGTGAGCCAGTTTGCAACCCACCTAGTGATATAGGGATTGAGGTCTAGCTTAGTGAGTTTTTCTATGATTCCTGAGTGGGGAATGGTATCAAAGGCCTTGGCCAGATCAAGGTAGGCTGTAGAAACCACCATGCCATCATTCACAGCTCTGGTGACTGACTAAAAGAAGTCAACTAAGTTGAGCAGGCATGAGCTACCCTTCACAAAATCAAACTGTGTGGGATCCAGAGTTTGGAGATTCCCTATATCCTTATTTAATACGTCAATGATGATGCGCTCCATAGCTTTGCATATCAGACTCATCAGGCTAATGGGGCAATAGTTCCCAGGGTCTGTAGTCACTCCTCCTTTGTGGAGAGGGATGACTGTAGCTGTGTGCTATTTGGTATGGACAAAGCCTGAGGTGAGGCTGTGATTGAACAGGGCACACAGGTGAGGTGCCAGTTCACTCTGTAGTTCATATAGAACACAACCAGGGATATTGTCAGGTCCTATAGAAGCTGTATTCTTGGCCTTGGACAGTGCTGTTTTAACCTGTGCAGCAGTAATACTGGGTACCTGGCAATCTGCTGGTATTGTGATTGGTCCTTTGGGGGAGAGAGAGGGTTTACGTAGGCACTGAATCTGTCGGCCAGTATATTGGCAATATAGAGAACCAAACCCTATAAATATCATGTCAGGTGTCTCCTGAAAAGAGGCTAATAGGCTAGAAGGACTAACATAGTTAACAAGTGATAAATAAATTTAAGGTTTTAAATTAAATCCTTATCTCTGTAATCATTTCAAAAGTAAAGAAGAAAATAGTAAGTATAGTAACTGTTCTGAAGGGTATTTATTGTAATTGAAGGAAGAATGACAAGTAATGGAACACTGGAATGGCTAGGAGAGAACTGGTTTGTCCATTACTCTGCCTAGTGCACCATTTGACCATTATCTGGCTCTGTTGACAGGGCTTTGAGTTGCTACATGTTGGTCATATTGTTTAGGCTTTGTATCTTTTTAGTAAGGAATCTGTGTAGGGGATCCAGTTGTTGCATGTGTCAGCACAGATGCACACCAAGGGGGGCATTATATTCAATGATTGGCCTTAGAAGGGCTGAGTAAAGGAGGACAATGACATCCCTAGATCTAGGCATAATCCCTTTGTTTATAAACTATGCAATATGGAATGACTGTCTAATGAGAACTGACACATGGTCGAAAGTTAGGTCACTGCCCACATAAAGTGCCAAATCCTGAAAAACTGGGTCAGGTCCTATGGGTGTATTGTTAATGTGGCAGTCAGTCAGGTTAGATGACTACCTAAAGGATATGATAATTCATTTTTTGTCATTTAGTTTCACTCCATGATTTTAGCACCAGTTATTCATTTGGGATAGAATTCCCTGTAGGATGGTTAAATTATTTGGGGATTAGATGACTGCTTCTAGCCTGCAGTCAATTGTAACCTTAGTAAACCAGAACCCTTTGGCACTGGATTTTACTTCAGAGACATAGATGACAAACAGGAGAGGTTCCATCACAGAATGCTGGGGGACTTCACTGGTGACTGGACTCTTTTTGGAGGTAACTTCCTCTATTTTGATTTTTCTGCATCCTATCTGTAATCCAGTTGGCAATTCAGCAGGTTGTATATGGGTCCATTCCCAGTTTGTTTAGTTGGTTTACTATGCCTGACTGGGAGATGGTGTCAAACATTTTAGCTAGATTGAGGTATGTGATGTATGCCATTTTGCCTTCATCCATTGCCTTGGTGATCTTTTCAAAAAATAATCTACCAGATAGAGTAAGCCTGACGTGCCCATGATGAAACTAAATTGAGATGGATCCAGTGTTTGGAGTTCCCTACATACTTTGATTAGTTCCATGATAAGTCTTTACATGACTTTTCATATCGGACTGGCCAGACTTACTGGACTCTAATTTCTGGGTCTGTGGAATGTTCTGTCTTACGCAGGGGAATGACTTTAGCATGAAATCTGTATGAAGCCGGAGGAATATTGTCAGGACTCATCAATACAGTATTTTTATCTTTTGATAGTGCTTTTAGGACTTGATCTTGTATAATAGCAAGATTCGAGACAGCTTCATGTACATCTTGAGGGACAGACTGAGGGAAGAGGAGTGCAAAGATAGAGTTGAATTTATTGACTGGTAGGTTCACTATATCTTCAGCCTCAATGTAGATAAGATTGTTCACAATCATCTTAGCAAATTGCTGCAGTGGGCTTCTGAGATTACAAATATAAATAAATAGGGCCAGTAGTCCCTAATAATAATAAAAAAACAAAAAAAACTTACTTCAATATTTGCTTCAGAACCCTTGGCTGCTTGGCTGTCAGATGCATTTTGCTGTGCACAAGCACATTTACCTTATTTCTGTTAAGCTACTTGTTGTGGGCCCTTCAAATCAAAACTCATTGCTCAGATAACCTTAATTATAAAATAATAGAATTACTATTGTACTGTATCTTATGTAATTGTGGATAAGAGGTTATTACATGCTTTTACCGAAAAGTGTGGTCAGATGCTCTCTGGAATGGTAGTATGCATAACAATACAAATTTTCAGAAGACTAATGGATATTTGGCTTGAATGCCCTAGAATCCAGTAAAGCATAAGGTCAACAACATTTATACACTCTCTGTGGGAGTTTGCTTTGTGGAAAGTGTACACTATGTTTACGGGCTAGCATGATGAGCAGTAGTGCTAATAGCTCACACAGACAGCACAAAAGTCTACAGACGGCAAATAATGCAAGATGTGCCAGGCAGGGAAAGTGCACTGAGTGTAATGTGTGCATAATTCAAACATATGAATGCAGAAATAAGTAAGAGGGTAGAGGAAATGGCAAGGGCAAAGACAGTAGATGGGTTACTAGACAGAGAAAGTGTACTGAGGACAAAGTGCACAGAAATCAAAGAGATATATACAGAAACATGTAAGTGGAGGGTAAATGTTCAAATTCTAGTAAGATAATTCATGTGAAACTGCTTATGTCACAAACACATTTTTGTTGTACATATGTCATAATAATTAAAGCTGGTCATGCTTCCTGAGCAAAAATAGGCAAATAAAAGCAGACAGGATATTACAGGATGTGACAGATACACATATTAACATTTCAACAGTGGAGCTTACATGAAATATGAATGTTATTAACATGCTGCTTTGAGATGACAGTTATCAAGGACAGTACATACATTATGGGATATTTGCATAGCATGCATTTCATCAGTATAACATGCTGGAAAATAAGAATGGCTTAGAATCCGCAATCTCCTTTTACAAGAATCAAACCTATCCCATCAATGTTACCACTGAGCTGTGTATTAACTGCATATGCTGCAGAAATAGGCCTAACACATGTATGAGGATGATCACTCTTGAATAGAATTATGCACTTCAATATTCTAATGGTTATGCATCCCATATGTAAGTCTGTATAGTGTTATAAATGCTGAAGCATAATGTGACATACGTAATACTCTGTGTAAGGCACTCATGCCTAGCACAGTTATTGCATAGACAGGAACAGATGCAAATACTAGACTATGATGCAATGTATTTCCCAGAGGTGCATATTGTCAGCATGTGCCACAGGAGGTAGATATGGGTATTTTCACAAAAAAATTAAATTAATTCATGAATTAAGAAAGGATCACTAATAATGAATGTCATATCAGCATGTCAGACTAATGGCAATTAAATGAGTATGCTCATGTGCATGCAGTTGTGATGAGTCCTATATCAATGCTCCATGGTCAAGGAAGGTTCCTCTGTATGTCTGTACACATACCATCCAAGAACTGGAGCCCACATGTGTACACCACAGTAGTGATTGCATGTGCCAGGGCATCACTCTTACCATGACATAGGCAGAGCAAATGTCTACTTCTATGAAATCCAATGCTATGTTCACATGTGTTCATGCAACATATCAAGAGATAAGGCTGGAGAGATGTAATTGTTGTTGTGTGACATCAGTACATTCACACAAAATGAATCAATATGCTAGAACTGAATATCAGGCTGAACAACTCTTCCAACAATATGGCCATTAATCACGCTCTTCGCTGTGGAACTGTTATCACTGCTACTGAGCACCACCTATGTAAAGTCATTCAATCAGCTATATTTTATTTGCCCATAAATTTTATCTGCTAAAATTAATGGAGGCAGCCTCGGCCACTATATATGTACAAAGTGCAATGGGGGATGTATTTCCTGCAGAATAGTAAAGGACACAAATGCTTATATTCACTCACTGCTGGTTTGGAACATCTGCCTATATGTTGAAAAAATGAACACCATAGTGGGATCAATGAACATGCCATGGTAGTGCTTCGCCAATTGTCATATGTCTGGTTATGTGACAGCATTGCATCATGAGTAAGAATCAAGGAATATGTGTCCCTGTGATTGCATAAACAAAATCTTGCTGTACGTCAAACAATATTCCCTGATGCTAGACATACCCAAACACACCTGTAGGCCCTGCTGCTGTCACTGAGATGGCAGAACAGCAATTATGTATAATGTGGATATAAACCCATATTGGAATACATGCCTTACGTTTGCAATAACATTCATTAAATCATCTCATGTCCTCAGTCCTGAGGAGGTGTCTCAGTACAATTGGTATGGAATGACAATATATTCAAAGACAGCATCGGTCTTCAATACAGCCTTTCCAAAGTAAAAGCAGAATAAACTCTTGTAACAGGAAATAGCATTTACACATGAACATAGCACATGTGGGTGAGAACAGAGTTAACAACATGTACACTGACTGTAAGCAGTGATGACAGGATTCAAACTATATAACTAACATCGCAGACTAATGAAGGTTTGCTATATCACAAGTGTAACTACAATTTATTTGACATATGCTTCAATGGATGACATCACCACTGTGTATTATCTTCACATTTTCGCTAAAAAGTGGCTGCACAGCACAAGCACACTGTATGGATAGACCTCATATATGTACAGTATTTGCAGTCTGTTCTGGACAGAAAGAGAAAGAAACGCACACTCATAGCTGACAGTCATTGGTATATTTAAACTGACTAGTTATGTACCAAAACAATCTACATTTAAGTGTATTATGTGCACATGCCACAGGAGATGTCAGACTGCATCTGAGCCACACTGTATCTTGGAAAGATTGATATAAGCTGTGTCATGCAAAGGACTTGTTTGTGTGAAAATGACTTCTCCAGCTGTTTGGAATTGTACATATCATCAAACTAAGAGGTGTAAGACATGCCCGCATCTATTTACATTTACACTCCCACACACAGTCAGAAGAGCCTCACTGCAATACACAAACTCCCTACATATCACCTGACACAATCTACACACAATTGTATTATACTCGTGAGTCACAGGAGAAATGTGACTTTAATGGTGTTAGAGTGCATAACTGAAATGATGACCTCATCAGTGTGTTGCAGACAGCAAGCATTTGTAGGCAGAGTCAAATGGGAATGTTGATTTGATCAGACTATGTAAGTGTTTCTTAAAGTGGAAGTCAAAGGAGCACAGCTGTTGAATTAATCTTCCATTGATGCTATGGACCCACCATCAAACAGACAAGTTAATTGTTGTGAGATTAGAATTTCCAACCTACCTAGATTTGTGACCTAGAGAACACAGTACTTAATGCAAGTGCCACAATAAAGTCTGACTTCTATAGTGTGAGACTGCAATTCATATAATTTGACAGCAGTGGTGTGTTGCAGAGAAAATGATGTTGGGACAAGGGTCTTACTTTGACATAGACTTACCCTGAAGTATAAAATTAACTCCAGGTGACTATTTTATTGAGGCCAGAAGTAGATCAGGTCATATTTATGAGGCTCCATGGACATGTTTACTGCTGCAAGATCAGAACCCCCTACCTATGCAATTGAAAGAGCACAGTACTTAATGCAAGTGCCACTGCAGAAATCTGACTTTTATACAGTGAGTGTGCACTTTGTAGAGGATAGCATCAGCATTATGTTGCAGAGAAGATGATCTTGGGAGAAGGGTCTGAAATTGATATGGACTCACCCTGCAGTGTAAAATTAACTCCAAGCTATTATTTGATTGAGGTCATCAGCAGTTGAGGTCATATTTACACAACTTTATTCACACACCCACACAAGCTGACTGTTGTAAAGTTAGAATTCCCTACCTATTTAGCTAGGCGATTTAGAAGACAAAGTACTTAATGCAAGTGCCACAACAAAAGTCTGAATTTTTAATGTGTGAGAGTGCACACTTTTAGGGGATGACAACACTGCTATGTTGCAGAGAATATGATGTTGGAATAAGGGTCTGCCATTGATGTGCACTCACTGTGCAGTGTAAATCTAACTCCAGGCAACTATTTTATTGAGGCCAGCAGTAGGTCAGATCATATTTACACAACTCCATACACAAGTTAATTTCTGTAAGATCAGAACTCACTACTCATGCAATTGAGAAGATGGTGTACTTAACACAAGCACCACCTGTACTCTGACACTGCAGAGTAGATATACTTAGGGTCTCATTCTGTGTCAGAGATGATATTGTGATGTTGAAAGTTTTGTGCAAATCAAGATTTGTTAATATGATGCAGTAAGGTCAATGTTATGATCAATAATGCATGCGCACTGCTGACTTATGTCAGCTATGTTGTCATTAATGTATAATGTATATTTCAGAACAGAGAAACAAACACTAGTGAAACACAGGATAGACAGTGAATCATTTATGGATCATCAAGTTATGATGATGATATTTAAACCTTAATGAATGGCACTAATATCAGCAATGGTATGTGTTCATGCATGGGCACAGTGGACTGTCAATATCAAGCAAGATGTTCCACTGCAAGATGGATAAATAATGATGGATTATGTGCACCAAGGATTTGTATGGTTTTATATCATTTGTAAATGTCAATGCTGCAGTGCAGACACAACTGTCCAGAACAAAGTGATCAGTTAACCACAATGTTCACTGCATTTTGTATGAATACATTAAGCAATTTCCATGGAACAAAGTAATATAATTCAATAGCAATGCTCAAAATTGCTTTCTAAAATGCAATGCTGAGAAACTTAATTGCATGGATGCTGGCAAAGTGTTAGCACATGTGTGATTATACGTTGATGTGTTGAACTTGGACTGTGAAGTTCCAGTGTTTAGTGAAGTTCAATAATGTTCCATACCAACCTTTGCACAATTATGAATTAGGAAGGAAATTATATGATTCCAGTAACATTTATCATAGATCTGTTTTTTTTTTCTTATATTGCTTACATGCTCTCTGCATGTTGCATTATACATTTCCATGTTGGGGCCAAAGCTCAAAAAGTGATGTGCTTGTTTTCCCCATTTGCTTGACATTAGGCTATGAGCAGAGTTCTCTCTTGAAGGAAAAAGTGAAATACTTTAATTTGGCTTGACTTTTATAGCACAAACAGGCTTAGTGAAGGACAACTGTCAGCATTCTGGATATTACTTAGAGGAGAAATTCCACCTGTCAGTCTAGATTCTTCTGTGGCACAAGGTGTACACTCCTTGAGCTAAATGAAAATGCATAGTTGAAGCAGGGTTCGACTTCAGTATGCAGATCATTTTACAAAGGGTGTCTGAATGCAATTATTTTAATACATTTTTATCATGACTTTAAAACAACTTAAGAATGACTATCAGAAATATGTTACCTGGCCAAGTTGTGTCAGTAATAGCTACTGAAATTAAATTTTATACTTATCACCTATGAGACATGCTTCAGGAGAAATTGCAAGTTAATTTGGTGTACAATGCAATGAAAGACAAAAATTCATCACACTTTGCAACAAGACTTGAAATGTCATTTAGCTTCGCAAACTACAATTGCTCATTGCCAGATCTCATGCAAATTCTGAGAACTACAACTGATAAAACAGAAGGGACTTAGATATATACATAGGCAACACATTCACAGGAAATACACTTATTAAAACATGCTAGATTCTAATCATTATTATGATGAAAAATTAAGTTTACAGACTTGATCATTATTTCTTCACCCCATCAAGGAAGTTCTACTTTACACATGTCAAAAATTAAATGTTTGGATGGGCAGTGATAAACTATTCAGCCAAAGTAAAAAGTAGGTATTATTCTTTAACAAAGTAATGTCAGTCTGAAAATGCCATAACAAGACACATACATCCATCAGCCTCATAAGTAGTCAACAGTACAGAGGAGTGAGAGAGAAGGGCTAGAGATAGGCGCAGATGTACAAACACATATGAAAGAGTGGTGTTATTTGTCATTAATGCTCATATTTATGGTGTGTCCTCAGTATTCATATGTTATGATATGTATCAGTAATTCATGGCTCTGGGGATCAAGAAGCAAAACCTGCTTAAGACATGAGTGGAATAAGCTTTTCCTTATGGTCATGGATGTGTTGGCAAGTGCTTAACTGGACAAAAAAGTTAAATATCTGTCATGAAATATAAAATAGAAGTACAATATGAAATATAAAATAGAAGCATGATATCACAGTAAGAAATAATGTGACATACATCTGGAATCAAACAGCTGATACTATGGTCAAAAATGAATCTTCAGACAACTGATTTAAGTCAACACTCTACAGAAGATGTTGTACTTGGCTCCATCCAATAGTCAAAGAACTGTTACATTATCTGTTACCAATGATTACATTTACTCCGCCTTTACTCTGTATTCTGGTAGCACAGCATGTTTAAGCACCTTTGCATGAGGATAATTGGACTACTGCTTGTAATACAAACCAAGTGTTGCCAATGGAAATAAACAGAGATTCTCTGTCACTCAACACTGGTGAGTGGTGCCAACATCTGTGCAAATGCTGAGAGAAAAAAAAATGAAGTATTTCTTAAGGGCATTTATGGCCATGCATGCTGTGCATGATTCTATTTTTTAACCAGATTAAAAGTGTGAAAAGGAGGTTGACAAGAACATTGTGAAATGGGGGGGAAGGAGAGAAGAAGATACAAAGGAAATAAAGAGGAATTTGCAAGGAGGTAGTGGAAGGGAACCATATCTATTGACTTCTTCTCCACATAAATGTAGAAGAGTGGACAGACTTTGCTAAACTTGGACTGCCACCACACCAACAGTAAGTGACAACTATAGAATAATGTTATAGAGCCAATTGTACCAAATCAAATGTGTCAAGAAGACACATAGCTGAAGTGGAGAGCTATGTGTGGGTCATTATTTTTTGTGGGACAGGTCCCTATTTTTAATTTTTTTTTTTACTTTCAAAGAGAGAGACAGGAATGTTGGTGAAGGGGCTTAGGGATGGTAGGATCTGGTAGGAAGGCTAGGTGAAGAAGTAGGCACAGACATACAGGACAAATAAGAGAGACAAGGGTGGTAATAGGCACAAAATGTTGGGGAACACCATGACTGGGGATAGGTAGGGGACATTGAAGGTGCACCCACAGCAAGCCTGAAAACAGTATTAATCTAATCTTCATGCTCAAAACTGTAATCACTGTCGATTGTCTCAGTTTCTTGTGTCAGTGCTTGACATGGTATCGTCTTGGCAATGTAATGAAGCACCTTTTCCTAAATGGCCAGTTTTGGCACTGAACCTCCTTTCCATTATACCCTCTACTATCTGTGTCAGATCTTGATGGGCGACAAAATCACCACTTCCATGACTACTACTACTCCTGAAAGGAACCAGTGCACCAGCTGCCAGGGTAGAGCTACCTGATGCAGATGGGGCAGGTAAAGCAGGGGCTGTGGATGCATTGCTAAAGCTTAGGACTTTGAAGAGCTGATTGTTAGTACCACAACTTGTAGAGGGATGGTGGGTTGATCTGCAGTGATCAGTCTACCTTTCTGTGCTGCATGTCAGTTTTTGTAAGTAGAAATATATGACAAAAGAACATTTTTAAGGCATATAAAATATTACCATCTCCCCAAATATACATGACAGAGAAGGGTGGAGGTGAGATAAAAAAGAGAGAATTAAATCCATGGTATATCAAATGACTATATAAATTCAGAAAATAAACAGTTTATTTATTTTTTTTATTTTATTTATTTTACATTTATTTACCGGGTTAGTCCAACTGGATGCATATCCATTTTCAGCGGAGGCCCAGGGAGAAAAGCTCCACACAAAAAAAAAAAACACAAATAACACATAGACTTACATACAGATAAATTCTTGGTAGCATAATAGTAAGAGACAGAAATAAGACATACAAATAAATTGACTTTTCCATGATATGCAAAGAACAGAAATATGAATTCATTAAAAACAATATACAGGAGGAGATGAGAGTTGTAGTGATATGGAGAGATATGAGAAGAGAGAGAGGCCATTAGGGAATGGCATGAGGGAGATTAGGGACTTTATGATTAGGGCGGTTTAGTACAAGGACAGAGCCAGTGAGCGTTAAAGAATAATTTTTGATTAGTTTTGAATTGGCTGAGAGAGGTAGCTAGTCTTAGGTAGTTTGGAAGGGAATTCCATAGCTTTCCAATGGAATTGGCATAAAGAGCGTCACCACCCGAATTGTTAGATTTCGTTGTTTGTACCAGGACACTATTTGAAGAACGAAGGCTATTTAGATTGGAGTAGGGGGTCAAGAGTTTGTTCAGAGAGGGGGTTTTATCTGGTTCCTTAATTATTTTAAATGCTTCAGTAAGTTGGTTAAGCTTGAGAAGACTGGGGAGTTCTAACCAGTCAAGTTTTCTTAGGTTAAGGCAATGATGAGTACGGTAAGGTTCTCCTGTTACAAATTTGGCAATATGATTATAAGCAACAGAGAGTTTGTTAAGCTCGTTTTTTTTTGAGGAAGGAAAATACCAGAGAGGCGTACAAAAGGGTGGAGAGAAGGTGAGTATGTGCAATGGTTAGTTTGGTATTGGGAGTAAGAAAGTTCTTAATTCTATACATAGAACCAAGTTTCTTGTTTACTGTCTTTATGGTTTGACTGATGTGCATGTCAAATTTGAGCTTATGGTCAATAGTGACACCTAGTAGTTTGGTATTGGTGACAGGCTCAATGATGGTGCCATTACTGGACTGAACGAGGAAGGTCATATTATTAGAAAGCGGAGGGTGTTGCCCTAAAGAAGTGGCTAAGGTGGGGAAAATTAGTAGTAGCTTAGTTTTTTGGGGGTTTAGGATAAGTTTCCGTTCAGTAAACCATTTTTCCACTGCAGTAAAGCAGTGTTGGGTGACTACCTGGAGATTATGGAGAGAAAGATCAGAGCAGATCAATGTAGAGTCATCTGCATATTGAATGCATGTGGCTTTGGGGATGACTGAATGGAGATCATTAATGAATACGGAGAAAAGAAGGGGACCAAGTATAGAGCCTTGGGGAACTCCTATTGTGTTAGGTAGCAAGTGAGATAGCTTGCTTTGCCACTGAACTGCTTGTTGTCTACCAGAAAGGTAAGCTTTAAACCAGTTTAGGGCTGAGTTATCGAGGTGAAGGTTTTCCAGGGTGAGGAGCAACAGTTCGTGATTGACCATGTCAAAGGCTTTTGACAAATCAAGAAATAGTGCAGAAGTAATTAGTTTGTTGTTACTGTTGCTATTGACTGAGTCAACAAAGGAAAGGAGGGCAGTGGTTGTACTATGATGGGGGCAAAAACCATGTTGAGTTTTGGACAAGAGATTGTTTTGGGTGAGATAGTGTAGGAGTTGTTTGTGAGCACACCTTTCCATTATTTTTGCTATTGGGGACAGTATTGCTATCGGTCTATAGTTAGAAGTTTCCGTGGAGGAGCCACCCTTATGAAGTGGGATGACGTAAAATATTTTCCAAAGAGAGGGGATTGTGGCCTCTGTTATAGTTCTGTTAATCAAGATTGAGATGGGGTAGGCTATAACATCTGATGCTATTTGTAGGTATTCGGCTGGGAGACGATCAGCCGATAGGGTGGATGGTTTAAGTTTCTTCAGTAGGGTTCTGATATAGGAGGTGGATACTGGTTGAAGGTTAAAGGCGGGTGGAAATTTGCCAATAACTCTGGTAATGGAGGAGGAAGAATAAGGTAACTGACTAGCTAGGGACTGGATGGTCTCAGTGAAAAAAGAGTTGAATGTGTCAGCTACTTCTTCAGAATCTTTACCAATAAGTTTCTCGGGGGTGGGGGTAGAGGATTTCCCAGAATGAAGGAGGTTGTTGAAACCTGCCCAGAACTTTTTTGGGTTATTCTGGTGTTTGTCTTGGAGGTGACAGAAGTAGTTCTTTTTATCCCGGGTAATGTCTGATTTTGTAGAGTTTCTAAGCTGCTGAAATTTAATGCGATCTTGAGGTGCTTTTGTGGTTCACCACTTGTCCCATGCCTGGTTTCTAAGCTTAATTTTTAACTTGTTTTTTTTGGTCAGCCAAGGTGCTATCCGGACCTTGGATCTGATGAGTCGGTTTGGAGCGTGAGACTCCAGTATATTTAGAAATGTGTCATTAAAGTATGTCACACTCTGATCAAGGGGAAGTGTTTTTAACATGGACCAGTTGCAGGATTTGAGTTCAGCTAGGAATTGTTCTGGGAGAAATTTCTTCTTATTTCTAACAAGTCTATATATAGGGGGATTAGTACAGGTCATTTTATGTTTCATGATGAAAGTGACAAGGTGGTCACTGAGGTCGTTGGGGAGGGTCCCAGTGGTATAATTTAGTGTATCTTTATTGGTAAGAATCCAGTCAATGGTGCTTTCTTTTTGATTAGCATTTCCAATTCTTGTTGGAGATATAATGTTTTGGGAGAAGCCATGTAAATTAATGGGTATAGGATTCATCTGGTCAGAGAACTGGTACCAGTCAATGTTAAAGTTGCCTAGTACAATGGTTTCTTGGGGGTAGTTCGTGGTTAACCAACTTAGGGTTAGCTCCAATGTTTCTAAGTTTTTCCCAGGTGGGATATATATTACAATAAGATTGATGCTTTTATGGTTGTTTAGGCATATTTTTAGGGCAATTAGTTCCATGTTAGAGACCTTTGGAGGTTGTAAAGGATTCAAAATGATGTTCAGTGTGTTTCTAAACATAACAGCTATTCCACCACCTTTTCTTTTTATCTGATCTACCCTTAGTATATTATACCCAGGTGGGAGAATCTCTTCATCCTTTGTGGAATGTTTGAGCCAAGTTTCAGACAGACACATGATGTCTGGGAGATGTGTGGCTAGTAGAGCATGTAGATTATGAACTTTGTTATTTATACTTCTTAAATTTAGATGGAAGATGAGAAGAGAGCTAGAAGTTCTTAGAGCTAATTTTGGGGTGACAGAGTCTAGGTTTGTGATTGGGCCTGGGTTGGGGTGTATATCTCCATCCCTCGCAATACATTTTTTCAGGTGGTCTATGAGTCTAAGTACTTTAAATAGTATCTTTAGACTAAATTTTGTAGTGGTAACTTTAGGGTAATGTTGTGTTAGACACACAGTTTTAAAGCATGATGTTGTAGTGGTATAGTTAGGAGGAGAAAACAGATTAGGGGGAAAAGTTGTGTAATTGAAGGTGTGACCATTGGGGAAGTGAATACCCAGTAGAGTTTGGTTTTCATACCTAGATGAGAAATAAGGGATGAATAAAAGTAGAGCGAAAAGTGGGATGATAGAATTCATTACTTTACCCATGTTATGAAGGAAGGATAGCTAAAGGAGTGGTGGGGGTTAGGTAAACTTGCTGAGATATTGGTAGGTAGCCGGGATTGTAGGAGGAGTTGGATTATATTACAGGGAGGCTATGATTGGTTCAGAGTTAAGTGGGATGGGTTTGTTGACCAGATAAATATAGAGATAGCTGGGGCAGGTGGGATATGGGGGCAGGGTGGGGTGCGGAGTGAGCCCGCGCGAAGCGAGGGCGAAGCGGAGCGGGGATACACCAGTCAGGAGTTTGCAGGGTCTTAAAGCCTGCTGCATGTGAGTATAGAAGACTGCTATTTAAGCTGCAGTGTATTCTTTCTACTTAAGACCTGATTGCTGGGAAATAGTTGGCAGGTTAGGTGAAGTTTGTTTGACCAACTGTTTGGTTATACACTGGCTTGTTTAAAACGAAAAGTATAGGGACTTGGGATATTAGTATTTTTGTAGGCTGTTTAGAGAAGGGCTGCCAAGTTGGGTGAAAGGTACTGTTCTGTTGCCTGCCTACGAGATGCTGTACAGTATAATTAGAATATAACAAGGGTATTGTTTTACCCTATTTCCTTGGGGATAGTTAATAATGGTATTTATTGCAGGAACCAGCTTGTGCATTCGCACTGTGGTAACAGTTCTTGATTATCTAATCTATATATCTTTACCACATGCAGGCGTGGTGGCAAGGTCTTGTATCATTAATCAATTGCACACTATGATATCATAAATGCAGCTATTTATATCAGTATATATTGCATACAATTGCAATACTTATTAGGGTTGCAGTAGACATGATGCATACATACCCAGTGCTTCACTGTGGCAAGTTAATCTTTCTTGGTATGCCTACTTTTTCTCTGCAATGTCTTCAGCAGCTGTACAACAGAGAAGAGGAGACATGATAGCATATTGAATAACAGTCTTTGCTGTGTCTTGCATCCCATATCATTTAATTATGATGGGCCAGTATACTTGCACAACTGCGGGATGTCAACAGTTCCAAACTTATCCTCCCAACAGATAAGGAAGTCTTTCTTGCACTATTTCAGGTCACAAAAGTGGTGATAACAGTTCTCTCTGGGGTGTCGAATGCCAGTTGCAATGGAAACAGCCTTGGTTAATCTGTTCTAAGCCTCAGTCTTATCCTGATGCCCAGTATAGTCCCTCGGCAACAGCCTACAGCTGTAGTGCTTCACAAGGAGAATCACAAAACTCCAGGAGTCATCCACACTCCATCTCTCTGCTGTAAGTTCAGCACCATCCTTTCCCACATCAGACATGCCTGAGACGTCAAACAGCTGTATGTCTGTACCAGCACTGAGTTCCAATCACACATTTAACAGCTGCTGCTTAAACATGCACAACCATGCCAACTGTATTTGTGCAATGGAAAGCACAGAGAGGCATTTGAAAACAAAGAGGAAGGTATTTTACAAACAGCATTGAAGGTGTGAAGCATGGCAATGAGATTTGCCATGTTTGATGCTCAGCCTATTCACACTTTTTTAGATGGTCAACACTCTCAGGCTTAAAGGCTTGGCTTGTTTTCCTTGGTGTTTTGGAGGTTAAATAGGATGATGTGGCACAAAGATTTCTGGAATTACACACTGCAGTAAGTTAGTTGATCAATGTGGGAATAAAGCCCCTTTCCAGTACCGATAAACTGCATTCAATATGAATGGAGATATACTTCAGATAGGCCTGTATAGGAAGTCCTGTGAAATGCATTCCCATGTAAAATGCAGTATTTCGGTTTGTAAATGTATGTCAGATGGATAGACTTTCATGATCTGATTAATATAGGTTGGGGTATGATAAATATATACTTCACTACACATACTGTCATAAACATAGAGTTGGGCTATGTGATTAAAGTGGATGATTTTAACATAAGTAGTCTATCCATTATAGATATGCGAGTGCATTTTTAATTTATCATAACTATCCTGCTTAAACAATTACACAAACATTCAACTGTGCTTCCTGATTAAATCAAAAATGAGATATGCTGCTTTGGAAAGTTTATTTTTTAAAGCATCAATGAGGCTTTTTTTTTTTGCAATAAACAGAATTGTGATAGCCATGTGTATGTAGTATTACATTTTTAATCAAAATGTGGTTAGAAATTGCATTCTGACACCCTTTGTAAAAATAAGCAGTAGATGGATTTGAACTCAAGATCACCTATGTTCTACCTATAAAGTCAATGTATTTTCAGCTTGTGCCACAGAAACAGTTGTTTAGCAGTTGGATGTTATCCACTCAGTATTGTCCCGATTGCTAGCATCAGCACATTGCCAATAAACCTATTTGTTCTACAGAAGGCTGTCCAAATAAAATGTTTCACCTTTTTTTCCTTAAGCAGGTAACATGATTGTGCACCACTCAGCATCGAGCAAGTGCACAAGGCAAGAAACAGAAAAAAATTATATAAAGTTCTGATGAAAGTAAGTCATAAATATAGAATAACACCTTCTGCATATCCCTTCACACCGTATAGATTTAAACCCCAGGACAACTCTGGTAAGGAGTCAAAGCCACTGCATTTGCTGCTTCTGCAGCAGAAATAGGTATATAGCTCTTGCACATTATTCATTTGTTAGTAGTACTGCTCAGCAGTGACAAAACTATTTGTGCAAATGGAGATTATGGAAATTATATTGTGCACTCTTTTTTCAGCAATGAGCCCTGTTTGCACTTTGCTAAGCAGTGCTGAAATTACACAGTCAAACAATCCCACATAATTTAAATTTCAAACAACACAACCTGCATTTTCACATCTGCAGCAAACATTCCAAGAAGCAGGTGGCTTCAAGCTGGACTCAGACCCTGCATACTCTTTCCTGTGAGTTACAATAATGTTTAAATGTGATGCAAAATTTCTTCTCTTATGGCTGTTCAGAGTACTGTAGCAAAGCACACCTTTGTCTTGCTGAAATCTGCTACTGAAAGCATGCCAAATTACATTCCTTGGTTTGTACCTTGGGCAGTGGATTCTTGTTCACTGCTTTGAAATGGTGCCAAAGCCAAAACCAAAATGAGATGAAATGAGGAACACACACACACACACACACACACACACACACACACACTCACACACACACACACACACACACACAAATTGTCAGTAGCAATAAATATCAGGTAGTCATAATAAAAATGCAGGATTGTGAAGTTTCCTAGATCTGTGTGTGTTACAATTTCACCATATGCTCAGAAAAATATGCATTAACTGTGTCAGACAACATACTATCTGGTTTTGAACTCTCAGTTCAGTGCAGTAACAACACACACTTAGTTTTGTTTCTAAGCCCTCAGAAAGTGTCTATTTCTGCTTTGCTTGAACATATCCAGATCAATGTGATATTTATAAACACTTTATGCTAATAATAGCCCACACCAAATTAATGTCAGTTTGCCAACACTGCCAGCTATATCTCGTCTTTATTTTCTAAGCATCTCCCCCTCCTCTTAGCTTAACTATAGAAATGCAATGCCTTGGGCATTTATTTTCATCTTTACTTCAATGTGCAATATAGCTGATCAGTATTTCAAAGCAATTTTAAGCAGAGGCTGGACAGTGTGCTCTTAGACCAAGAATATCAATGTTGCTAAAATTGTTCTCACAGCTCTTAAAGTGCTTACACTTTTTTTAAGTCTTCTCGGCATGATACATATATTTCAGAGTGAAGATTATGTTTAGTATTACTTGTAGTTGTAGTCAGAACAATCAGTAGCACTTACAAGACATTAGCAGCTAATAATTGTTATTGCTTCTCCCTGCAGTCCTATGGCATGTGCATGCAATCATGTAGCTACCTACACAATGTTTACATCCCCTAAACCAGGTAATTTTTGTGGTATACACAGCATTGTGCTAGTTACTTATAAAAGTAATAAGTTACTATTAGTAGTTACTTTTCAGTGAAAGTAATATATTGCTATCACTTATTACTTTTCTAAAAAAGTAATATATTATTATTACTAGTTAATGACTAAAGTAACTAGTAATAGTAATAGTATTACTTTTACATAAGTATAGTTTATCAATTATAATACTGAGATTTACTCACATAAATAAGCATATGTATATAAGTGTATTATTAGAGTTGTATACACACTGTTACAATGATGAATAGCATTTAACAGTTGAAAAACTCCAACAAATTACTCTTTATATCTGGGTGCAGTGGTTAGCATTGTCACTTTATAGCAAGAGGTTCTCTGGTTCGATTCTTGGCTGGGTGCCTTTTGTGCAGAGTCTACATGTCCTCCCCCTCACTTATCTTGTTTATTCAAATAAGGTAATGAGGCTTGGGTGTTTAAGGCTTGTGTGTTCATTTAAGATGTTTATTGCACACAAACACATCAGGATGGATGACTGGAACATAAAACTTAAACGAACTAGGTAACTGACTGACTGCTACACACATTCATGCTTTCACTCTAGCTGCTTACACAAAATGGCACTCTGCTTGCATGTGCTCAGTACTTATATGTGCAAGCTCATGAACTATAGCGACTTTAAAGATACAACAAACACACTATGATCTACATCCTCCCTCTTCAAAATTTTATTTCGTGCAAATGAAAAATGACAGTAATTTTGTCATGCAAATGAAAAATGACAATCAGATATGCATGCAAATTATATAAACACATAAACAATAACAATCCTGTCCAGGTTGCTGTGTATCTAGGATTAGGTCTTCAGTACTGGGTTGGTTTAGCAACAGGGACCGTTACTGGGGAATGCTCTTCATTAAGAACTTCAGGAACACTTTCAGGAACAAGAAAAGAAGATGAATTGTTCTCTGGAGAGTTTTGCTGTTTTGTCATAATGGAATTTCTGTGACAAACATTTGTTCATGAGTTGATCTTTTACTGCTGTGTTGATTTTAGCACTTGTATTCAATAAATTCTTACCCGTGGTGGTGGTGCTGTGGTAGCATTGTCGCCTCACATTAAGACGCTGTCTGGTTCGATTCTCAGCTAGAGCGTCTTCTGCGTGGAGACATGCGTGAATGGTCGTACCTTCATTGAAGGTTGTGCATCAGGCCTGGCAAGCCGGTATGTAAAAATCAACTGCCAATCATTAGCGGACCAGAGTTCTGCTAACCGGGAAAAGCCAAAAGACACAAACATTCAATAAATTCTTACTGACTGGTAATGTATTTCTGGTTTGTCTCAACATCAATCTCTGAGCAGGTGAACCAAATAAGTTGTCTCGAGGACTGTTTCTGAAATTAAACAAATTGACACTATCAGTTTTGTCTCTTTTGGATTTCTCCAACAACTGTTTTGCACTTTGAATTGCATGTTCAGCTAAGCCATTAGATGGTGGACACTCAGGACTACTAGTAACGTGAAGGAAGTCCCATGTCTCAGCAAATCTGTTGAACTGCTAACTTGTAAACTGTGCACCATTGTCAGAAATGACTTTGTGTGGACTACCATAGACAGAAAAATGTCTCTTCAATTTTGTAATGACAACACTGGAAGTTAGGTTAGGAAGCAGGTCAATCTCGAACCAATTTGAATTAACAGTCTACTAATACCAAATAATGCTGTCCATGCCATTCGAAAAAATCTCTGCCTACTGGCGACCAAGGTAGTTCAGGAATCTGGTTCAGCTGAAGTGGTTCTTTTTGTTGCTGCAGTTTAGTACTATTACAAATTGAACAAGCTGAAATAAACGTCTCAATGTCTTTTGACATAGAAGGCCAAAATACTAGTCCTCTCTCCTTTCTTTTGGTAGAATCAGTTCCCAAGTGACCTTATTGCAAAATTTTAATATACTCTTGTTGCAAGGATTTTGGAATTACCCCTTTTGGGCCTTTCTTGAAGATACCATCTTCCATCAAAATCCCATCTCTATAAGGAAAATACTGCTACACATCTACTGGTAAACACGATTGTTTTGCTGGCCATCCGTGACTGATAGAATGGTTCAGCTTCCGGAGAATTGGATTGAAAGCTATGTGATTTCTAAACTCATCAAGATATTTGGAAGAAAAAATTCTGACGTCCACAACTTCAAAATCAGATTTCTCATTGTCATGCTGGTCAGTGGTTTGTCTGGGTGATCTGGATAAAGTATCAGCAAGATAAAGAAGATTGCCTTTTGTGTAAACCATATTGAAATTTTACTTTTGCAAATTTTAACATCATGCATTGCAATCTAGCTGGAGCTGTGTGCATTAGTTTCCTCATAATAGTAACTGGAGGTTGGTGATCAGTTTTAATCTGGATAGATCAGCCATAAATATAATCAATAAACTTCAAGCATGAAAATACTATTGCTCTTTTTCAATTTTTGCATACTGCATCTCAGTTTGAGTTTGAATTTTAGACACATGGGCTACTGGTTTACCTGCTTGAAAAATTATTGAACCATGACCATATTTTGAAGTATCACAGGAAAAAAAGTTACAGGTTTGTGAACATCATAATATCTCAAAGTTGGTGGACTGGCAATTTTCTGTGTCAGGACATCAAAAGCTTTTTGGTGTTGTTCCAATCAGGACCAAGTTATATTTTTGCATGTCAGCTCTTATAGCGGTGGTGAAAGCTCACTTAAATCAGGAATGAACTTGCCTAAATAGTTGACCATGCCAAGAAAATATTGTATAGATATGGCATTGTCTGGAGCTGGCATCTCAAGAATTGCAGATTGCTTGGATGGATCTGGTCATAAGCCTGAACTGGTAGACAAATGACCCACATAAGTAACTTCTTTTAGCCTGAATTTACCTTTCTGAGGATTCAGTTTAAGATTCAATTCATGAGCATGATC
The DNA here is from genome assembly GCF_019279795.1 of Protopterus annectens. Lineage (NCBI taxonomy): Eukaryota > Metazoa > Chordata > Ceratodontiformes > Protopteridae > Protopterus > Protopterus annectens. The sequence goes on from NC_056735.1 coordinate 1,018,444,022, forward strand.
TAGAACTTTCCTAAGGTTTCTAAATGTTCGACTTCACCATTGCCTCCGACAAGAATATCATCTAATATAAAAGCACAAGGATATCCACAAAAATTTGCTCCATCGCATGTTGGAAGACTTCACTGGCAAAATTTATCTCAAATGGCATTCTCAGTAACCTGTACCTTGCAAATGATGTACTGAAAGTGGTTAGCAAGGAAGATTTTTGATTAAGTAAAATCTGCCAAAACTAGCTTTTTGCCTTTAAGACAGAAAAAAATAGTGGGATTTGGCATGACAGCAGCAACTTCTTCAACTGTAGGCATTGGATGATAATGTTGTTTTAGTGCTTTGTTTAAATCTCATGGATCAATACATATTTAAATGTCATCTGAGCTTTTCTTATAGGTTCATAGGTTCATAGGTTCATACTAGGCTATCTGTCCTAGGGCATTTATAAGCCTAGCCAGAGTGTGTTTGGCTTTCACCACCCATTTTAAATTAATTTTGCTCTGCCCTTTTTCAATGTTAGTATACTGTGCCTCTGTCTAACAGTGACACAAAAGTGATACCTGGGGTAAACCTACGATCTCCCATCCACTCATCAAGATTCCTCTTGAAGAGTGTCAATGAGGGACTCTGCCTAACCTGGACTGGGATTTTATTTCAGAATAAAGGGAGCCTCTGGGTTATGAATCTGTCCCTCCAGCATGTCCTATTTATTTCAGTGCTGAGGTTCAAGTCTCTCAAGCGCATAGCTCGATGGGATTTCGATTTTCTGAGGTGCAGAATGTCCATTAATTCTGGGTTGGACATGGCTTTATACGTCAGGCACAGATCGCCTCTGAGCAGGCGGTATGCCACTGAGTAGAGCTGGAGTTTCTTTAACCAGGCAGCATATGGCATCTGTTTGAGCCTTTTGATCCTCTTGATGAGGTACTTTTGGGGGTCTTTCCAGTTGCTGCAGGTGTCTGGTAAGGCACATCTCAAAAGGGGCATTGTACTCTAGATGTGAATCCCTTCATGATTAGGTGGGCTATATAAAATATTTTTCTAACCACTTTGGCCACGTGGTTGTCAAATAAGAGATTGCTATCAACTTGGGTCCCCAGGTCCCTAATTACTTCTTCTGTACTTAATGGATTACCACCTATGTGGTAATTTGTGGGCACTTTGTTTTTGCCAAAGGGGATGACTATACACTTTTTGGCATTTAGTTGAGGCCATGGCTCTGGCACCAGTTGTCTGTTTCTATGAGGCCCTTTTGGAGGATGCTTGTGTTGGCTGGAGAGTTGATTATGGTGCCCAGTTTGCAGTCATCTGCGAACTTGGTCAGCCACAGTCCTTCTGTGTTGGCTTGTACCTCCGAAAAATATCTACCGAACAAGAGAGGTCCCAGGACTGAGCCTTGTGGGACGCCACTTGTAACTGGTTTGGAGTCTGACATGGCTCCAGCAATTCTAACCATGTGGGTTCTGTTCCTGAGCCAGTTTGCAACCCATCTAGTGACAAAGGGGGTTATATTTAAGCTGGTGAGCTTATCTATAATGCCCGAATGGGGTATTGTATCAAAGGCTTTTGCGAGGTCAAGGTAGGCTGTGTGGACCACCTTCCCCTCGTCAATGGCCTTGGTGACTGTTTCAAAGAAATTGACCAGGTTTAAGAGGCAGGATCTGCCCTTAACAAAGCCAAACTGGGTAGGATCCAGTGTCTGTAGGTCCCCAATATCTTTATTTATGAGGTCCATGATGATCCTTTCCATAGCTTTGCAGACCAAGCTAGTCAAGCTTATGGGGCGATAGTTTCTAGGATCCATTGAGGCACCACCTTTGTGGAGAGGGACCACTGTTGGTGTACGCCAACAAAGCTTATGATCTACTACCATGGAAAATACCCATTCACTTGGTTCTTCTATTGGGCAAATTGCTCCTAAATGCACCATTGTGTCAAGCTCTGCTTTTACTATGCCTTCCATTGCTACTGGAACCTTCCATCCTTGTCTGAGAACTTGGCTTACCTTTTGGTCTAACTTTATGTTGTACACAACTAGGAGTTGCCATGCTCGTCTTTGAAAATATCAGCATATTCAGAAAAAAAATTCTGTGTAAAACCTTCGTTGTTGTTGATGCTTACATGGTGGACTTCCTTATTAAATGAAATCAGTCTCATTTTCAAACTATCTTTGAGGTCTAACAATGACTGCATGTGTCTTTTGACTATGTACAACTGCAAGTCATGGCTGTTCCCAGCAGAATAGCATGAAAGCACTACTGAGCCTTCGGTTTGAATCTCTTTACCACCATCAGCAATAAGTTTTGCACACTTTGCCAAATCAAGTTTTTCACCTGCTTTTACCTTAATAATCATTTCTGCTGACATAACATTGCACTTTGAACTAGTATCAACTTTGAGTTCTACAGGTCTCCCATTAACCAGTACAGTAGAAAATACATCACTCTTTCCCAACAAATGTACTACATTAACCTTTTCTTCAAGCAGAGAGACTACATCAACATAAAATGTAGGGGTGCGGCTTTCTACTTGATCAAAGTGCTTCTTGGAATTTTCTCTCTTATTAAAAGAATGTACCTCTTTTTCTTTACAAAGCTTTCTGAAATTATTCCACTTTTTACATCTGTGGCATTGCTGACCAAACGCTAAGCACGTTGCTTGCTTAGGTCCGTGACTGCCTCCATAATTATGACAGTTGACTATGAGGTTTACCATGGGTTTTGCTAAATCACCCCTCAATTTTGTTGCTTGTGCCGTGTTTCATTGAGGGAGCCATGCCCTTTGGCCTATAGTTCTTAACCTCATGCTGCATGTTATCAACATTCATGGTGGAAGAAGTTGCAAGCATGCTCTTCTCATTAATAAGCATATTCATGCGATTTTCTGTAAGCTCGTATATCTGACAAATCTCTATGGCTTTGTTTAAAGTTAAATTGCTGTCTCAAAGCAAAATCTTCCTCACTGTATCATGAATAACACCACACACAAGCCTGTCTTTTATGAACTCATTTCTCAGATCACCAAATCTGCATGTTTTTACCTTGTTTCTCAAGTCAGTTATATATGCCGCAAAAGTTCACCAAGCTTTTGATCTTTTGGGTAAAATACGTGCATTTCAATTGTAATATTAATTTGAGGGTTGCATATTTCTCTAAATTTATGTTTTAAGTATTCAGGGTCTTCCTGTGTTTCAGCCTGTACCACAATATGGCAGTTTTCCCCTTCCTCTGCATAAACAGCAGGTGCATACACAAATGAATATTCTCTCTCAATGGCTTCTGAACCAGCTAATTTGTGCAAAATAAATGCTTTTGTATGTGTGTCTTTATCAGAAAAAAACAGCCTGTATGAAAATATATTATTGCTTAAACAATCTCCAATTTTCAGCAATATTATTATCAAACACAAGTGAACCAGGTCTGCAAAATCCTTCTGCCATGCAAAATAAGTGTCAAACACACACCATGTACTTGTAATTATATTCAACTGCACAAGAGATTCTTCGAAATAACTGTACTCTTTGAAAGACTGTACTGTAATACTGCACACACTGCCAACACTTTGCATACTTTAGACACTTAGTAGCTTTAGTTAATGTGAAAAAGTAGTACATTGCAAAAAAATACAGTTGTTTTCTCTTTTTCAAACATTTTATATGATTCAGATATTGTTTTTAATGTTTTCGTAATTATTTCAAGTACTTTTATCAATACGTCGCAATTTTGAACATTTTATTTATTCAGTAATTCATTCTGAATGTTTTGAATGCTTCACTTTATATTCATTGAGGGAAAAATCATTTCAATGAGTTTAAGTACCTGGAAATGTTTTCTGACCTGTTTACAAGTTGTTTGTGAGTCGTTTGGGCCATTTCTGACTGTGCACCTCATGATTTTAAAAAGGTTTTGACTTCAGATCCCATTCTGATACCATGTCGCTCATCTTGTGTATTCAAATAAGACAATGAGGTTTGTGTGTTCATTTAAGATGTTTATTACATACCAGCACATCTGGATGGATGACTGGAACATAAAACTTAAACAAACTAGCTAACTGACTGACTACTGCACACATACATGCTTTCACTCCGGCTGCTTATACAAAATGGCACTCTGCTTGCACATGCTCTGTACTTATATGCATGTGCCTATGAACTACAGTGGCTTTAAATGTACAACACATACACTATGATCTACACTCCCTGTGTTTGAGTGGGTTTCCTCAGGGTGCTCCGGTTTCCTCCCACATTTCCAAGACATGCTGCAGGTGGATTAGACATCCTGAATTGGCCTTAGGTGTGAGTGTGTGCATATGTGTGCATTCAACAATGTAAAACTCTACTGCCACTTGTTCTACAGACTGATGATCTGCCAAGGTGATCCCTAACAGGCACAGCCAAAAGGAGAAGAAGACTAGTCTTTATAGCTAGAGAGTTACAAATAATAATTAAACCAAACCAGCCAGTAGCACACGACCTATAAAAACCTATCCCATTTTGTCTATTTTCAAGAACTAAAAATTAAAACCCCAAAAGAATTTTAAATAGAACATAACAAACAATTGTCAAGACAAAAGCTGGTTGATCATAGATCCACCCAAAGAGTCCTGCTTGGTGAAGTGGGTTAGGGCATTGGGTGTTAAGATTGATGGTGGTAATGTGAGCCAATGCCTTTTGTTATACGGCAAGGTAAGGATATGATCTCTAGCAGGCTAGAATTGTCCCAGTGTTAGGTGGCATTTTAGTGGGTGAAAGTCCTACAGTACCAGGGCAGGGCTAGAGTCGGGTTATCATTAGCTTTTACTTCCTTGCAGTGCTAAAAAATGAAGTAAATTTTGCTCCAGGCTAATTCTAGTGATCTATTATGAATGCTATGTGCTATGAATTGTGCCAACATTATGTTATAAAGTTTTATCCAAATTGCCACTTCAAAGTCACTACTACCTCCTAACATGTGATTATTCTCCATACTATATAAGGCCAGGTAGTTTTTCATCACTCTTTAGGGGATGATATCTCTCACGTTGAGAACAACTGGTTTAAGAAAAAGTTACTGAAAAGTTGTTGTTGTTGTGTCTTTCGGCTTTTTCCCGGTTAGGGGTCGCCACAGCAGAATTCCGGTCCGCTAATGATTGGCAGTTGATTTTTACATGCCGAGTTGCCAGCCCTGATGCACAGCCTTCATCGAAGGTACTCTCATTTACGCCTGTCTCCATGCAGAAGATGCTCTAGCTGAGAATCGAACCGGACAGCGTCTTACTGTGAGGCGACAATGCTACCGCAGCACCACCACCGCGGATAGTAATGCACATTTAAGTTACTAGTTACTAAAAAAGGTAATATATTACTATTACTAGTTACTATTTTGAAAAAGTAACTAATTATATTACTAGTTACTACAAATTGTAATATATCACAGTACTATATTACATATTGTAATATATTACTCCCATCACTGGGTATACAGAAATGCCAATGATTTTATGCCTCATATGCAACTTTGCAGTGCTCAGATTGCTAAATATATACTATATAAAGGTAATGGTGTAGCTATGGAAGTGGAAGGAGACTGACTGAATAGAGACAGACTATTGCCACTAGTTACTTGTTGCAGATTGCTCTACAAAATACACCACTATTACATAAGGTATGTTTTTCATCTTCATAAACTGATTAAATGTTCATATATGCAATAGAAAAAGATTTTGATATGTATGCAATTTTAATAAATTACTGCTGGTATACTGCACATATGTCACTTCTTGCTGTGCTTTCCAGGTTAGAATGGTTACATCACAGTATTCTTTTACATTTGCTTTTGGAATTTCACCAGTTACCAATGACAACTGTATTGTGTTTATTACCAGCTTCAAGAGTTTGTGCATGTGCAGCAAACAGAGGTGTTAGGCTTTGCAAATGTCTCACAGCAACATCCACTACAGTAAAGAGACCAAAGGAAACTGTCTGAACAGTTGTACTTTGAACTTTTGACTAGTTATTGATAATCCTGACATTCGGCATTCATTTAGACAAATGATGTCATCATCGCAGAAATGTTAACAAAATGGATGTAATGCTACTGCATTATTTATTTTTTTTTGAAGGGGCTCTTTTAGTTTGTGTGTAGTGTAAAATGAGCATTGTAGCATCATGTGTTCAATTGTTTTGTTTTGAGGATGGGTGCACTGATTTTATTTAAGGAAAATGCTTATGTGCTACAAATGTGTTTTTTTTTTTGTCTGCTTCATGTCATACAGGATTATGGCAACAAGACCATCTCTACCATGCAAGCCACCATTCAGCAATGCAGAGAATGAGGTCATCATAAAAGCCTTACACTGCCATGGATCCTTCCTGCTTGACAGAGACAGAGATAATATGCATGCCAGAATCAGCATATGGCAGCAGTTGGTTGCTGACATAAGTGCAGTGTGCAGCAGTGCCAGAAACCATAATCACATACAGCACCGTACCACTGATATGATTACAGTGAACACAGGAGGGCAGCTGTGACAGCATGAGAACACATAGCTATGGTGAGGTCCTGCTAAAGAGCCACCACTCATTGAAAATGAGCATTTGCTGTCCACTGTCACAGATCCAGACAGCTCAGCAGAGGGTTCACACAGAACTCCTTGATGTTGGTGTTGATGTTGACAACAGGCCAAATATATATATATATATATATATATATATATATATATATATATGGATCTACTTTATTTTTGCGAATTCTGTTTCACCAGAACAGGAGAGTCGCAAGTGGAGAAAGTCCGTTTTATTGAAAATGCACTTTCGCGTAAATCAGTAGTTAAAAAAAAAATTAGATAAAGACAGAAAAACATGCGGTTTGCATGTTAACTTAGTTGTACATCAACATTCAGTGTTGATGTACAACTAAGTGGACTGTTGTTGAGATCGTAGTAGAGTGGGGATGAGGGAACATTCCCTTTTCCCCACTGTAGTGCGATCTCAGAGTGAGAATATTAAAGTAGGGGGGTATGGGGGGTGCACAGGGGCTCCCCCCCAGCATAACAGTGTTTTGAGTGTTTAGTTTTTTTTTTTATGGATTTACACGAAAGTGCGTTTTCGTTGAAATGCCCTTTTGTGTAAATGCATTTGCAGAGTTACTTTTCGGTGAAATGCAAATTCGTTAGAATGCAGTAGATCCATATATATATATATATATATATATATATATATATATATATATATATATAAAACAAGTGATCCGATCAGCAGTACCAAGGACACCCTCAGGAAATTATATATGAAAGTGTATAGTTGCACGAATCCACCAAACAGATGAAAAATCACGTAGTTTATTTGCAACTAAAATCCAAACAGTACAAACAAGTAGTTAAGCGCTTTCACCCAGGTTCAATCCCAGGCTCCTCAGAACAAAATTCAATGAAACCAGTGGTGGGTTTAAATACCCAGAGTTTGAACATGTGACATTTCGTAAATTAAGTTAAATGCATTCCAATGAATTAAAATACATTAAAAATTGTAAAAACATAATAAATGCTGTTAAAAACTTCCCTTTCAAGTGTATATTCTTATATTCTTAATAATTGATTACATTAAATTATTGTAAATAAGTTTTAAATACTTTTAAAGAAAAATATGTATATTATAATACTAATTAAAGGTTACTATGTTGTTGTATTTATGATGTTTCTATACCCCTTCTTAATAATATATACTGTTTAAATTATGTGTGTGTTATATAAATAAAAATAAAAAGCATCCTGTGCCCCTTTATATGCGAACTGTGTTTTGTACTATTGGGAAAAGTATTTCATTTTTGAAACAGAATGGAATGGGTATATAGCACATTATGTTAGATTTTTAGATGACATTTGTATATTTTGGATGGGGACCAAGGAAGAATTAAACAACTTCTTTGAATACATTAATCAAACCACAAAATTTTTAAAGTTTACCATGAAGGTGGAGGAAGATAAATTGAACTACTTGGGCACTACTATTTATAAGGATTTCACTAATAGTTGTTTTCAATCCAGGTTATATCGGAAGAAAACCTTTTCTAATAGTTATTTGCATTTCGAAAGTGGTCACCCTATGTACCAGAAAAGGGGAATAGTGAAGGGCCAATTCATAAGGGCATCAAGGATGACAAGTAAAAATGAAGATTTTATTAGTGAAACTGAGTATATTAAAAAATTATTTTTAGAAAGGAAGTACCCTGAGGACTTCATTAATCAACAGTTGGATGATGTGTTACACAATAGGGAATTGAAATATTTTCCATTGATTGGGAAAGGTACTGTCACTACTACTGTAATCAGCAAAAGTAATGAATTTGGCCCAGATACCTTTATCCACACATTTTCAGACACATCTTATTTAACTGAGGAAACTATTAACAAATTCTGGTATATCTTGAAAATTAATGACGACATATCAGAACATTTTCCTGCCTTCCCCAAATTTGTTCGAAGGAGAGACTTAAATTTGAATGAGTATTTGGAAAGGGGGAACAAGGACTATACAGAGGTTCCCAAACATCAAAAGAAAGGCACCTTCAAGTGCGGAATGTGCCATCAATGTTCTTATATGGCGGGTACACCTTCTGTTTTTATTCCCTCCAGGAAGATTCATGTCCAAGCTCAGGGGAATTTTAAATGTAAATCACCCAGGGTGGTATATTTAGGATGGTGCACTTCATGTTTTAGTTTTTACATTGGGAAGACAGAAAGACCATTGTGTAGAAGGGTTTACGAACACTTATACGATGTGAGAATCAAGAAAGATTCTAACGCTTTCTTCAAACATTCCCTTGGCTGTCCCAACATGGATTTAAAGCTTTTTGTGGTAGAACAGGTTGAAGTGGACCCTAGAGGGGGAAGTTGGGAGACCAAACTGGAATATCGGGAATTGTTTTGGCAATTAAAACTAGATGCCGCTAGGACCCCCGGGTTGAATGACCACATCAATATTAACAGTGTTTTGAGAATGAGAGCAGCAAGATTATAGGCATAGACCACTGCGGTTTATGCTTGTTACACGGTCACTTGATTGAAATCCAAAGGGTTATTCTTTCTTGTATATACTGAGTAGAAATTTAATTATACATTTTATTTATTGTATTTAATATTGATTAATTTCTATTTATTTATATAACACACACATAATTTAAACAGTATATATTATTAAGAAGGGGTATAGAAACATCGTAAATACAACAACATACTAACCTTTAATTAGTATTATAATATACATATTTTTCTTTATAAGTATTTAAAACTTATTTACAATAATTTAATGTAATCAATTATTAAGAATATAAGAATATACACTTGAAAGGGAAGTTTTTAACAGCATTTATTATGTTTTTACAATTTTTAATGTATTTTAATTGATTGGAATGCATTTAACTTCATTTACGAAATGTCACATGTTCAAACTCTGGGTATTTAAACCCACCATTGGTTTCATTGAATTTTGTTCTGAGGAAGCCTGGGATTGAACCTGGGTGAAAGCGCTTAACTACTTGTTTGTACTGTTTGGATTTTAGTTGCAAATAAACTACGTGATTTTTCATCTGTTTGGTGGATTCGTGCAACTATACACTTTCATATATAATTTCCTGAGGGTGTCCTTAGTACTGCTGATCGGATCACTTGTTTGTGAATTTTGTTTGTTCTTATTGTGGTATATATATATATATATATATATATATATATATATATATATATATATATGTGTGTGTGTATAGATATACACACAGATATATATATATATATATATATATATATATATATATATATATATATATATATATATATATATATATATGGAATTTAATGCCATTTACACATCCTTATGTTTTACTACTTCTACATCTGAAAACATTGAGATGTGTGCGTTAGAAGAAAGAAGAGGCCAACTGAGATTGTCTTGGGGGAAATGGTCAGTCTGTTTGATTCTGAGATATTTCTTAAGGTGAAGATAGGCAGTTCATTGTTCTCTTTTTTCTTGTATCATTTGCATTGTGATGCCTATTAACCTTTCTTCCACTGGCTTCCCCTTTTTCCAGGGACATAAGAATCATCATGCGAAAGATCACCTGAAGATGGTAAGCACAGATTTTCTTTGATTAGTAATAAATATTGCTTAGATATAAATCTAAGGAGGGAGAAAAAGTACTGTATTCCATTAACATCTAAAATTTTAACATGAGTGTGTAGAACCAAGTTTGGATCATTTCCACTAACTATTTTTCTCCTGCTTGTATTTATCGACAAATATCACAGCTGATCCTGACAGTGGCAGTGTAGAACTTGTACCATCTGATGTCAGAGTATTGGTAGCCTCTGATAATGATGGTGGTGATATACAGGAAAAATCAGGGGATGCAGATGTTCAGTCTGACAATGAGGTTGTAGATCATAATTCCACTGGCTTTATTTTGGACACAGTCAGTATGCCTATACATACCCATTCCACTTAGGCCTCAGGTATAGGACAGATTGAGGGTGACACAGTTGATTGGGGTAGTGTAGTTATCTCCAGATGCAGAGCTGGTTTTGTCTGCCTGTAGTCATTATGAAGATGTTGCACACACAAGATGTTTGCTAGAAGTGCTTGGAGGAGGCCTACTATCAACCCTTGTCTTGATGCTGTTGTGTCATTATGTGTCACCATACATATGTATAGGATGATTGTGAAGGCAACAGGCATGTTCCACCAGTGCCTCAGAAGAGATTATGCAAGCCCTAAACATGGCACTTTCTGACATGCATAACTGCCTCACCCATGCAGATGACTCATTTGATAGGATGTGTGACATACTGGATTAGGCAGTGTCTGTGATTGAACATCTGCTTGAAAAGGGCCGCCATCCACATGTCTGTAGAACTGCAACATCCTTTGCTGTTAGCCAATGTGTCCGTGCAAGATCATGCTGCTGTAGCGGTACTATTTACACAGCTCCATCAGTGATTGAGGTGTCCACACCCAGACATGGTAGTTCATGGGGTCATGGTCCTGGATGTGATCAGGATGAGATCTCATTGAGCAGACATCTCTTATGTTCAGGTAGCACCCTCACTTTGTGGTAGGAAGAAACGGCGCTGAACTGACAACTCTACCACGTACAGCTCACACCTGTCTGACTTGGCAGGATGTAGTGCTAGCAGAGAGCCTGATTGTGTTCATGCAGAGACACATACACACATTTCACAAAAACTGGCCATACTGACCCACACACATGCAAGCAAAGAAAACCTTAATATTGATTAGATATAGCTCCTGTTAGTGGCCCTGAGATATTTCCTACTTTACTGAATATTCTGTGTTTCTTACTCACACAAACACTACTTTGGAGCCAGCCCTGGCTTACTGCTTTCCCCCTCCCCACCTTGTGCAAATGATGATGACTGTGCCATGCCCTTTGTTCATTTGGGCTTGACATAAGGTTGCATACATATCTGATGCACAGAGTGGATAGCTAAGAGAGTCTTTCTCAATATGTTAATTATACACATATTAATTACATTGTATTTTGGATGTTTTTCTAAATAAACACAATGGCCAGCACAATATAGTCAGCAATTCAATTTATTTGAACATAACTACATACAGACCGGTTTCGGCTACCAAGCCTTCTTTAGTGCATTCTTGGCATGGTAGCTGAAACTGGTCTGTATGTGGTTATGCTCAAATAAATTGAATTGCCGAATATATTGTGCTGGCCATTGTGTGTTTTTCAGTTTTGTATAGTTGGCCATGCAATAGTTCTTTACTGGCGTGGAGTGGGATTTACTAATTGCTTTTCTAAATACCCATTTCAGAAGGCTTTTTCCAATTTAGTATTGTAATTCATGCATTCAGACCAGTGATCTTGCATTCCTATTTATTGCTCTACTTGTAAAACTGTTGATATAATTGTCATATTGCCTGTGTTATGTTCAGTGGATAAGTGATGGGCTTGATGCAAATTATTGTGTACAATGCATGTCTCTATATAGCAGATATCATTTCTAAAAGCCAAGAATGGCATTTGTGGGCATCTCATACAGGTTCTGATCGAGTACATTTATGACTGACAGTATGCAGGTAGTTTATCTTCTTTCACATTCCAAACTTACCTTGACATTACTGCAATTACAAGTCATGTGTTTTGGAGCTGCCTCTGACGGTATCTGTTAAAGACATTACATGAGTAAGTAAAGTGTATGGAAATCAGATGGCATCACTTTTCATATTTGCATGTGCTTAGATTGTTAAGGGTATTCCTTTGCTGGTGAGTGTATGTGTGCTATCATTTACCACTTAGTTGCTGAGTTTGTGTGCTAGGGTTTGAGTTTTAGGTGGTGAGTATGTGTGCTATCCTACACCTCTTAGCCTCGGCAAGGCTATATTGTGTGTGCCTACGTATCCCAGCTACCTCTGTATCTGTAGGTTTTACCTCCGAATCCTTGTCTGTATATGCTAGAGGTGCTGGCTCTGCCTGTGTTCCAGGAATGTGTAGGCCTGACCATTGATCTCCTTGTTTCAGTGATTTCCTTGAGGAAATATTGTGCAACATGGCATAGACTGTGAGAATTTCTGCACAGGTGTGTGGGCTGTACTGCAGGGCACCCCCTGATGTGTCTATACAGCAGAACCATGACTTCAGCATGTCAAACACATGCTCTGCGATGTTTAATGTTTGAGAGGGGACATTGTTTATCTTTCTTCTGTGGGTTTGTGTGCATTTCTGATGGGTGCCATGAGCCATGGTTCCAGTGCATAACCTGTATCTCCCAACAGATGGTCTTTTGGAACATAATCCCAAGCAAACTTTGTGCAAAGCTGTGAGGTGTGCCACATGTGTGAGTCATGGTAAATGCCTGGGTTGCCTGCAGACACATTGAAGATGATCACTTGGACATTACAGACAACTTGGCAGTTGAATCTAGTGGATCCCTTTCTTTTTGTTGTTTGTCCTTCTCTTTTAACCAGGGGGAGGGCCTTTCTTTCTATGTGAGTGCAGCCTATTGCCCACAAATCTTCAGGGAAGTGTGCTACAGCATAAAATTCCTGCATTGTTCTTGTTCTCTCCTCTGGTGTTTGTGGAAGATAGGTGTACTGTTTTGCATGTTCTAGCATAGCATTAAGACATTGGTGCAAAAGTTTAGAGGCTGAGGCATGTGACACCCCTAGTAAATCCCTTATTGGCCTCTGGAATGTACTAGTGTTAATATCCTTAAATATATCTTACTTTCCACCGGTATAGGTTCTCCTCAATTTCCCCTAGGTCTGATGCGGGGGTGGCAGATGTTGCAGATTTTCTGTGCTGTTTACCTTACAGCCCTGTGTTGGTCTACTATTTTAATATCATCCAGTCCATGCTATATTAATTGGTGTCTGAACACCCTTCTTTTCCTTGGATGAGGTCAGTCAGCAGCATCCACAAGATAGATTGGTGCCTGTTGCACATACATATGCAAGAGAGCAGCAGCAGCCTCTAACACTGACTTTTTTAAGTATGAGGGTGGCTACACTCCAATAGTTTTTGGAGTTCATGGCAAAGAGCTACACCATCTTTACACAGTTACCTCCTGACTGGTTCTGCCATCTTGGATTGGTAAATTAGCATGTAATTCAGCTGATTATGCTTTCATTAGCATACTCTGTTGTATACCTTTGTTTGGTGGCTCTACATGATTTGTAGAGCCATTTAATGAACTCAAAATAGTGTGCTATTGTGTGTGATGCAAGGCAAGATGCTCACACAGCAGCAGCAAGGAAATTACCTGATCGTGAATCCAGCCCTATGGTTTTATCTTTGCAATGATTTAATTCCAGGATACTTTAGGCATTTAAATGTTATTGGTTTAATAGTAATGATCTATTGAAAGATATTTGAAAGCTTGTGCAAATTGACTAAATAATTTCAAATCCAAAGGATGCTACATGAGTAGAGAACCATCCCTCAGTTTAAGATATTCATGGTGGGTATTATACCCAAGCCATTATCTCTGTGCATTCAATTTAATTTATACAATTTCCTTTTTAATGTGGAATTATTATATTATTATTATTATTATTATTACAGTAGAAATGTAAATTATCTGAAAAATGTAACTTTAAAATATATTTGCTTCCTTCTTGTTTCATTCACAAAAAAATAAGAACTCCAAAATGTAAAATAAAAAGAAGCACCTCTCATTCTTTTAGAAATTTAGTAGATGAAAGCTTGTGCACAAATACATTTGCTTATCTCTTTAGTTTTAAGTCAATTACCATTTGTTTAATTACACCAAATGAATTGTTCATAGGTTCACAGGTATTTACTAGGCTAATGGCCCTGGCACCTTTACAAGCCTAGCCCAAAAAATTTGCCCAGGCACCATGCCACCCGATGTTAGTTCACAGTGCCTCTATCCAGTAGAGCAACTGGAATGATCCCTGGAGTGAACTTTCTGTTACCCATCCACTTGTCAAGATTTCTCTTGAAGATAGCCAGTGAGGTGCTCTGCTTGTGTGTGCGTGTGTGTGTGTGTGTGTGTGTGTGTGTGTGTGTGTGTGTGTGTGTGTGTGTGTGTGTGTGTGTGTGTGTGTGTGTGTGTGTGCGCGCGCATATTTCTAAGTTTACAAGAGAAATATTTAAAATCTGTCCTTGATTTACCCCCCCCCCCATTACCTTTGGCTTTATCCAGAATGCTTGCATTTTCAGTGCTTGTCACTACAGCATAAGTAGATTGACAATACTGTGGAAACACAGAGTTTAAATCCAAGCCTAATCTCCATAAAAATTAAGATGTTATAGCTCAGCCAATGAGATAGCTGTCAAAAGCTGTTCTATAGACCATGCTGGAATACTGTGGATGGCCTGTCTCTGAATCATAAAGGGCCACAACATGCATTAGCAGCCCGTGTTAGGACTTATCACTGGCAGCAGCCCTTTCTGAACCTTTCTTTTTTAAAATCATTTGCTTGAAGATTCTTGTGGTTTACTTTTTTCACCCATCCCCCATTTTTACTTATTATTATTATTATTATAATTATTATAATTATTATTATTATTATTTATTTTTGTTCTGTCTTGTTCAATCTTTTTTTAGTGATGGATGATTATTTTGTGTATTTCCTCAGTACTTTGATTTTTTTAATGTAAATTTGCTTTCTTATTTTATGATACAGTTGTTTTTTGATCCATAAGTGTTTTCTCAATCCTTTCTTTGTTGTTGTTCTGTGTGTGTAATGATGTGCGTGTGTGTGTGTGTGTGTGTGTGTGTGTGTGTGTGTGTGTGTGTGTGTGTGTGTGTGTGTGCACATGTGCATTTTTATGTGAGTTTCTTTTCTTCCATTTTTTTAGATTAGATTAGAGCTGTTAGTTATAACTGAGATTCATTGTTGTAAGTGCTCATCTACAGATATTACAAATTGAATGTTTTATCTATTTATCAAATTTTAATGGGCATATTAAATGTTTTCTGTGTAGGGAGGTGGAAAGTGTCACAACTGTGATGTTTGCTGTTGTAATTGTTCATATACAAATATTATTAATAGAATGTTGTAATATTTAGTACATTTTAAAAGCTTTATTGAATAGTCGAAGTAAAATAAAAGCTGGCTAGGGCATAGTTAGCCAAAGGGTAGGTACGTTTCCTTGCCGTCATTGCAATGCTTGTAGATATATTGACAAAGATAACCATTTTGTACAACCAGAAACAGGACAGGTTTTTAACATTAGGATTTATGCAGACTTTAGTACTCAAAATGTTGTTTATTGCGTGTCCTGTGTATCTTGAAAAAGTTTTTATTTTGGAAAGACCAACCGTTGCTTGAGAGATCATATAAGGGACCACATGTATAGCATTACCAAAAGAGATGAAAAAAATGCACTGTCTAAACATGTCATGTCAATAGGATGTGAACATTAGTTAAAGTTTTTGGTACTAGAACTATATACACCTAGTTTGAGAGGTGGTGACCTAAGAACAGATTGTACAGAGATTAAATGAATGCATTTGCTAAGGGCTGATGTAGGCATGGGGTTAAATTAAGTCATCCCCATTAATCCATTATTAAGATCACATGACCTTAAACATTAAGTTATTTAAATACATTGCCAAATTATGTAGGAATGGATCCGATGAAGTACCTATGTGTATGAAAGCACGTATCCTGTTTCTATGTTATTTTTTATATAAGAATTTTTACTTGTTTTATTAAACTTTGGCTTGTTAAATTATACTCTCTGCCTAGCCAGTTTTTATTTTACTTTGTTTTGTCTTTTGTGCTTTTCTGGTTGCTCTGTATATTTTCTTTGAACTTTATTGAATAATGTTGTTCTGTGTTTGTGTGTGTGTGTGTGTGTGTGTGTGTGTGTGTGTGTGTGTGTGTGTGTGTGTGTGTGTGTGTGTGTGTGTGTGTGTGTGTGTGTGTATGTGTATGATTTTAGTTTGGAGTTGTTAGTCATAACTGTGATAATTGTAGCTCAAAATCTTCAATTATGAGTTTTAAAAAATTGAATGTTCTAATTATTTAGCAAACTTTCATAGATGTATTAAATGCATTCATGTGTTTTGTAGTGGAGGTTGCTTTCTCTCAGTGGGGATTATGCCCTATAATATGTATGCTGTTTATACGTAATAAGTTCAAAAGTGTTGTACTTTGAATTTGGGTTATATTCTTAAATGATGTAGTCTAAGAATAACAATAGCATTCAGTAAAATTCATAATGCCCTAGTTAGCTATGCTAAATAGTGTTGAGGAGTTAGAACAACATGGCATGAACCTAATTCTGTATGCATGCTGGTGAAGGGGCTGCAGAGGAAAACACCATAGCTGAAATGACAGAAGCAGCCATGTTGTTGGAGATGCCATTGGATTATTGGGCATGTGACCAAAGTGAACAACGTGAGGATGTGGTATGACTGGTGCAGTTCATTCATATGGTTGATAAATCACCTCATGGCTGTGACACAGTCACTGAAGTAGGCAGAAGACAGTCATTGTAGTAATGTACCAGGTCATGCCATGTTTTATATATATATATATATATATATATATATATATATATATATATATATATATGTGTGTGTGTGTGTGTGTGTGTGTGTGTGTGTGTGTGTGTGTGCGCGCGCGTGTGTGCGTGTGTGCGTGTGTGTGTGTTAGCACCAATAAGTGAGATGTAGACTGTTCCAAATGAATGTAAACCTTTAAAACACACAAGTGAGCACCTGTGAAGGCCACCAATGATCTCTTTAGCTCATTGATGTTTTTCAGAGGTGCTCACTTATATATATATATATTATGCCATCATATAAATGTAAAGAAAAAGAAAAAAGGAAAATAGTAAAGTCAGAAATGGAGAAGAAAATGTATAGGAACAAACAGAAGAATTACATGAAAATCGTGATGTGGAGGAGAAGGGCATATTCTTTTTTATATGACAAGAACCCATGGTCCACTATTTTTTTCTTAGAAGGCTAAAGGGAAAGGCAGTAAGGATTAAGTGCAAGGAAGAAGGAGGGAATACTGAAAGAAATGGGGCTGCCAAACAAATGTTCAGTGCAGGTAGACACTACCAAGAAAGGTACTGACAACAGGGAAGCAGCAATGAGCAGAGAGGCTGACACGGGAAGTATTCATACAAGAGGAAAGGCAACAATATACTGTTGGATACAGATGTGACCTGACAACTAGTGATGAGGTTTAGTAGATTAAGGGAGTGTGAGACATAAGGATTGGGAAAAGATATGCCTGAACGGTCCAGTTTAAAACTCACACAGATAGCAGACACCTCCACTGCTGAAGTTATGAATGTGTTCTGGCTGTCCTGGCCTCATAGTTGGGACCAGCCTCAAAACTCTTTTTGTTGCATAAGGAAATACTCCAGGGTGTCCATGCAGTTGTGTAGCTGTTGGTCCACCACGATCATTTCCAGTCACCAAATTTGCAGTTAGGAGACCCTGGCAGAAGTCATCAGACTACTCTCAATGGAGGAGGAGCATTCATCCCTTTATGTGATGTCGCCAGATAGGCTACCACTGAGCCCACCTCACTATTATTTTGTAATTTCTCAAGTTCCTGAAACTCAGATAAAGACAGGTTATATTTCTTTTTTTTTAAACTTCATGTAATACTTACATATATCCCTTTCACATGCCTCCATAAATGCATTCAGAATGGCACAGTTGACCAGTATAAACAGACTAGGTTTTTGACATACCTGTGTGGATGTATTAAATGCATCTTTGGATATAAATTTCAGACTCTCATTCCATATAAAGAGTTTCAGATCATTCAGCTCTGTTACATTATCCACATTAGATGGAATAAATCCCAGAACTTTATTTAAAAGTTTTAGCTTTGTTTCAGTCAATTGCAGGGAAGATAGATTTATAACAGCAAATTCATTTAATTCTTGTTGCTGTCAGTCCTGCTGCGAGTCCCCAATCCTCAGCTTTTCCATCTGTTGGATTGCTGTCCTCAGGTCTGTTTCCTGCCCCTCAAATTGTCTCTCTCCTTCTCTCGGTTCATTGATGTGTTTCAAACTGTTTGTTCTTTCTTTTCTAGTTGTGTGATTGAAATGAAGCGCTTCCTCTGCTGAAAATCTCGATTCTAGGGGTTTGTTCCATTTGTGTTCACAGCAGGTATTAACCTCATGGAAGTACTTGCTTCATGCGGTGGATGTGCAACATTGATGGAATCTGGGAGTTGTGAATTCTTATTAGTTGTATTTAAATTAACATTGTGTATGTGCATATTTGAGTTGCAACTTAATAATGATATCAACAGTGATTTAATTAATTATTTTTACAGTTTCATGTCCTGTTACACCTATTCTAGATGGGCTTCCGAAAATACACAAAAACATAGTCTATCCACCTATGTGCCCCACAGTGTCTGGTTCCGGGTGGGTCACCAAACCTATCTTCCATTACCTACAGGTTACCCTAAGTAAATATTTAAATAAGATCAAGAGGTTTATTAAGGATACTAAAGATTTCTTACAACAGTTATATCATTGGTTTAATAAACATCATGACTTTGAGTTCTTATCTGTAACTCTTAACATTAAATCATTATTTACTGTGATACCCTTACAATATGGTTTGGAAGTGTTACGTGACGTCCTAAGTAGAATTTGTGGCATGGTTGTTAGAGAAGTGGAAACAATGTGTGAACTGACAGAAGTGGTATTAACTAACAATGTGTTTATGTTCAATGATTGCACATATACACAGAAAAATGGGGTAGCCATGGGCACCCCAATGGCAAATATGTATGCCAATATTGTTGTTTCATACTGGGAAGAGCAATTTGTTTATTATAGTTTACATCCTTTTCATGATAAGATTTTATTTTTCAGATGTTTTGTCGATGACATATTTTTTCTATGGGCTGGGAATGATGTTGAACTTAATATGTACATAGATTATTTAAATACAACTTCTAGTTTTTTGAAATTCACAGCTCAGTTTTCTGCAGTTACTACTAGCTATTTAGATGTTTGTGTGATTAAATGCAATGGAGGTATAACTACTTTGATACACAGAAAAGAGACACATTCCAATTGATATGTCCACAGAAATAGTATGCATGTCACACACACTTTTAAGGGTGTAGTAAAAGGGCAAATGTGAAGAACTACCCAACTTAACACAGATGATGGCAACTGTAGGACAGAATTAGACAGGATGATTGTAGACTTTAAGCACTGTTGTTATAATGATTCATTGCTAAGACATATGGCAGATGAAGTTACAATGAAGAGAACAGGCAAAAGTCAGACCCCATTTTTCCAGTAATGATAGATATGATACTTCTAGTAACAGTCATACTAAAAACAACAATATACAATATGTTTCTACTTATAGTCATAGGTCGGATGGAGTTAAGAATATTATTATAAATAGTTGGGGAATTTTTAGAAACATGCCTGAGATAATCAGAATAGTTGGAGAAATCCCTGTGTTTTCATACTGTACTTGTCTCAATTTGAAATAAAGATTGTGTTACACAGAGTACTTTTCCCACGTTATAGCTGTATATGCTGTGATGATATAAATAGAAGTTGCGAATTTATACACCCCAACACTAATAAGAAGTATATTTTTCAGGCATTTTGCAACATGTAGCAGTGCTGCCATTGTATATATGGCATGTTGTAAAGTCTGTCAAGCATTCTATATAGGGAAATGGACAAGAAGTTTAAAGGACAGAATAATTGAGCATAAATCTAAAATACGGAGAGACATAGTTTTATCTACATTGATATATTGATTCTCTATGATGTTTTATATATATACACACACACACACATATATATATATATATATATATATATATATATATATATATATATATGTGTGTGTGTGTGTGTATATATATATATATATATATATATATATATATATATATATATATATATATATATATATATATATATCTTTAATTTGAACTACCTATTAGAACTGTGTCATGTGATTAGTTGAATGATTTAAATTTACTATTTAAATGAAGGTACTTGACTTCTTTTTTTTACACACTGATGAAGGGTTGATCCCAAAAGCTTTATGATTGTTTACTTGATTGGAATAAAACTGTTTTATCGTATCCCTTCATTTCCAGGTCTTGGATTTTTTTACTGTTGTTCTACATTTTGCATCCTGCCTGGTTTACCTACTTGCTGTTCTTGTTTTTTTGGATTACTGAGCAAATGTCCCACAAACTGCAACAGTGGTAACATTGCAACTCCCCAAATTAACATGACTGCTTCCTTTCATTGTTGTGGAATTTTGCACATTTGGTATATGTCTATGTAATAGAACAAGAAAATGTTTTTATCCAAAGTGATAGTACAAGGTTGGCCTGAACATGCTGATGAGTGTGTTTTTCATTAGATTTAACAATCCTTAATCATTAGGCATCATATTCAACCAAAGCCTTAGTACCTGCTTTGTCCCAGCTGAGTGGAGGACAGTCACTGCCATCCCTTTGCACAAAGGTGCAGTGTTCACCAATCTGGAAAATTATAGACCCATCAGCCAGACTAGCCTGATCTGCAAGGCCATTGAACAGATTATCATGGACTTCATTAACGAGGACATTAGCAACATCCAAACAGTTGATCCCACACAGTTTGGCTTCATCAAGGGGAGGCGATGTCTGTTAAATTTGGTCGACTTCATTGAGACAGTCTCTACAGCCATGGATGTGGGGGAAGATGCTACACACCACCTACCTTGACCTGGCCAAAGCCTTTGACACTACTGCCCACTCAGGCATAACAGATAAACTCTTTCTAGTAGGCATCAATCTGTATGTTAGATGGGTAGCTAACTGTCTTACTGATAGAACCCACCTTGTCAACATAGGGGAAGCCACCTCAAGCAGTAGACCCATAATGAGCTGTGTATCTCAGGGTTCGGTCTCGGGGCCTCTGTTATTTGGGATATATTTTTCTGAGGTGCAGGCCAAAACCAGTGGGCTATGGCTGACCAAGTTTGCAGATGACTGCAAGCTGGGTGCTGTCAGCAGTTCCCCTAGTGATGTGGACATCTTGCAAGAGTGTCTCACCCAAACAAATGACTGGTGCTAGAAACATGGAATCAAGCTGAATAACAAAAAATGCGTAATCATCACCTTTGAGCAGAGTGATGTCCCAACAAATTATCAAATTAATAACAATGTCCTAACTACACAATCAGTTGTGAGGGATTTGGGCACCCAGGTTGAGACAACCTGACTTTTGACCATCATGCTGCTTCCATTATATGGAAAGACTTCTACATGGCCAACTTTATACATAAGGGTATCTCATCCAGAGACAAGGAGGTCATAACATCCTGGTATTCTTCCCTTATAAGGCCCATTATTGAGTATCATACCCCTTTTGGCATTTACCTTGCAAAGCACATGCAGCAGCTGGAGAGACCACAGAGGTTCCTCATCAGGATAATCCAGGGCCTCAAAAATCTACCATACACAGATAGGCTAAAAGTCCTATCCCTCTACTCAGTTTCATACAGACTCCTCAGAGTTGCCTCTGTCTGGCATACAAGGCGATCTTGGACCCTCCCTTGATGGGACTGCTGCATATCCACAAGTCAAGCTCCACTCAAATAACCTGCATGCATGGCCTCTACCTGGTCTGTGACATCAGTAGGACTTGGCAGGACAGATTTGTGTCCCAGAGACTCCACCATCTGTGAAACAGACTCCCTCCTTGCATCAAGCAGAGTACCTCTTTACCCCTTTTTAAGCGCAACCTGGATAACTGGATGGGAAACAGAAAATACATCCTGGGATTCCACCCGTGTACCTGCTGGACAGGGGCATCGGGTGCTGACTTGTCTAAACATGGGATAAACTCTTGGCTAGGCTTATAATAGCCTCAGAGCCATAGTAACTTCCTATGATCCTATGATCCTATGAACCGCAGCAATTGCCTTACCTCTGCAGTACCTCTCTCAATAAACTTATTCAGTAACCCTTAAATTTACTGTCCAGTCTATTTTATTATGTAAAACAGCAGTTAATATAAGCCATACTTGACAAATCAAACTTAAAAACATAGCACATACTATGTAGAATTTGCTATTTACTTTCTCTTAGCAATTACTCTGAGATTCATTTGTTTTACTTCTCTGTTCTAGGAATTCTTCTGCAGTGTGATAGTTCTCATTGTCTTCCCATACACTTTTATCATGCAAATTTAGATCTATGCATACAGTGATTATGAAAATGAATCCCCTCCTCATTACTGTTTCTGAATTAATTTGTGCATTGTAACAACTTGTTAAACTCTGTGCTCATTAACTGCAACATCATGTACATGCCCCTACACTTGCGGGCTGCATTTCACATGTACAGTTCACACCATAGCTCCAGGACGATATTTGTAATTCTACATGTCACCTTGTTGAAATATAGTGACTGTAATGTATGCTTTTATGTCAGCATATAAACAGATACAGGACAACCATGTTTCACACTGTGATATGCACCACTGTTACCAGTATGTGATAGCCACCAGTATGTGATGTCCCCACACTGGACCAGTAACCAAGGATCCTGAATCCTCACCACTGACACTGGAGAGGGATGTGCACTTGGAATACAAATGGATGCACTCAGTTTTTCCAGATGTAGACCTCTCTGCATCAAGTACAATTTCCCTTAAGGACATACAGGGAACACACTCAGCCTAGGGTCTGGATGTCTCTACATCTGTCTCCCTCCAGGTCCTCAATAAGACTCCCCATTGGTACAGCTGTAGGTTTAGGTCCTCAGCCGTGTGTCCAAGCCAAGTCCTCCAGTACCATCTCTGTGAACCCTGTGCTTTGTGTCCCTGCCCAAAATATCTGACACACACACTCTTTAAGATTTAATTTTCACCCAGACACACACCTGGGAAAGGCTGGCACAGACTGCCTGCTCTACCAGCTTTGCCCAGACTATAAGGTAGATTCACTGCCACCAGTCCGTTACTATAAGGCTCTTATTGAGGTTATCCAATTATACTGTGCAATACTAATACTAATACAATGATAATATTTGACCAAGACAGCTAAGCCTTCTGGGTTGGCCCACACAGTGTCACCAAATTAATATAAACACTCTTAAAGGTTAGATACTTTCTACAAGGACGAGTCACAATAAAAGAACATGAAAACATTACAGTAAACCACAGAGCTCAAATCACAGAAAATATTGAAAAGAACTTTGTTGGACAGACTCAGGCAAATAAAGAAAAATAATATCTAAACTCAGCTTCACTATGCTCCTGACTAATCTAAAAGAATTACTGTTCCCTAGTTAAGTTACTTACTATCGCAAGGCAAGATGCTGTGGGTGAGGGTCTCTTTAGTCACGTTCTGCAAAACAGAATACTCAATACTGTGATATTTCTCTTTGTAATGATACACTCTTTGCACTTTTTATTTCCTGCAGTCACACTATACTACTGTGTGCTGTTCCTGCAGGTCCTTCTGCAGCCATGTGTGGGATATATAATAAACTTACCACTTTGCACTGCACTGGGCCTTGTGACACAAACAAGGTATATGTGGTAGGATGGCTATTATCACACCTAGAATATTTTTGAATCTCAGCCATGACTCTCAGAATTTCAACAGGAATGTATTTTTGTGTGCTTTTTCCATTTTTTTTTGTTTTATTTATATTTATATTTTTTCCTTTCTTTTGTTTTTCTTCTTAGCATCTTTCCATTGATTTTTTACTGGATTTTGTTGCACATAGTAGAGACTTTTGTGTTACTGCAGAGTTATAGTTGTGTACTACTTTTTGTTGTATTGTTTTGTTGTCTAGGTGTTTATATTGGTTACCATATTGAGTCGGGTTACTATTATCAGATGTTGTTTATAGAACTTGATATGTTACTATGTTCTTATTTGTGTTTTAAACATGCAAATATTATCTGTGAATTTTGTATGCATTGTTTGCCAGTTTGGTAAACTCAGTGGTTTGTCACTGAAGTGAGTTTCACCTACTTGTTTATTTGTCTGTGTGCATATTTTATTATTTACTTAGTCATTCATTTATTTATTTTTTCTTTTCTTTAGGTGTTTGGCATGCTGAGTGTTCATGTTCTGCTATGTGCGTGTGTGTGTGTGTGTGTGTGTGTGTGTGTGTGTGTGTGTGTGTGTGTGTGTGTGTGTGTGTGTGTGTTTTGTATATATTATTTTTCATTCTGTTCTAGCCATTTTATTTTCCTTTAAAGTTTTTTGGGAATTTGTTTTTATTATAGATATGGGGATGTAGATCAGGCTTCATTAGTTAGTGTGGTATAAAACCTGAGTACCAATTTTTAAGATAAAACAATGTGCACTTTTAAATGTTTACACTGTGCGATAAAAAAGTGTTCTTATTCCAACCCAGAGTGACTGCTAAACCTAGAAAACAGACTGGTAATTGTTATGTATCTAGTAGGCAGGGCAGGATTAACAAGATGAAGCTGCAGCTCCAAATTTAAATGTTCAAAATGTGCCCTGCTGTATCTACTCTTAGATTAATCTGAAATTCTCCATTATTATCACATTAAGTAAAGAGGCCTCTTATAATTTTCAGTTCCAGGCCTGTGAAGTCTATAATGCATCACTGTTGGTAGTTCTGTTTTTACCTGAGAAAGAGAGGGAGGGAGAGAGTGTGGAGTTACTGTGGAGAGTTGTCTTTTTCTGGCTGCCTACCTGCTCTGGTAGGCAGCCAGAAAAACACAACTCTCCACAGTTACCAACAGGGAGCAGCTGCCTCTAGGTAACTATTAGGGCCTCTGCCTCTTGAGGAGATCAGAATACAGATTCAGGGGGTTCTGAAGAGGAGTCTTCACTTGGGGAAAATGCATTCTGCCAGGTATCCATGGAACCTGAAAAGACCATTTCTTGACCCATAAAGGGGAAATTCTTTGTTTAAGGTAAAAAGCGTGAGCTATGAAGGGAGAGAAAGAAGTCTCTACTTAGTTAAAAAACTGCAAACATTCTAAAAATCTGCTTGCTACCAAATGGGATTTATTAAAGTGCAGGAGGACAGACAGAAGCTACCCAGCTGTCTTTGTGGATTATCCACTAAATATGGTACTGTTTCTGATTTTGTTACAAGGGACATGTAAACAGGCAAAGACTGTGATCTGTGTTAACAAATGCATTTATTTGTTTTTTTTTCTTGGAATAATGAAATAATCCCTAAGGCTTAGATTTCTTCCATCTGTATGTGTTGTTCTTCTATATTACATGTGTGCTGTCTGAATGTAACATTTTCATAGTATTTTGTTTAAAGAAAATAAACATTCCTAATTCTGGTACAGAATTCCAAGCATATTGTTTCTTGGTTGCTTAGAGGAGTGAACTATTGAACTAATTGTCCATGAAATGCTACATTTTTGGCTGCAGTAGAAAAACAAACTTTTTTTTCTTTGTTATAAAGTCAACCTGCAGCTGGCCTGACTACCCCAGAAAGGTATGTAGTCATTCTAAGTGAAGTACTATGTGTGGAATTCATAGTCATTATGAAAATGCATTAAGGCTATCCGCACTGTCTGCAAATGAGCACAGTTAATTTACAATTCATAAAAGCCACTTACACCGACACATAATAGCCACAAACAAGCATAAACAAATGAAGTGATAATGAGATGCAAATAACAAATGATGTAACCCAGTGTATGAAGCATTCTCTAATCTATCCATAGTGAAATGTTCTCACTTTTCCATGCAGATGCATTATATAAAGATGAATCTTGCTAATCCTATCTACTTTGCGGTCTGTAAAAGTGATGTGATTTGCTCCTATACTTGCTATTTTTCAATGTGAACTGTCTTGGATGAGCCAAAACCTCTTGCGCCTAGCTCTCGCTGGCCAAGAAGGCAAAGATATAGGCAGAGATTTACCATGGATAGGGATATTGTAAGGGTGTTAGTGAGTATATATGATCCCATACAAGTACTCTAGGATGATACTAAGGTATGTGTAGCCATCCCTGTACTTGCCTCTTGGACCTTCCACAGATAGTCTGAGGGCACTTTGCTATCTCAGAGGCTTCTGGTTTTACTTTTCACACTTATGGATCAGTGCATCCATTTCCGGGTGTCACCTCAGGACCAAGCCAGGAATATGAGTGCCTGTTATGTGGTGGCACATTTCTCTCAGGTTCTTAGTGCAACATATTGCACATATTTTCCAATTACTGCTCCTTCTGGTCAAGGGGGTGAACACTACCACAAGATGAAGGGTTACCATTCCATCAATTCCCCGGTAGTGTGCATTGCATGGAGGTGCATCGCCAACATCTATGTCCAGCATCCTCACAGTGTATATGATTTCCCATATCTGGCACACTAGCTCACTCTATTATCTCTTACTGCATGGTTTGATGTCCAATGGTCATCTTGTTAGTAAGTTATTTATTTATTTGTATTTAAGTTGTTATTCATTGTAAAATGTATTGCTGAAAGCTAAAACACTTTTCCTTTGTTTTGTCACCCCCTACTTCTTTCTCTCTCCTTTTTTTATTTCATCTTTTAGTTGATGCTGGATATCCACTGGTGCCATGGATAATGACACCAGTGAGACATCCAAGTGGAGTTGTAGAAGACACCTGCAACACATCCCTGTCTGAGACACATATTGTCATTAATAGGGTTTTAGGCCTCCTGAAGTGTCATTTTAAGTGCCTGGATAAGTCCAGGTGTGCCACTCAATATGGCCCAGCTACTGCATGCAGGATGTTTACTGTATGTTGCATTCTGTACAACATGATAATGAACTAGTCTGGTGGTGAAATGGCATATGCTGTCACTGCAGTTCCCGGTTCCAGTCCTACTATGACTAATGGAGACCA
This sequence comes from Protopterus annectens, assembly GCF_019279795.1. Lineage (NCBI taxonomy): Eukaryota > Metazoa > Chordata > Ceratodontiformes > Protopteridae > Protopterus > Protopterus annectens. The sequence continues at coordinate 1,018,471,336 of NC_056735.1, forward strand.
GACAGCAACAGTAGTAAGGTACCCCATGTGGGAGGCACATACATTGCAAACAGCTGTGTGGGTAAAGAGGCTGCATCTAGGCCAGAAATATGGACATGCACATCAGATTATTTAATTTTGTCATGCACAATAATTTGTGGCCTCAGAGTAAAAAATATTATCATTTATGAAAAGGTGACATTGAAGTGGCAGCAATGTTTAATTTCATGGCAGGATACTCATCTCAATCTGTAATTTTTTTCATTATAGTTTTTTCATGAAAACTTGCGTATTACTAATTTTAAGTTGTATTTAACTGCCAGCTGTAACAATGATAATATGCAGAGCATCGGTAATAATGACCACAATCATATGTTATGATATGCAGATTTCTTTCCACGGTTCCATGAGGTTTTAAACAGTACTATAACAGGAATGAAAAGCATACATTTGAAAATTGTCCTACCTCCCCCTCAAATTTTTTAATAATGTATTCCCTTTCAAGTTAAACATTAACCTGTGTTTGTAAACATCATATTGTAAATGATAGAAATGTAACACTTGATTCACAGTAGGTTAAGGTCAAATGTGTCACACACATCTCCTAAAGATAGACTAGGTGATAGTAAAACTGATTTTGAAGAGGAGCTGTCATGAGTGCTGGGTGGTGAGTTGGTCTGATCTTGTGACCTATCTGACGCAGATGTTCCTTCAGTGCAGACACTGATCTGACAGTGCTGCAGGAATATAATCAGGACCTCAAATGAGAGGTTCTGCTAGATGCAGATGTACACCAATGTGGCCTGCAAGAAATCTGTTGTGCTTGCCCCCCCCCCGACTAATTACAGTACGTTTTTCAGAAGTACTTTAGCCTAATGTGATCTGCCCCATGTGTCCAGACAGTACCCCTTCTTCTTCCCCTTCCAAGACTGACTCCTACCTGAGCCTGGTAAGTCCTAGCTAGTGTATTAATGGTGGCAGCTACAGATGCTTAGTGTGCCACCATACTAAGAATCAGTGTGACAATAGCATTATCTGTACTATGTGTCATTTCTGAATAGTGCTGAAAAGCCTCACACATGTCCACTAGGACTCTGACCATTTCTAGCTGACTCACTATGCCAGAGCTCTGAGCCCTAACAATGTCATGACACATTTGCTGCTGGATAGCCAATGTTTTACATGTTTCCTGGAGATTTTGTAACAAATTCCTCTTCCTGGCTCCCTTTGTAAAGGAGTCATAGTGGGCAGTGTTACCTTTGAATGTCTGTCATGTTCATTTGGGGTAGGAGATAGTAGAGTTGAATATGTCTTCTTTTTGTGTAAGCATAAATGTAGTGTCAACATGTGCTTGCCTTTGTGATGCACTGTTATTTTCTGCAGAGTTGCTAATGTGTTGTGTGGTGTGAGATCTGGCCAAACTCAGGGACTGAAAACAAAACAGTGTAAGAAATTTCTCTGTGTGGAAGAAGATGTTCAATTAATATATATCTAGTTAATCACTGTATATTAATCAGATCATATAATGGTAGTAGAGGTAGCGAACTTAAACTCATCCTAAGTAAAAAAAAAATAATAATAAAAAAATATATATATAATTTGAAATATTATGGGCGGCCGCGGTGGTGCAGTGGTTAGCAATGCCGCCTCATAGCAAGAGGTTCTCCGGTCTGATACTCGGTTGGGTTGCCTTCTGTATGGTGTCTCCATGTCCTCCCTGTGGGATCGTGGGTTTTCTCCAGTTGCTCCAGTTTCCTCCCACATCCCAAAGACATGCTGTAGGTGGATTGGACACTCTAAATTGGCCCTAGGTGTGAGTGTGTGCATGTGTGTGCCTTCTGTGGAAGGTTGGATGCCGGGCTGGTAACTCGACACCGTAAAACTCCACTGCCAATCATGAGCAAACAGATGATCCACTGTGGTGACCCCTTACCAGGAAAAGCCAAAAGAAGAAGATATAATTTGAAATATTATACAGAATTGCTAAGTATTCAAAAGTAATCCAAGCAGGGTAGGTAGTCTGTTTCCAGTCAAAAATTCTTTATTAAGTACACAGACAAGTGATCCAAGTAAAACAAAAATAACAGAGTAATAGTTTTCTCACAAGCTTTTTAACTATATATATATATATATATATATATATATATATATATATATATATATATATATATATATATAATATATATATACTTTTTATCAGGCAAGGTTGTGGTTTACTGTGCTGTAATACAAAGTGTTATTAGTATACTTGTTAAATTCACATCTTTCCCCCATCAGTGTGACATTCAAGCTGGTCCTGCCCTACTTAGTAGCTGTCATAATAATATAACCCTTATGTACTTTAAATAAAATTAAAAATGATGTGGTACCTCTTATTTAACCAGATTATTAAGTATGTGATTTTATCCAAGATAATATACTACATGGCTGCATCCTGCAAAAAAAAAAAAAAAAAAAAAAAAACAAGTATGATGTGGTGAAGTCCCAGGGCTATAGTTTATCTAGAATTGTCACAGAGATGGAACCATTTTTGAGAAACCTGAACAACTTAGAGAATGATTTTCTAGTGAGAGGCTATGAAAGTCAGATGTTAAAAAACATTCTGGAACCCATTATAGAACTGAAAAGGACTGAAGCACCGTCATCCAGTAAGGAGTATGTCAAGACATTCCACAGAGAATAAAAAATGCAAAAATAGCTACATCCTGACATACACTTTGGATTATCACAGTATCAAAAATGTTGTTGAAGAAAACTGGCCCATTGTCACAGGAAACCCTTTCCTGATTAACATCTTAGGTGAAGCCCCGTCCTTTGTTTACAGGAAGGCCAGGAACATTAGATATTTTGTTGAATTTAAACCTAGACTATATGAGAGAAACACTAAAAGATGTGAAGCTAATTGTACATTTTGTATATTTATACAGCAAGATGATAGTTTTTATTGACCCTGTTTAAAGAAAATCATTAAGACCATTGCAGGGGGTGACTGTAACACCACAAAAATAATTTAGAGGGCACAGTGCAATGAATGTGATGTATTTTATGTGGGCCAGACTGTAAATAAAGCGTAAGATTTCATGTCATCTAGCAGAAATCTGCTCTGGATGTAAAAATAATGCACTAGCCAAACACCTTGCTCTTCATAAAAGACACACAGGTTTTAAATTCCAGATACTGGATCACATAGACATGGGTGACCTTGAAGGAGACATCCTGAATATTATTTTATTTATTTATTTTATTTTACATTTGTTAAGCGGGAAGTTCTGACTGGACCATGTCCATTTACAGTGGAGGCCTGGAGAGAAAATATGCTGGAGAAATGTGAACTCATGTGGCAATTAAAGCTGAACTCCTTTAGGAATCCTGGACTTCACTTAAAAGTGTACTGGAACTTGAAAAATTGCCACATTGTTTACATGACTAATTTTATTTTATTTTATTCTTCCAGTTGGTTTTAAATACCATGTTAAATCAGATTTAATTTAAGTGTATATTTTGTTTCTATCATCATACATTTTTTTCTTTTTCTTGTTCTTTTTTCCACTTTATTCAAAATGATGTGCAATAACAGTACTAATTATACAATAATATTTTTGTAGATAGCTTTTAGGGTTCTTATAGACAGACCTAAAGAAGTCTAGAAGGACGAAAGCGATCTGTGTTAACAATAGGTTATTGAACTAGAATATGATTTTTACAATGGATTTTTTGCATGCAAAGTGTATATGTTTATATCTATATATATTTTTATATTGCCAAATGGTCTAAGGTTTATATATTTCCAGCAATGTAGTATACTGTCTTGGATAAGATCACAGACTTAGTAATCTGGTTAAATAAAAGGTGCCACATCATTATTAATTTTATTTAAAGGGTTATATTATTATGACAGATACTAAGTAGGACAGGACCAGCTCGAATGTCACACTAATGGGGGAATGGATGTGAATTTAACATGTATACCAATAACACTTTGTTTTACAGCACAATAAACCACTCCCTTGACTGATAAAAAGTATATATATATATATATATATATATATATATATATATATATATATATATATATATTTATGTAAGCACTTTATAAGCTCGAAATCCTGAAATCTCGAATTTCAGAATCTCGAGCCCATAAAGTGGAAGGACTGAAAGATCGCAAGCCCAGAAGCGCGAAATTCAAAATCTCAAATGTCGGATTAGTGTTTCTGGTGTTGCGCTGTGTTCATGGATTCAGGTAAGTGTTTATGTTTAAGGGTGTTGGGTAGGGGCTGTAGTGTGTGTGTTAGTGTGTGTTGTTACTGTGATGTGTGTGTGTGTGTGTGTGTGTGTGTGTGTGTGTGTGTGTGTGTGTGTGTGTGTGTGTGTGTGTGTGTGTGTGTGTGTGTGTGTGTGTGTGTGTGTGTGTGTGTATGTGTGTGTGTGTGTGTGTGTGTGTGTGTGTGTGTGTGTGTGTGTGTGTGTGTGTGTGTGTGCATGTATGTAGTGTGACCTTGGAGTTAGAATATTTAAGTTGGGAGTGTGGGCAGGTGGGCTTGCATATAATAAGGGTAGGTGTGTGTGTTTGTTTAGTGGTGTGCGTGTGTATTGGTATTTGACAGTGTCGGAAGATGTGCATCTGTGTTTATATGTGTTGTGTAGTGCGTGCTGTGTGTTTTTGAGGTTTTGTGCTTTTGGGAGTTTGGATTTCACGGTTTTGTGGTTTTGGGATTTAGGGTTTCGTGGTTTTGTGTTTCTGGGTATTTGGATTTTCCACTTTATGGGCTCGAGATTCTGAAATTTGAGATTTCAGGATTTTGAGTTTATAAAGTGAATCCATGTATATATATATATATATATATATATATATATATATATATATAGTTAGAAAGCTTGTGAGGAAACTATTACTCTATTATTTTTGTTTTACTTGGATCGCTTGTCTGTGTAGTTAATAAAGGATTTTCGACTGGAAACAGACTGCCTACCTTGCTTGCATTACTTTCGAATACTTAGTAATTGTGTATAATATTTCAAATTATATATTTTTTATTATTTTGTTTTACTTAGGACGTGTTTAAGTTCATTACTTTTACTACCATTATCTGATTTGATTAATGCACAGCGATTAACTATCTATCTATATATATATATATATATATATATATATATATATGTGTAAATTGAAAATCTTCCATGCAGAGAAGTTTCTTAACACTGTTTTGTTTTTGGACCCACTATACTTGTTTAGTGGGTTGTTTGAGACTTCAGGGATACCACAGAGATTACTTGTATTAAACTAGTGGACTGCATGCCACTTTCCTTAGGCTGCCTCATAAATATCACAGTGTTATTTTCATCATCATAATCATCATCTTTAATGGACTTTCTGCTACTGATATCCTCCAAATGTATTGCTGTAGTGAAACTGTTTGTTTTCACTACTGACTCTATAAAAATTATTTGAAAACATTAGTATTGAAATAGCATACACTGCCGTATGCTTATGAAGGTGGCTTTGGAGACATTTAACATGCACACTGCCTTCATTGTCATTCTGTGTAGGTGTGGAAGGCTCATCTATCAATGGTCATTTCTGTGTGTTCAATGTAATCATTCCATGTCAGCATTCAGTTCTTTATGTAAATATGTTTTACTGTTGTCAAATCAATCTTTCTGAGGAGATGAGCGTTCCTGCTGCAGACATTGGTAATAGCCAGTCTCCTCACAACCAATGATTATTCCAGTGCCATTGTTTTCTGTATCATAGTCATTCCCATGGATGGAGAGGAGGCATTCCTCATCTGATGTTGTAAGATAATTGTTACAGGTCCCACAGTACTGGTATGGAAAATTGCATTCTGACTAGCCTTTCTTTTAGCATGTCCTATCATGCCCACTTCTTTTATCGAGTTAATGCACTGTTACTTCTACTGACTGTACTAATGTGGAGAACAATTTGATTCTAAGCTTTTCATCTCTCAGCTTGTTTGGGCCCTCCTTTATCAATCAGATGTTTCCCATACGTCCTAAGGGCTGCCATGATGATGTGGTTTTCCTCATGTCCGAAGTTGTCCTTTCTCTGCCTTGATCCCTTGTTCTGCATTATTTCTGCACATGAAAAAATATGCCACAGTCATACACAATGGAACATTTTATGTAATTATAACATTAAAAAATACAACAACAGAATGCCTGTCATCCTCATAAAAAAGGTAGATGACACAAGCCCCATAATCAAAAATATGCAAAGTCTCAGTCTAGCCAATTAAATTTGTACAGCAGTAATGTCTGCAGTATCATGAATACATTCACAACAGTAAAGCAATCAGTTTAACAGATTTGTTTTCGCTTACCCCCTACCACTGTCTTGAATCCATAGAACAGTCATTTTTTCAGTCTTCAGTCATACTCAGAAATCTTCAAGTGAAGACATATTTATCAGCCAATACATTGTAACCATTTCTGTATTTCACAAATAAAACACTGCATTTCTACCATATTTGCACAATCAGCACATGGCACAAAAGCAATGATCGTCTCTGTGATTAATAATTTCCACTGCTGCAGTAATGATTTTCCATTTACAATTGACAGCTTTATAGTAGTCAGTAAAAGCAATTGTAATTTTTTCACATTAGTAACAGAAACATTTCTTGAAGTGAAGTCACTAAGTTTGCATAATTCTAAATAAAGTGTATCATCTTAATTTATAATATGTCTATTATTTTTTTTTCTTATTTTAAAAAGTCCATAGTTTCCTTAGTCATTTGCCATCTTATTTTGAGTAAACACAAGTTATTATGGTGGTGTATGTGGAACTATTTCAGGAAAATTCAAGTCCATCTACATGTTTTGGATGCAAATTAGGTAATTTTACATTTATTTCTATGAACCACAGTAATACAGACAATTAAATACATAAATCACATTTGAAGGCTCATGAATGTGGCCTCAGGTTGATGTGAATGCAGTATGGACAGCGGCAGAATCTGCAACAGTCCTCAGCAGTCCCTAACATACCACATGAATGCACAGATAGCCTCAGATATGTACAAATCTGAATATATTTAGAAAAAAACAAAGGCATGACAGTTTGCACAACCAAAAGTGTAACCTCTGCACATCTAACCTTACTTGACACACCTTTTCTCCTCATACAACTTGAATTTCATAAAAGCCTGTGATCACACACATAAAAATATTTTTTCTGCACCCCCCCCCCAAAATACTGCTGCTGTACTGCATGAATAAATGGTGATCTCTGTCATCTGATATCATGTGGCAAACCTTCTCTCCTCAAACCACTCAACATTCAATAAAAGGCAGTAATCACACACAGTAATATGCATTTCTGCTCCCCCCCAAAAATCCTGCTGCTCTACTGCATGAGAAAATAGAATCCACATGTAAGACTCCAAGAAAAGATAGCTAAGACAATGGCTAAGGCCAGCAATTGTAAGTAACATAAAGAAAAGTAATAATTGCATAAAGTTTTTTTTTTGTCCATTATATAAATGAAATATGAATGCTTTCCTTTAAAAAATATGTATGTGACAAAGCATTCTTGGCTAAACCAACCTTGCTAGTAATAGCAATACTTGGTCTAATGCCCCTGATGGTTACCTGGGTATGGTTAAGGTGATATCACACCCCAGAGGGAGTAGTTCTAAACATGGGAACCACAGCACTGCTCATTCTTTCTTCATTCTGTTTCTGCACCTTGAATGATGGCAGCACCTGTGAAGCAACAAGGCTTCTCAAGCTGGTCAGATTAGGAGACCTTGATAATGGCCCACCTTCTTAGGGATTCATACCTGCTAAGATACAGGCATACACACATGGTTATTAATAGAAAAAAATAGACATCTAGTGGGAGTTGAGTGAGCACATGACATACCTTACAGAGATTACCCGCTCTGGCCAACAGTGCCACCACAGGTACTAAAACTGACTAGCTGACTTAGTGGGTTCAGCAGGTAGAGGTGAGCATGCCAGAGGTCTATAGTATTAATTAATTAATTAATTGGCCATATTAAGCATAGGTTTAAAACACAAAGTATAAGAAGGTTGCATAATTGAAGGTATTTGATAGAAGAAATATGTGCAATGGTAGATATGTATCAGCAACATTATTATAATAATACAAAAGAAAGCATAAACATATTAAATAATAATCTGCATATATATGCATGTACATCACAGCTATACATCTGTATGAGTACACTTACAAGTATCTGTTCGTGTATTTATACAGAAAGCAAAAAAAAAAATAATTTCCACATAATAAGTTCATTTATCATTGCAGTACCTTAGGAAGTAATGAAATTACATGCAGGCAGTTTTTGCAAAGAAAATATTTTGTTTGTGTATGCTAGAAAAAAAATATATATATATTAGTATAATAAGTGTATAAGACAGTAATTTCTTACACAATATTAATTGCATGGACAAGATAGCTGAAATCTCAGTCAGGCGCTACACCCTAGTCAGATTGCAGGTTGGGAGAGGGGGGGAGGGTTGCAGTGTCAAGTAAATGACCTGCACATACTTTAGTGAGAAATGACCAGTTATATTACTTCTGTATACATTTAAGGTCATGCCCTTCTATGCTTAGAATTCTTAGGCAGAAAGCTATTAAAGCACACACAATTATATTGCTGAGGAAATGAAAAACATCCTCGAATTGCTACATTTTTCTGTGAGTGGACAACTTTTTTGAACATAATTCACAGACTGTTACATGCAAAGCATAATATTTTAAAATGGTTTACTATAAAAGTCATGAAATGTGCTTCATCAATTAGTGTTACATCGAATATATGGTTTTAAAGTATTACAAAATCGAAAGTAAACTTAGCGAACCTGAATAACGACATCCATATGGCAAATGCAGTTCAATGGTCACATTTTCAAAACATTGCATTGCATAACCATCGGTGTTAACATATTTCAAAATTGTGATGTGAAATCATTTTTATTTCTGACATTCTGTTTCAGCGACATGATTAAATGCTCAAGTGCATTTCTGGATTTTGAGGGTAAAACTTTTAAAACACCATTCCACCAGAAGTGTACTAATTTGTTTATAGCTTGCAGTAAAGGGAAAAAAACTGGCACAGTAAAGAGTCCAGATAGTAATAAATATTTAAACAAATGCATATTAAGCAAAAAATGTAGTGACTGAAATTGCTTGCATGTAAGTACAAGTCATATCAGTAATACTAAGGGAAAAATTGTGAAATACAGGTAAAAAGTAATTCTCTTATATCTCCTCTGTCTAGCTGAGGATGGAATCACCTACAATAGGTAAAAGCAGGAAAGAAGAAGCACAAGGCTGGTGAAGATGCTGCGAAGCATGAATAAAGTACTATACAATACCATGTGTTAACTGATTTCATGTAAATTTATAAAGCATGGTAACTAAAGCACTGTACTGCTGCAAGCAAGACTGAGATACATGTCAGTATATAAAGTGCAGTACTCTGTCAGTATATAAAGTGCAGTACTCTGTATTTAACTAATTTTGTTAGTGCATATAAAGAAATAATCTATAAAACATCCTAAACAACACAGTACAGTACATTCAGTACATTACTGCAACCAAATGTAAAAAAATGTGTCAATATATAACTGCAGTATTCTGACTTTAACTGTCTTTAACTGATTTTATAAGATGAAAGTATTTATAAAGGTTGTTTTCACTACAGTATTACAAACAAATGAATATCAGACAGAAATATGATCATTATTTTTGAGTAGCAGACTGCAACATATAAATCCCACCAAAACTTGATAGCAATGCGCTATTTTCCTAACTACACAGAAGCAGTTCCCATAAAATGTCATCCATTGTCTGTATAAGCACTTTAATAGCATTCTCCCCATGTACACATATGTACATCCAAAATCAGTACTCCCATCTGTACATAAGTTTTTCCCATACATTTTTTGTATTATAATAAAGATTCATAAAAATAAAAATATTTTAAAGTAAAAAAAAAAATTGAATGTTCTGTGTAACAATGAATATGAATTTACTGTGTGCATTTTTCTTTTGTCTATGTTTTTCCTATTTTAATTATGCATTCCTTTCACCATTATTATTTTTCTCTCCCAAGTATGTTTATTTTTTAAAGATCCAAAATCATCAGGACCAGCCCAGGCATGTACGTCCAAGATTATGGAGCTTTCATCCTCTGCTCGTTCATGCGCATCCCTACAGGGTCGAGTGATAGCTCTTGTTCTACAGGCACCTCAGCATATTGCAGCCTGGAAAGCCACACAGAAAGGGGGCTTTGGAACTTGGTTGAGGATGTGTTGGAACAGGTTGTGGAAAGATGAATTTAGCCAGATGAAGCCTCTTTTCAGCATGTTCAAGACAAGTTGCCCCAGTTGGTGCCGACCACCACAACAACACAGGCCCCTGCCCCCTCAACACTTCACTGCACCCCCATCTGGCAGTAGAAATATTTGAGGATCTGTGGACTGGGGACCCCTGCTGGCACCACACCTTCTCATCCATTCTTCCCTTATCCTTTTTCCTACACCCTCTTACCTATCTCCCACCTACACTACATTCACATATAAAAAAATAATTGAAAAATAAGGGTCAATCCCCCACCAAAACACTGTGTCCCTGCTCTCCCAACTTCAGCACAACCCTTTTGATATTTTCTTACAGCCTGCCTCTCTTTGTTGTGCCTCACTTTTTTCATTTTTTCTTCTCTTCCCCTTTCTATTCTTTAAAGTAACCAACATGGTGTCCACATATGGATACCCCTATATAAAACAGTTTAAACCCCTTTATATTTTTTTTAAATATTAATAATAAAAGCATTCATCCGATGCTTGTCATAGGTCTTTCAAACTTGACTGAGCATAGCCGCATCCATCTACAATATCCCAATGCAAATGAAGTAATATGAAGGGTATGACTTTCATGTAGCATTTTATATGCACTTAACACTTTTCTTTTCATACTTTATACATTTGCCATAAGTAGGTGTGTCTTCAAAATGTCTTCAGTTTTTCTTTATCAGCGCTAATAACCTGGACTTAGCTTATTTGCATAAATGTATAGCAGCACTCCTCGTGGATATCCATTACATTGCTGCAAAGTCCAAGGCTATGAATACCACCCTATCTCCGAGAGTGATTCTTATTGTTAAGTTGAAGTGGGATATTGACTCCTCTCATCTAGTGTAAACACTATAAAAACTTGTGGGAGTTTGCTCTAGCAAAGGGGATTTTCATGACAGTGAGAAAAGTTGGGTTCCTATTGTGTGATCGAAAATTGTAAATGGCGAACTCATATTGAGCGAACCCAATTGGTTGAAACGTCAAAATGTCACGCGTGTAACACGGAGATCGCCGTAGGAAATATTTTCCCTTTACTTCAATGTAGTGCAATCTCGGAGTAGGAATATTTAAGTAGTGTGGGTGTGGGGGTACGGGGGGATTGCCCTGTGCCTACAGCATTTAGGTAAGTATAGTTTTTTATTTTTATTATTTTATTATATTTTTGAAATTTCAAACATCGTTCATAAAGTGTCGACCAAATGGTGCTCGATGTTTGAAACTTTCGAAAATATAATATAGACCCAGAAAAGTTATCTTGAGAAGACATGTTTTAAGTGTGAGATTTTCTATGAAGCTAAAAATTTGTATAATTTATTCCTGAATGTAAAAACAGTGGAGCCTTTAGTAAATTCAATTAAATGTGTTCAATAAGGATACGTAGCCACTTACCAATACCTGCTGTGTATCAAATATAATTATTCACTTTAATAGGACAATCACCAGGAATCCTAACTCCCAAGTGCACTTTGGAAGAAACTCAACACAAAACATGATGTAGAAGCTAATCTCATGGCATTTAAAGATCTAGAGTTAAAGAAAACTAGCCATAAACTGAGTGTGCCAGGATACTGCTCTCACATCTAACTGGGAACTAAATAAATGCATGCGTAGACCATGAGGTTGCTGAGAAATACATCTTCTTCCAACTGAAACCAGAATTTCTGGGAAATATTAGGGCTTCACCCAAAGCAAAATCATTTAAATTTCACAAGGTGACCATCAGTGTTGACAGACCGGTAAGGTCACAAATAGCTGATATAATGCATGGAATTAAACTGTGATGATAACATCTTAAAAGTAATATAAGTGAAATTTTAAAAATTATGGCTGTATATGAATGTAAAACAGTGCACTGTCTAACAACTTAAGGAAAGATTTATTCCAGAGCATAACTCTCAACCTCCAAATGCTGAAAACTGGTACAATAGCCCTTGAGAAGTAGTTACAACCAGCCAAAAATCTAGACATTTAAATAGCATAAAATGTGAATGCCAAACAGCACATATGTCTTCCCTCTTACAGTCAATAGGGATGTGTGATACTCATCAGAAGCACGTTTAGAAAAACACAGAGTGACAAAAAATATATATATAAGTACCACAAGGCCATTTATGTTTTTCTTTTGAAAAAGGGAGATATAATATGTGTATCCCCTTTCTTTAAATTACTGGTGATACTAATATGTTTGTCACGAAGTATGATTTCTGTGTTTTAAACAGCTTAAAAAATAAGGTGTGATGAGGGGATTCAGAAATTTGTAAAGCAAGCCTGTAAAGAGAAGCATCCCTCAAAGGCTATTCACATCTTGTGCAGTGGTAAATTAGGCCTGAAAATAAGGGTATTCATCTAAAACATAAATAGTTCAGAGGTGTGTTCCAGAGTGACCCTAAGTGTTCCGAACTTTTAGTTGTTTTGTAAACTATTTGTTATTAACTGAAATTGCACACCGAGTCAGATTTATATGCATCAAGGGCTAATAATAATCCTTCATGTAAGTGTGTTTCTTTGCTTGCAGAAAAGAAAAAAAATGTTGATATCTGATTTGGTTTATTTTAGATATTGTAGTAAAGGGAGCATAGCAAAATACTTATTAATTATTGACATCAATAATGAACCTGTAAAACGGTTAGTGATAACTGTTCAGCTGCAACTGAAAGTCCACCTAAGACATGAGAATGTGCTGACTTTTACCTACTAACACCATAGATTCTGCTTGTTGTCACTGTGCTATTACCAAACTCGATAAAATTATTCATTGATGAAAGGGAAAGAATTGCAGGAGCTGCTTGACTCAGGGGTCAAGATTGTATTATTTCACATACCTTGGTTCAAGAATTATTTTAAAACTTATTTTTTATTACAAAATAGATCTAATAGTGACTAGTGCATAGCTTACATCACCTTATGTTTTCTAGTTTCAAGTAAGAAAACTGCATATTCATTGCCCGTAACAAAAAGACTTGTCCAATCAGCAAATGACAATGCTTAGCATGTAAACCAATAAAAGACAAATCTAGAGGGACAACAGCATCCTAATTGTCGTTCACAATACATATTTAAAATAGAACTAAATTTTCTTCCTTTAGAGCACAGATAATCTAATGTTAAAATGTAATATTTTCCATTTGCAAAAAAATAATAATAATAATAATTTAAATACAGATTAAAGTCTGGAGGAATGTTGAAAATGAAAAAAATTCAAAGCAGAAGGCTCTGAACTGAGAAGCATAAAAAATGTTATGCTACAGGGCTGGAATCAGACTTGATATGAAAAATGTCATATTTCTATTTATTTCACTCTGACAGGTCTAATTCTCTGCCCCATGAAATGTTTTTAATAGATACACCTCAAAAAATAAACCACACTGGACTGATAACATTTAATGGACTTACTAGATGCCCAGTTATGTTATGTAATGGGGAAGTGTCCAAAAAATCAGAGAGAGTACAGTACTCACAATCATATGCTGTAGAACTAAGATCTTTGTTGAAGAGGGTCCAAAAATAAATGTATCATCCCATGAGGGCTGGGAAATTTTGATATGAAAGCATGATTATATTACTCTGAGTACAGTAAGTTTGTAAGTTCAAAAGTAACTAGAAGCAGAAAACTGAATGAATATGTGTACATGAAGACAAAGGGAGTACCTTATAGCACAAACAGAAATACAAATTCTTCCAGGCAAAGCATTACATTGTGTTTAATTTAATACATGATGTGATTATTTTTCAAGGCATTCTCAAGTTCAAGGAATTATCGACAATATGGGGGAAAAAGTTCATCTAGATATGTGGCCAGGAATGCTTAGCCACGATAAAGAAAATGTATAGGAAGAAATGACAAAAAAAGATAAATAAATAATAAGATTTGCCTTTGGCTCTTGGTGGAAGGATTTATTAAACATGACCTTCACATGCTTATGGTAGTTAGAAAAATATTCTATAATGTGCAACTTATTAACAAAGGTATGGCATCTAGGTGCAAGGATGTCCTTGTTCTACTGTATTTGGCACTCATCAGATCTATCATTGAGAACAATGCCTCTTTTAGTATGTACCTGACCAATTACTAAAATAATACAGGGTATAAATAACATGTCCTATGCACACTGCCTCAAAGTCATATCTCTATATTCTGTCTCCTACAGTTTGGTGAGAGGACATCTATACCTGGCATACAGGGAATCTTTGGACCCCACTCTGATGGACTGCCTTTATATTCACAAAACAAACAGCAGCAGAATTACCCATTGTAAAGACTTAAAACTTGATTGTGATATAAATAAGACCTGCTGGAGAGACAGGTATGCATCACAGAGACTACCCCTTCTCTGCAGCAGGCCCCCAATCCATGTGAAGCAGAGTTCCTTCCTAACCCAATCCAAGCATAATTTTGACAACTGGATGGGGAAACATCAATTCAACCCTGGTTTGGCACCTATGACACAAATGAATGCAGGCAGCCTGTAAATGGTTCATCTCCCAGTCCTCTGCTTGCAAATATTTTATCTACCAATCTACAGTACCAGAACTTGTCAGAAATTTAGGATGCATGGCTAGGCTTAAAAAATTCACATTGGTTGGTAACTTAATATACTATAGAACAAATTTTCACAACAACACAGTCATTATGACTGATGAAAAGGCAAATTTGATACCACAATAAGTACCAGAATCTCACTACCGACAGTTTAAAAAACATCCAGAAAATACTCAACTCTGGGGTCATAGAAGAATCCCAACGCAAGCAGAACAGTCATACTGCTCTGTTCCCCACACCTGATGGCTCTATAATGTTTTGTAATGTATCCAGAAAAGTAAATAGCATATCTAGCTTTGATTCATAACTCATTCCCTGAGTGGATGAGCTATCTGAAAACACAATTGGCAAGGCTAATTTTCTTTCTAATTTGGTCCTAACCAAATGATAGTGGTTAATTCTACTAATTCCATAGAAAAGAAGAATTGAATGATCCACATTATGTGTATTCTTCATTTATGGAGTCATTTCTTTTGGTTTTACAGGAGCACCTCCAAAATTCCATAGGCTGTTGGAAAAAAAAATCTTAGACCTCTTACCAAAATGCAGCAGCCTGCCTGGATGATACAGTAATATTTTCTGATGATAGGAAAGCAGTCTTCCTAAAGCACTTGCCCTTTTAGATTCCATGTGTCAAGTTGACTAACCCTGCTAAGTGCAATATAGGTATATCATAAGCCTGCTATTTAGACTATATTATAGACCAAAGGATAGTGAAACCATAGTCCAGGAAAACTGATACATTGCACAACTGCCCATGCCAACAACTAAGAAACAGGTTAAGGATTTTTTTTTTTAGCTTTGGCTATCAATCATTGTAAATTTTTTCTTCATTTTGTTACCACCATATGCCCCATGACTGACGTGATCAAGTGTAAACTGTGTGAGGACAGTTGAAGCAGAGCAAGCTTTCAGACATTTTAAAGATATGCTGGTTTTGGAACACATACTAATAGCTTCAGCCTTCTCCAAGCAAATCTTAGTACACACTGATGCCTCTACGGTAGTGATAACAAAAGTCTTAACTCATTCTACATATGGGATAAGCATCCCTTCTGCTACACAAGTAGAAAATTCAGCAATCCTGAGATACATGTATCAGTGTCAGAAAGAAAGTGCCTAGGTATAACATGGCCTCATACCTTAAAGTACAACTTATCAAGAAGGAAATTTTACGTTGATTAGTGATAATGCTCTTCTGCAATGGTTTTAGTGACAGAGATACTGTAACTTATACTAATCCAGATTGCCTTGACCTTATTGCATTACAGATTTAAGACCCATCATCCTTCCAACTCTAATCACTGTTCTATAGATAGGCTGTCTCATGTTGCCTCCCATTTGACACACTGAGAATCATGATTCTATCAAGTAATAAAAAACACTTCACAGCAATAAGAAATGAACAAAAACTAGCATAGTAAATTCTTCAATCCCTGCTTTCATCTAAGTGACTTCATCAGAATTTATTTATTTTATTTATTTTACATTTGTTGACCGGGATAGTCCGACTGGATATATGTCCATTTTCAGCGGAGGCCCAGGAAGAAAAGCTCCAAGACATTACCAAAAAAACATTCCATTAAAAACATGGTGTCATTTTATGCAATAAAATAACCAATAGCAGCAAAAAATCAATTACCAGTTTAATTAAAAAATTTACATGAACTATCTGAATAAAAAAAACTTTTACTAAGTACAAAATTCATTTAAATAGAATACTACTAATATATTATTATTATGAAATAAGTATAAAACATTCACAATAAACTTTTACTTTGTTATTTTTAACCTTCTATCCTTCAAGAAACATTTGTTGCAATGTCATTGAGCCCTGGGAACTTGTTAGCCCCCAATTTTAATTGCCACAAAGTTTATTTTTGTTCTCTTCTGTTCTTATAATTCTCACCCCTTATGTCTATTGGTATCTGTTCTATTATAGGAAAAAAGAAACTTTTTATACTGCTTACACCCCTTGGTATATTTAAAATGAACATTTTTATCATTAAAACAAATAGGCAGTAGTAAACCAAAGCTGGGAGAGGAACCAGACATGGAGGTTTAGTGCTTTTATTCTTTTTTAACATAGACTAGAACTTCTTCAGAAAACAATGAAGGAATTTTAAACCAAACCTCAACCTTAAACAAAAAAAGGAATGATAAAATAATCCATCAGTTAAATGAAAAAAGAAGGTGGTGTCAATGATGTAAAGAAATAAATCCAATAATGAATTATACCATTTAAAATAAACTCACACAGATCTATGGTTTGAAAATAACACAACAGTAAACTTAATCCACCACTGGCCAGATACATTTTCTTTGAATGTGGGTTTCAATGCTGTTTCAAGGGCAAAGAAGTTTACTGTTCATGCTAAGTCTCTTTTCATTCTGAGACTGCATTGGTTTGTTTAGCAAATAGCTATGAGTGTTTGTGCTTTAAAATGTGAAATAACAGTTTTAAATTAAATCCAAATATCTGTAATCATCGTAGAAGTAAAGAAGCAAATAGTATGCACACTGACAGGTTTGCACAGTCTTTATAATAACTCGAGAGAAACAGCTGAGTAATGGGACACTGGCCCTTCCTATGGTTCAATGTGACCATGGTCCAGCTCTGGGTATAAAGCGGATTCATAGATAATGAAATATGTGGCTATCATAAGGTTTATATAGAGGTAGGGGTGACCAATGTCACAAAACTATGTATATGGTTGGAAATGCTAGTAAAACTATTCAAGGAATGAAGAAGAATGGTTGAGCATAGAATTCAGAATAAAGAGAAATGGTTTGAGGATATGGCAAGCTGAAGGTAATTGTGACATTTATTAAGTAAAAAACATAATACATAAAAATATAAAACAAATAAAAAAATAAATGTTATATTGTTTGCAATTGTAAAAAACATTTGATATTGATGGTCTTGTTGAGACCTGGTGTCTGATCGGCTGCCAACTCAATTTGCCATGAACTGTTCCAATATTCTAACAACATTTTAAAGTCACCACAAAACATGTCACATGCAACCACATCTAACACAAAAAATGAAAATTTCTTAAAATCCTGACACACACTGGCATGCATAGGCAGAGCATCAGAGTGACTGTGCTTCTTGATGGCCAAAAGGTGCTCATAGAGCCTCTTATTTAAAGCTCTAATAATCTTTCTGATGTAAAATCCTTCACAGAAATTACAAAGGGCAGTGTAAACAATGTTTTTAGCATGACAACTTAATCTACCCTTGGTGCATTCCAGTTTGTTGTTATGTTTGAATTCAACAAACATGGAATTACTGATGAATCTATAATGCTTGCATTTTTATCATCTCTATTTTTGACAGAGTATACATGTTCCTTGATTCTGTCTTGTAAGACTGTTGTGATCACACCTATGTAGCAGACACTGAAACCTGAGCATACACACACACACACACACACACACACACACACACACACACACACACACACACACACACACACACACATATATATATATATAAAATATACCAACCCCCCCCCACTTTACAATTAAAGTCCCTTCAAAATGTACTGACATATAGTGCACTCCCCCAAACTTTTACATCCCTTTCCTTTTCTCTGTTAGGGATATTAAAGGTGTAACTTTGGTACTATCATTTTGTAGCATAAATTTCAAATTAACAGCATTTTTTATATACAAAACTTGAAACACTTCCTATAGCCTTACACAATTCATTATTGCCTTCCAGAATTTTCCAATTATTCTAAATAATAGTTCATATAGCTTTGCTATAGGCTGTGCTGTTATTCCTTTCCTGATTATTAGTATTCTGAACATCTTTTTTACTAATAAGAATAGCAGGGAACTGAGTATCCTGTTTAGATAAAACTTCTTTTTCAGTTTCTATCAAGAATTCCCTCTTGTAACCTTTGCAACCTTTCACCAAAAATAAAGTAGTAATAAATTTCATTCCTTCACCAAGTTTGACCTCGTTAGTAGTCATCCTGGAGGCCCTTATATACAGCCCCTTGGAATATTTGTCTTGCTAGACTGGAGGCGATGGCTTCTATGATGCAAATAATTGTTAGAAAATATATTTTCCTGTGAGTGGTACTGTCATACTCTTTGATTTCTTCATTCCAATTAACAGTAAAATCTAAGAAGTTAACTTTATTACCTTTCTCTCCCAAGGTAAATTTTTAAAATTCTGACTCTTGATTTAAGGAGTCAATAATTGTAGTGCAATCACTTGTTAAACCATCTATTACTAAAAAAGGTCATCCACAAATCTATTGTAAGATATGATCCTGTTGGTTGCCATAATTGGGGTCAGAACTTGATGTTGCCAGCATCCTAGAACAACATTTGGAAAGGCAGGAGTTGCAGCTGATCCCATAGCAACCTCTTTTGTTTACTTGTAACATTTCTTATTAAAAATAAAATAATTATTGTCTAACAGGACTCCCAGCAATGTACAATAAAAAGTGATATTGTGGTAAGAGCTATCAGTAAACCTATTTAAAAACTGTCTAGCATATTCAACTCCTTTGTCATGAAGTATTGAAGTAAAAAGGGAACATATGTCTATTGTGTATAAACAATTCTTCTTAGGATTAAAGACTTATGATATACTAAAAATTCTTAAGAGTCTTTCATATAAAAACTTAGTTTCTGTTTAATGGGATTTAACACTACATCTACTTCTTCTTCTTCTTTCGGCTGCTCCCGTTAGGGTTCGCCACAGCAGATCAACTGTTTCCATTTCTTCCTGTCCTCTGCATCTTGCTCTGTCACACCAACCACCTGCATGTCCTCTCTCGCCACATCCATAAACCTTATCTTAGGCCTCCCTCTTTTCCTGTTACCTGACAACTTCATCCTTATCATCTTTTTCCCAATATACAGTTCATCCCTCCTCAGCACATGTCCAAACCAATGTAATCTTGCCTCTCTGGCTTTGTCTCAAAACCTTCCAACATGGGCTGACCCTCTAATATACTTATTCCTAATCCTGTCCATCCTCATCACACCCAGTGCAAATTTTAACATCTTCAACTCTGGCATGTCAAGCTCTGACTCCTGCCTTTTTGTCTATGCCACTGTCTCCAACCCATATAACATAGCTGGTCTCACTACCCTCTTGTAAACCTTCCCTTTCACTCTTACTGGTACTCATCTGTCACAAATCACTCCTGACACTCTTCTCCACTCACTCCATCCTGCCTGTATTCTCTTCTTCACCTCTCTTCCACACTCACCATTACTCTGAACTGTTGATCCCAAGTACTTAAACTCATCCACCTTCCCCACCTCTACTCCCTGCATCCTCAACATTCCTCTATTCTCCCTCTCATTCACACACATATATTCTGTCTTAGTCCTGCTGACCTTCATTCCTCTTCTCTCTAGAGCATATCTCCACCTCTCCAGGGTCTCCTCCACCTGTTCCCTACTCTCACTACAGATCACAATGTCATCTGCAAACATCGTAGTCCACGGGGACTCCTGTCTGATCTCGTCTGTCAACCTGTCCATCACCATTGCAAATAAGAAAGGGCTCAGAGGTGATCCTTGATGTAATCCCACCTCCACCTTAAACATATCCGTCACTCCCACCGCAGACCTCACCGCTGTCACACTACCCTCATACATATCCTGTACCACTCTTACACACTTCTCTGACACTCCATCTACAAAGAGTGAAATTCCCTCTGTGACATAATTGGGGTCTGACACTATTCGTCATAAGGGTAGGTTTTGTGTGTCTTTCTGTATCTTGGGAATCCCAAAAATTACACCCACTATGGGAATATCTATCTTAAAAAAATGTACATATCTATTTTTCCTTCTTTTAAGCTGTCATACAGAAATGAAGAAAAAAATGATAACCCTTCTGAACATATTTGCTGCAACATACCATATTCTTCTACATTATTTAACATATTTTCAATGGAAAGAATATATGCATTTTTATCCATGATCACCAGCCCATTACCCTTGTTGGTTTTCATAAATCTGACTTGTGGATTCTGTCTAAACTCCTATAGGGCTTGTCTTTCCCCTTGAATTAAATTGTGACTAGAACATTTACTCTTAAGACCCAGTAATTCTCTTATTTCTTTTTCACATATCACTTCAAAAACTTTTAATGTATGGATTAGCATTGGGGTGATGGTAAATTTGTTTTAAAAAACAAAGAAGTATATAAATGAATGTCTTTAATTGCAACTTTTAAGTTAAGCTTTCAAGTAAAATATTTTAACTCTAATAATGTTCTGGATATATCTACTCCCCATGTAGGAATACAATTTAAACCTAATTCCAATATCTTAACATGAATAGGGTTTAAAATAATACTGGACAGATTAAATATTCTAGTGGTAAAATAGTTGTCCATTAGGGAGTCTGACCTTTTCCGCTCCTGAGTTTTCAATGTTCGATTCCTTGGGTATCTTCTGTCTCGCCCCTGAAAGGAAGTCTTCAGTCTGGCACCTAATTCTGTAGTTTCCTGTATACTGTTGTTATCTGTGGGATACAATGGCAGTTCAAAAAATCCATTACAGTCTCCTCTTTGCCCCAAGCAGTCTCTTCTGTTAGAAAGTCATTAGTGACCTCTGTGATGACATCACAATCTGTAGTTCCTGTAGGGGCAGGTCTAGAGCCAGATGGACCTGTTATATTAAAGGAACCTCTTCCTCCTGTATTTGTTAAGATTGAATGATCTTTATCTTCACCAGAAATATGTTTGTTCCTTCTAAAATTTGGATCAAATGGCAAATAAGCTGTTATAGTGTCATAAGCAATGCTATCCCTTTGCAGTTTCTTAGCCTTACGCAATGTGATAGTTTTATCAAATTGGTCAATAATCTGTAAAGTACTATCATAATCTTGCATCATATTCGGTGTGTTCAGAAACAGTGATTGAATTTGTTGGTCTAATTTAAGTATGTTTTCTGTCACTGCCTTCCTGTTATTCTGATTATTCTTAACTAATAGATTTAAGAATTCTAACCCTGTATTGTTAAAAAATTCAATTAAAATTGAAAAAAGGGGTCAGAAGCTGAAACTCCATTTGGACAGTTAAAGATCAGAGCCCTTTAGGAACCATGTGATGGTCAATACATCATTCAAAGTACTTATTTTCAATATCAAGGGCTGAATATTTTTAAGATGTTTTTCTAGTTCGCTCCACAGTTCAAATGTATTACTTTAACTCAAGATGTCTGCCCAGTGCCTTTAAATGGATTGTAATTCTAGTTTTTCAACATCCTTAAATTTCTTGTTGACCTCTTTATAGAAGGCATTGTTACTAAGCGGTTACCTTCAATCACAGTTCTCCAATCATCATCTAAACTACCAGAATGTTGCCTTCTAGCCCAAACATCTTTATCCTTTTTGACTAGCTGAGTCAAGGACTTCTGCATTTCAGCCAAGGTTTCCAAAAGAATATGGAACATGCTGCAATCCTGACTTTGCTTTATGGCTATTGTTTGATATAGTATAATAATGTAAAGGAACACTTCTAATGATCCCAAAATGAATTGAATATGTAATATTCTTAATGCAACAAAACACATTGGGGCAGGGTCTCTAATCCAAATTATATAGAGTTGTGAGAAGAGAAACAAAAAGTTGCAATGACAATTATTGAACTATTATACCCAAATTAATAAAAGACCTCCGCATGAAGAAGATAAAAAAAATTAATTCTAATATCTTCTAAACATACAAGTTAATCTCTTAGATGGAATTTCCTTACTTGGAAATTTTTGCATAGCTCTTTCTCACATTACATAAAACTGAATTAATGTTCAAGCATAAACAAGTTTGTTGGAGATTAAACAAGAACTTAAAGCAGATTGGCAACACATTTTTTTGACTGTACTGTCTTAACACCTTATTGGAATAATACTAATCTCTTTTTACAGGCTTTTTTGGAGATAATTTTGTTTTCTCTAAATCAGTAATTCTTTTAACACTTCTATTCCTATATGTGTTAAAAATGAAATATCGCATTTTATTGTCTATACTATCTATAACGAGAAAGGTTATAACTCAGAATTGGAAGAACGAATCTGCAACTACCTTCAAAGAATTTATAAATATTGCAACTGAAGTCTGTAACCTGGAAATCATTACAATTAAATCAAGAACAACCAGGATTGCCTCTTGCTACAATGCATGGACAAAACTTAGACTGTTAGACATCTGCTTGACAAGCAAAAAATAACTGCATTTTAGATTTAATGTAATGTATAATAACTTGAATGAATTGATGGTTAATGGACACTCCTGTAAATAGTTTTTAGACCCATTTTGTTTGTCATCATTTTGTCAAATATCCCATAGCATCTGTCACCATGGGATATGTAGTATGCAACTGAGTTAAAAGTTAGACTACAGATAGAAAATGTGACAATCAGTAAATACATTTAAGCATTATTATTCATATGGTAATTTATTCTGATACAACAGTGTCCTATGCTTTGCTTTATGACTATTTTTGATACAGTATAATAATGTAAAGGGAAGTGATATTATTGTACTTAAGTTGCTATGGTTAGAGCTGTCATCAAAATGAATCTGTTTTTGTTTTTCTTCCTTAAACTATGCTTAATTGAGAGGAAATAAATACATTTATTTACTTTTGTTTATTTTTTTTAATTATTTGTTTACTTTTAGCAGGACAGTATCAATGAAGACAACATAAGTACAATATAAATGCCTGTGTCACTGGATTATATTCAGTTGTATACAGCCAGTATTGGGTATGCCTTCTTTCTTTCTTTCTTTGATTGGCCCATAAGCAATTACAAAACTCATTTTTTGTATGAGATGTTACCCTTAAAATTAACACATAGTCACTCTTGTGCAAGCTTAAGTAATCTGCATATGAAACTAAACCTGTCAAGTACCATTTTACAGGATAGGTCTGTCTCCTAATGTATAGCAAGGTTACGGAGCACTCTAAGTTATTTATTTTCCTAGTAGTACAGAATCCACAGGAGTCACCACACGAAAGGTCTCATTAAGTATAAAATCTTCTTTATTGGAAACAGGAACACAAGCGCTTTCACGTAGCTATACTACACTTCTTCAGGTGTGTTAAAACTATAAAACTAACATGTTTATATACAAAATCTTTTGGCGCTCAAACCAACAAATTAAACAATAATTGAATCATTATTGACTCATTAGCATTCCCTCCATACTCTGTTTAAAGAAACAGTATTGAAAAAGCAGTATTAAAAAAGCGATATTAAAAACTAAAGCATAATCGCCGTTGCCAAACAGCATTAAACATATCAACAAGACCTGTCCCTATATATCTGTATGAGCTGACAAAATTAAAAAATCCAAAGCGATTATCACACAACACTATATGGTAGTATAAAGATTGCATACAAAACAGAACACAGCATGAACAAACCATGTTCCGGTTTAGAAATACATCTTGAGCGTAATCGCCAAATTGTCCAAAAATCGCAACTGGTCACAATTAACACCATAAACAGTATTACAAAATTACATAAATACTATACATAAAACCATCCTGAGATCAAAATCAGTCCAGGATATATAGGTGATCCGGTGAAGCAGACAATAGTCCAAACGTTAAAGGCAGCTTGCTCACCTATACTTTATACAAACATAAATTTACATACAAACTTTATACAAACATAAAAGGTAGTGAATCATGTAAATATCAGCCTGTTCACCAAAACAACTCTCTGCTGATAAGACATTATCAACTTCCATATGTCTCTAGACTTCATTGTCTACACTGATGCTTAGTAACCCGAGCAACCCAACTGCAACGTCAGGTTGAATGCATTAAAAGGAAAAATAAAAACAGCATCTATTTGTCAGGGAAATGCTCTATCTCCATGGACATGCGCCCATGGAACAAACTCTGCCAAGAAACCATTCAGCCCTGCTGGAGTGCAAAAAACATTTACCTAAACTTATCACTACCCAAGCGATGAGGACACATTGCTAACTGATACACTGCATATGTACTCAAACCAGGAAGAGTTTTTTATTTATTTTCCTCTAACCTTTTTATGATTAAGTCAGATGTAATGATTGCCATTATAAGATTAAATTTCTTCCTGCTAATGAGCTGGTGAACCATGTAGGGTGGTGCCTGGCTCAAACATCTGTGTCAGTTATGCAACTTTATGCATATTATACATAAATACATACACATTTTTTGTACTTCTGTGGTAAGGTCCCTGTTCAAACACATTGCTTTTACTGTAGCTGGATTATATTAAGGTAATGTTTACTACAACCAGACCGTACAGATTATTTAGTGATGTGCTATTATCTGCTACAATTTTCTTCAGAATCTAGTCTTTCTGACTGTTTATCAAAATGTGTTAGCGTTGCTCGGCAGAAGGCAATACAGTGTGGGAGAAAGGAATACAGAAGTGCAGTCTCACTGTATCTACTATATATTTTTTACATGGACAAGTGAAGAAACTTGGATTCTTACTTATAAGCCAGCTGCACCAGTTTACATATTAGTCATGCTTTGCATTCAGATGGATTTAGATTATGTTTATAATCATTCTTCCTGAGCAACACTTGATTTTATAGAGGCCTGTTTTACTGAACAACTACATCATCAACATGTGGCCTGTGATGGAACTCATTGCTTTAATGAGACTGCAGTCTTCCTTTACAGTTTCTTTATAACCTCTGTAAATACTGAAAATCTAGAACATTTATTATATTCTGAAGATGTTCATTGTTATTGTCATTGTCTATATAACTATTAATGATTTCTAATCATTTTTAAATGCATATTTGATAGAGCTAAGATGCAAGGCTTTTCACTAGGGTATAACAATATGGTAACTGTCCTTCTTATGATAAGTGGACTACATGCTCATTCTTGTCAGGTCATGAGCACCTTGGTAGATCATATTTCTTCTATCTTTAAATGTTATTGATCTCATATCTTACCTTAAACCTTATCTTTCTTTCATTAAATATTTATATTTGCTTTAAAATTATGTCTGCTGCAACCACGTGCTTTATAGGCTAATATCGCTGTCCTACTCTTTTACTGCTTTTATATCTATTCGTTCTATGAATCCATGTTTTTCTGTACTATAATTGCTAATGTTCAGCATTTTACTTAAAGTGATAAGTGCTAAAGTATATCTGTGTTAACATTTTCAGCTTTCCATATTGTTTTTTTAGTACCAACCGTACATAATTTCCGCGGACCATTTCTTTATTTGAGTCGTGAACCATTTTGTTTCTTAATTTACTAGAATACACAAAGACGATCATCAACATGGTTATTGACAACCCTTCCTTGTTTTATGACTATAGACATCTGTATTTTACACATTTTGATGGCATTACTATTACTTTTGTTTTATCTACATTGCCTTCATCACTGCTGCCTGTAGTGCACAATGAATTAATCCGTCCACACTAGGTTATCGTGTATCCTGTTAAATAAATTAATTAAATGCAGCTTCAAAATGACTCATGCAAGGTAAGACATCATAAGGCAGTATTAAACTGAATTTAATGGTTTCACCTGCACAAAATGGAAAATTTCATTCCAGTATTTTATTGAATCCACTATGCTATAAAATCATCTGTGTGACCCAAAGCATTGGTGTCATGGGTTTTGTTTGTGTGAACCAAAGCATCGGTGTCATGGATTTTGTTTGTTTACTAAGTGTCATGCGTTTTGTTTCTTTATTAAGTATAATGGGTTTGGTTTGTTTATTGTCATAGGTTTTGTTTATTAAGTCTTCTAATGCATCATTGTTTACTTATACAATAATTTTCTTATTAATGTGTCTTGTGTGACTCCAACCAGTTTCTGTTCTCGAATCAGCCATAGTACCTTTGTGCAACCAGTGTAACTGAGACTTCCACAAAGAGTATTATCGGCTATCACATAGTATTAAGATGTTGCTAATGCTCTGCTAGCCATGATCCAGGATTTGCATATGCTTGTTTACATTTTGTTGTACCTTAATTGCCACTTGAAAGAAGCATTCATCATTACTGCTATTTAATTTCTGATTAGTATTAATACCAGTGATATGTTTTCACTATTGCTTGCTAATCTTTTCCCTTGAATAAGGTTGCAATTTGCACATGGATAATGACAAAAAGGCCATCATGGCTTAGTAAAATTTCTCAGAACAGCATCACCCATTGTATTACCAGTTGCAGCATACTTACATATACCATATTAGAACAAATAGTAATTCAGTCAGCATAAATAGGAACTAGGTGCATTATGTTATTTTTTCAGTTCATTCAACATGTAGCCAATTCTGCATGGTCATTTTAAGCAAGGCTATCTGACTGAAACAGACAGACCAGAATTGTGTTCTATGTTTGAGAAACTATTTTTTTCTTTTATTGATCTCAACCCTCTACAGTTGTTTATAAAGTTTTAAAAGTTATTGTGTCTGTAAGGATGATAACGTTGAATGTGTGTACTGAATGATAGAGAGTAATGTGCCTCTGTGATGCATTCACTGAATGGCTAAAGATGTGGTCTCACACTTGTATAAAAAACATACATCCTTTCATCATAGCTGGGGATGGGGGGATGAGAGAAATGTGCTGTAAGCAATGTTAATGAGACTCTGTACTGTACTAAAATGTCATTGTTTCTTTGTGGTAAAACACAGGCCACTGATATCTTATAAGAAGCTGAAGTCAGCTTTGCCAGATGTGATAAACTGCCTCATTGAGTCATTCAACTGCAAGTGATAAAAAGTGTAATTTGCTGAGATTATATACTAGAACCAGACTTGATGATGAAGGAATGCAAAAGCGTGTAATTATTATTTACTGGACACTCACTAAAATCATATCCATTTCTTAACATTGCTTGCAAAAACATAACATATGTACTTAAAACTAATTGATTTGACCTAATTTAGCTTTTTTTATTTGTGAAATGTGATATGAGTTATGATAATAACTATAATAATAGTAATTATTATTAACAGTAGTATTATTATATTATTATCATAATAACAATAATGATAATAATAATAATAATAATAAAAATAATAATAATAATAATAATAATAATAATAATAATAATAATAAAAATAATAATAATAATAATAATAATTCAAAACCGCATCATAACATGCATTTAAATAATCATACAGAGCACCAATAAATTCTTGCACTTGGTTATGAACATTGTTAAAATTTTGAAAATAGTGCCTATTCGTACAAAATTAAAGCTGCTGTTCAAAATAGTAGCAATTGTTATTTTATAAAAACTCGTAAATGCAGTTTCTTGAATATATATTTGTGCTTTCAACAAAAGTGGTGCTAATGTCCTTTGTGCTATATCAGAATTGAATATTTTACATTATACAACAACCCCCCATTAATATTCAAAAACGTGCATGCTGATTGGTCAGCATGCACGTTGTAAATCAGAGTTATAGTAATGGAAAAAGGTCCGGTCGCCCGGACTTTTTCCATTACTATAACTCTTTTTTTACAGCAACAGAGAATGTAAGATCTCTGTTGCTTCACACTGTCTCGCTATGTTAAACGAGTTTAACATAGTGAGACAGCTTTAAAAAAAGCAACAGAGATTCTCTGTTGCTTTTTTTAAAGCTGTCTTGCTATGTTAAACTCCTTTAACATAGCGAGACAGTTTGTAAAAAGTAACAGAGATCTTGCTTTCTCCGTTGTTGTTTTCAAAACTGTTTCCCTATGTTAAATGGGTTTAACATAGCAAGACAGCTTTAAAAAATGCAATGGAGATTCTCTGTTGCTTTTTTTAAAGCTGTCTCGCTATGTTAAACCCATTTAACATAGCGAAACCGTTTGTAAAAAGCAACAGAGATCTTGCTTTCTCCATTGCTTTTGCCCACAGCTCTGATGTACTGCATAGGCATACACATGCGCAGTACATCAGAACTGCCGCAGAATACCAGACAGCTGTGGAAGGGCAGCAAGGAGGTATTATACAATGCCATTATTTAAGAAAAGTAATTATTTTTTTTCTTAAATAATGTCATATAATAGCAATAGCCCACTTCTGGGTGTGGTTAATGCTGGATTTACCCACAGTTGGCTTTGTTTGGCCACTTGGGCTTCACCCTCGTGACCAAACCACACCAACCGTGGGTAAATCCAGCATTACCCACACTCCAGGCATGGGTTATTGATATATTACAACTCTCTCTCTCTCTCTCTCTCTATGAAATTGCAAAGAAAAATATGTCTGCATTCCATAATAGACTTGTGCAATGCTCAGTACAAAATAACATGTAGCAGCCATAAACAGTATGTGGACAATTCAAAAACACCAGCTGCACAAGAGTGAAATGGTTAAAACTATGTGATATGCAGTATATATTATAGAGTGTATAATGATTTATAATTGAGAAAGAACATAGAATATGCTAATGCAGGACAATAAAATGGAGGAATGGATTGAATGGATCACAGGTGAATAAATATTAAGGAAGTTAATCTTCCACATTCTTCCATTTTAAGCTCTATAATTTCAATTACGTATCATAACAGCATGTAATAACTTTACAATATTTCAAAACAATATTAATCTACAAAGCAGATTGTGTTATATGACAAGTGTCATTGGCAGTGTTATGTGTCTTAACATTTTGCATAAAATGACACCATTTGTTCACCTGTATGTATTAAATCAATGCACTTATGAAAAATAAAGATAATAGTCATAACTGCTTTACTAAAAGAGTGTACATATCACAAAATGTCTTCATTTTACCCAGCATGTTTTAATGTTTTAATGTCATGTTTTGCTAACTTTATCTAGTGCTAGAATAAACCACCCCCAGCAAGATGTTAGCACATTCTGTTTTTGCATTATTAATGTAAGCATGGACATATTCCATACTATTTAATAACATTTTGCAAATACTCTTTAATAACTTTAGCTCTGCACAGCTAATAATGACAATGTCATTGGCATGTTTAGCAAATCATGTCAGGTTGTAGATGATGTCTCACTGCTCCAGTCTTTTGCATGTACCTTTACCAGAACTTCAGCAATCAGACTTTGAAAACAGTGATGAATATATTCATTTCAGGAGTACGTGGAACTGACCTGTAAAGATGCGTATACTCTTAAAGGATACACAGCAGTTCTGATGTTCTGAAGACTAGAATTTTGTAGGAAGCAATGAGTTAGCATAAGTAATACAATTAAAAACAGCATAGAAAAAAGTAATAATAGTAATTATTATTATTTGGGGCGTGAATCTTGAGACAATCTGTAGCCACTCAGCAGGAAGTTTCCCTTTATGCGGTGCATAAAGTGAAGGAGAATGTATACTGAGTAGTTTGAACCATATTTTAAACACCACCAATTACTCCAATGAGTCATTTAGCAGGAATATGGGCAGACATTATTCAACCTGGCAATATTTCACTAGAAGGATCAGGATGATATATGGATATGTGCTCTAATACCAGAACCTTAAGGATGATATGATAACAAATCAGTATACAATGCAAGTTCTATAAGACTAGCACATTATGCTGGAAACATCAAGCACATATACGTTATCAACAATAGAATTCTGAGCCAGATGGAGACAGGCTGTTTTTTACTTCAGGCTTTAGAAGTCTTAGGTAAAGGGAATTGTAAAATTCAAGCTGTACAAAAATAAACTGTAAACAACTAGAAGACCTTCAGTGGAAGAAAATATATGATCCAAGTTATGTTTCATAGATGGTAGCTGGAAGTATTAATGATAGACATTCTTTGTTCCCAAACAGTAATTTGTCATCAATGATGACAGAATGATCTCACACAACACTCATAGAGTCATTCCAATATCCTGACAGATATTGCAGAGGTCATATTTGGACAATTCCATTTCATCAAGCTGGTAATTTGTGCCATGACTCCAACCATAGGGTATTGAGCTAGAGGTAATTGCTATAAATCCAAAATTGGATAACTAACTGATGTCCCTAAGGAAAACATTAGTGAAAATGAATATGACTTAATAGCTGGCATATATTTCTAAGGAATGGTGTGGTATAAGTGGATATGAGTTAATAATGAAAATATGTTCCTAGAGAAGGATCGGTGTAACTGAGCATGTTTTAGTAATAAGCAACGACTGCTAACAGAAGAAGTGATATAAGTAAATATGATCTGGATGGCAGTGATAACATACGATTCTCCTTAGAATGTGATCTCTTAGTGTAAGCATTTGAATGAAAAATGACGATCCCAATAAAATGCCCTGCATTACACAGTATATAAAGGAACAAGGGAAAATGATTCCAGACACATCTCTCTCTGTGTTTACTCAGAGATGTTGAAAGAGACTAGCTCAGGAAGTACTGCATATTATACTCTTAAGTTCAAAGATGTACCAAATGAAAACCATGGTAAAGTGTGACAAATGCAGAGCAACATACTAATAATGATTGTGATCTCAAATTACTAGAATGTTATTGAGTATTCTTGTGAGTAAGTCTCATTGCTTTCTCTTATATACAAACCAAGTCAAATTGGATTATATATATCATGTTCTTTTAAAACTGAATTACATTTTGTATCTTTAATTTGAATTCTTTAACTCAACATTCCTCCATGTACTACACAATCCTACTCCTCTCGGACATGGGAGAGTGAAAGCCAACCAGGCCAGTTTGCTTACCAGATCCACCAAACAACTTATGAAAGATAGGGATAAGGCCTGGAAATTATAGCATACAAGTAAAAACCCTGCAGACTTCACTCAATACAAACAGCTGAGTAATCAAGTAAAGCGACTGGTTATCAAAAACAAACAAAACTACTACATTACTCTGCAAAACGACCATACTGTATGCAAAATCCTAAAAAGTTCTGGAGACCCATAAACTCTCTGTTATACTCAGGCAACAGAGATAATCCTTCCCCTAGTCAAGACATGCCCCCAGGTAAAAAATAGTATAGTTGATCTCACTGCCAACTTCCCACTAATAAACCCACTGTCCCTAGACCCATCAGGCACAAACACTTCCTCACCTATGCAGCAAGACTATCCCTTGTCACTTCCTTTCAACTTCCATCCTTGCTCTATGGTACACCTCTGATTATTAATATACAATCCTCTATTAAATCCAAACTGGACTCATGCTACAATAAAATCGCAAAATTTGTAACCAGCGCCAAACACTCCTCCCACCACTGCATATCAGTCCAACATCTAAACTAGTTAGAACTTCCCCAACATCTAACATACCTGCAACTAACCATGGCTCATAAGCTAATCTATAAGCCTTCTAGTTGTTCTGCCCTCTCCTCTCTGTTCACCATGTATCATCCATATAGACCTCTGCGGTCAATCAGTGCTCCTTAATGTAGGAAAACCTAACCTTTTTGCCGGTCAATTGCATTACCCATATGTTATAGTAAAACTATGGAATTCTTTTCCTTCTTCCATTAGGTTTACTAGCAACCCTGAATGCTTTAAGACGTTGCTGAAACAACACCTGTTCTCCCATTGGCTATGTACATGTACCAGCACAAAAAAAAAAAACATTATTTCTAGCTTTCCTGCTTTTCTTCCCCATCTTACTTATGGCTCAGATTCCTCATATATATAAATTCAGTGCTTCCAACTTACTAATCCACTATGGGCCACCCAGCCACATATAATCTACTATATCAGTTACCTACCATATATTCTAGTCATTCTTGATGCCTATATAGCAATAGTTCGAAGGCTATACCTTACTTTCAGAATCTTTAATCTGCTGCTGTCCATCTTCCCCTCTCTACTGTAAAACTTCAATACTGTATTGTTCACACATTCAGTATTCTCTCATATCATCAATTGTATTCTTGCTTGGCTTGCATACTTCAACTCTAACATCTGTATAACTAGTATTATCTATTTTAGTGTATCACCTATTCTGTAATGTGGTGTTCTGTATCATCACTGCTCAATTTCTGTATTTTGAATCTGTAGCTTTATCATGTTGTTTGTTTTTGGAGCTTTTCTCCCTGGGTTTCTACTGAAAAGGGCTCATCCTGGCCCAGTACACCTCCCAGTAAACAAATGCAATTAAATAAATAAATAAACAAACAGACATCTTCTCAAAACTATTACCAATAAATGAAATGTTAGCAGTAGGGCAATACTTGTGAAGAACATTCAGAATGAGAACAGACATATTTAGATTTTGTTTCCCAACTGTCTCCTTTTTATAAAGATGCAAAGACCTCTCAGCTCAGAGAATCAATAAGTTATCTGGCTGAGCATCACAGCAACGTCAAGGTGTCCCAACTAAAACAGATAGCAAATAAGTAAACCAAAGAGACTCATCTCATACTCACAAACAAATATGCAAATAAAGAGAATATTTGCTACTATATGTCTCCTATTATTACTGTATTTTAAGTAATGTAGTCCCAAATGGAGCAATCTGTCCAATTATGTATTTCATGTTAAGGTTCTGAAATCAAGTAATAAATCTGGAGATTTGTTTTGACTACTTTATTTATAGAATTATTTTGTATGTTTCAAAACTTGTAAAAGTGGTTAGTAATGCATTTATAACAACACGAACACTAGCAAACAAAACAAGGATTTTTTTGACACTGTTCATCCTCATATTTGGTACTAGCACCTTCTACAATCTCATGATAAAACTTCAACCAATAAATCTGAAATTTTCCATGAGATGTACTTTCAGTATAAAGTAAAATGCCAGTCTACTGACTTTACTTACAAAGTCATCTATGCATGACGGAGATCAATGAAGTAATGTATATGTACCTTGTAAGGAGTATTATAATCTAAGACTCCAAAGTGAGTGTTTAATTGCAATATCATAAGAAAATAATCTACACCAGCCAAGACTTACTAACTTAAAAATGAAAGGACCGCTACATTTTGCACACCTTTATTTTTCTTGGTGTGTAATTTCCTTATTTTAGCATTAAAATAATGAAAAAATGTGGTATTCCTAGCCTATTAATTTTTGACAGTGCATACTATGTTGGATATGAATGAAATCTTATGATGGTTTCATTAAGAATTTGTTACAGTGGTCTTTATAATAACATTGAATGCACTAAAAAACAAAAAATGGACAAAGCATCATGAAGCTGCCATCAATGAGACGCCAACAAACGCTTTAGTTCCTTTAACAATCCTTTTGGGACATCTTCAGAAAACATATTGTAAGCTTAAAATAAGCCATTTAAATACCTAATTTGGGACCAAACCAGTAATCAAGGGCCAATCAAATTACATTTCCTGTAATACAAAACTTTACAAATAAATAATTGTATTTCTCCTTTAAAACATTAAAATACATTACACCAAATAAATATAATATTAATAAATATTATTACAATACTTTGTGCTTTTAGCCCCTAATAAACATTTAATGTTTATAGACTCATTTAAACTAGGAAATTGATCTCCCTTAATAAAATCTGCCAATTTAACTCTTTAACCTCCAGCTGGTTATTACCTCACAAACCTTTTTCCATTGATCTGATCCAAAACTGCAAAATAATTTTTTTTTGACCAAATAGTAATTAATAAAACTATTTATTTGTTGGATGTAGTTTTTAAAAATATATTTTTAATTCAATAATAATATCTACCAGCAGGGAATGGGTGTGGTAATGAGTGAAAAAGTAGCCCCTGCATTTGCTAACGTTGTTCTCTGCTGGTGGGAAATTAAATATTTGGTTAATATGAAGTTTTTTGAACATGTCTTGTTTTTTAGGAAGTACATAGATGATTGTTTTTCATTTTTAGTGGGGACAAAAAAAGGGTCATGACTTTTTAAAATAAATGAATGATAGTGTATCATGGTTAACCTTTATTCTTAATCAAATTGGAACAGATGTTTCTTTTTTTGATATTGAAATTGGTATGAGCATCACAAAATCAACCTTTATTAGTAGATTGCATCGGAAAATACTTTTAGGAATAATTATTTGCATTACTTTAGTCATCATGCTTGTTATATGAAGTTAAGCATTTTAGGAGGAAATTAATTAGAGTTAGCATAATTATTAGTGATGATCTGGAATTTTTAGAAGATGTTGAATTTATTAAAAATCTGTTCATTGATAGAGGGTATCCGAGAGAAGATTTAAAGAAAATTAGCCACAACGTTTGTGAAGAAAGATGTTAAAAGCTCCCCCCTATTATTAAAAGAGGTTTTCAGTTGAAAGATTCCAGTTCTCTAGTTCCAGGAAAATTGTAAATTTTTCCTGTTGTGATGTCTATAGAAAATGAGGAAGTTAAAGAATCATAAGAAACAATTGGTGTATTATAAAAGGTAACATCAAATTTAGTTATATATTAGGGGGTTGTCCACAATTTATTTGTAAGAAGAGTAAAAATCTTAAAATGTTATTAGAAAGGGAAATTGTGAAGAATCCAATTTATTTGGAGAAGGCAGGTACTTATAGTTGCAAAAAGTGTAAGCAGTGCAGGTTCATTAGTGGGCTTAGTTATATTACTATTCTACATTTAAATACAGTGATTAAAAGTGAGTAGAGATATACTTGTAACAGTTCTAATGTTGTATATCTGGCTATGTATAAATAATGTTCACATTATTATGTGGGAAAAACCATTAGAGAACTTAGATTCGGAATAAATGAACATGTAAGGGCTATAAAAATAAGGATGATGATAATAATGCCCTTTTTAAACATGTTTCAAAATGATGTGCTTTTAAAAAATTTCATTTTACAGTTTTGCATCAGATCAATGCAAACAGGTTTGTGAAAGGATGTAAAAACCAGTTGGAGTTTAAAAAGTTAAATTGGCAGATTTTATTAAGGGCTGATCAATTTCCTTGTTTAAATGAGACTATAAACATTAACCCCTGGATTCACTAATCTTCCATGCAAGACTAGCTTAGTCCTGCATGGAAGCGAGCTTTTAGGAGCAGCACGGCAGTGCACCATGCATATTAATGAAGGCACGCTGCCTGAGCTCCTAAACAGACACGGAGCCTGTACGAGTGCAGGGGGCGTGTCTGAGAGCAGAGCTCTCACAATATACACACCCCTGCAATCCAGAACTGCAGTTTAGCAACAACAATGAGCGAGACCACTCATTGGGCATTGCATATGGCCAGCAACACCCCCCCAAGTTTATAAGAGCAATAGTTAAAATATAATAACATAAACAAGTTAATTTTTTTTTATCAAACAGATAAAAGTCAACCATAGCTGTGCGGGTTTACCCATTGCTTAGCTATGTATACTGCAACTTAAATGTCACAAGAAGATAAATATCAAGATATATGCAAATGAAGCAGTACTGCAATAGTGTACTGGTCAGAGCATTCGCCTTATGATTAGTCATTCTGGGTTCAAGTCTCACTCCAGTGTATTCCATTTTCCATATCAAATTACTTTATGAACAATATGTTTGTTGCATAACCTACTAAATAACATATATGTGTGAAGTGGAGTACTGTATTAAATGCAGATGTGAGGTGTCATTGTAATAATGTTGTAAAATCCACAGATAAACACAAATGCCAGATACAGTATATGTACACACGAATCAAGGATACAAATTGAAGGTATAATGTGTAATGAATGATAAAGCCATAGAATGTTCAAATCAACCACCTTCCCAAGAACCATATTACATTTCTGCCTAAATTTGTGCAGTGCTAAGCGGAAGTAAGCAGTATTAAGCAGTAGTAAGCAGGAGGAAGCAGATTTAAACAATAGTAAGTGGGTTGAAGCCTGTTGCGCTGGGGTAAGCAATGCACATACAGGTTAAGCAAAATTGAAGCTAACTCTCTGCAAGCATATTTAACCAGAGGTCAGCATTGCTTACCTTCACGCAAACTCACAAAAACCCACTTACAATTGCTTAAAAGTGCCTTAACCACTCTGCATGCGACAGCAGCTGTTCTGCCCAGAAACAAAATAAACAGGCCTTGAACCTAGGACCCTGTACACTATAGTCACAGCAGTTAACCAGTAAGCCATCACAGCAGTGCATAAGATTGAGGTAACACCAAACAGATTCTCACTATAGGAATATTAAGCTTAACATGTGAAAGGAATCTATATACAGTTTTATGTTGTATAACCTACTACATAACATAAATATATGAACTGGAGTATTGAATTAAGTCCAGATGTGGTGTCATTATGATAAAGTGTTGAAATCCCCTAATAAAAACAAGGACCCCATACAGTGTATGTACACATGAATCATGGATACCAAACACATATATAACATGTAATGAATAATAAATCAATGCCAAACAGCAAAAAGTATCCAAATTAAAAATTAAGCAATGCTAAGCTTTGCACAGCCCTGCTTACTAGGTGTAAGCAATGTGTAGACCAGCTAAATCAGTTTGTCCATTGGTATACTCCTTTAAGCAATGCCAACCTTAGTTAAGCAGGTTTGCCCATAGCTTAGCATTTTCAAAACCGTCCAATCATGGCAAAGTGCAAGACATCGGCTCTATTTAAACCCAACAGGCAGGAATACATCTCATAACTGGTTGCAGCATCCTCCTGTAGGCGCTATGACCGGTGTGGGAGAGGGTGTGCACTTTTGTGCGCATCACTGAGGCATCCAGGAGTCCAAAGTTATGGCAGGACCCCTTGTTAAAGAACATGACCAGAGACTGCTGCAGGGACAGTACCAGGGTTCCCAATATAAAGCAGAAGCCTGGGACCATCTCACCTGTGACCTCACCAGTGCCACTGGCATACCTCAACTGATGAGCAGGTCAAGCTTCACTCACTATGCCGACCTGAAGTGGAGAAAGAGAGAGCTCTTGGATCAGTGGATCCAAGAGGCTAGGAAGATGGGGGAATGTCCCAGCCAATAGTAAGTATCAGTTCCCTACCTGTTTAATAGTTGCCAGCTCATGTATATTCTGGACAGGTATGGCTAAATATTCCTCTTATGTCTTTGACAGTGGCAGATGAGTGGGCTGTGAACCAGGAAGCCCATGCCTGTAGATTGCAGAGGTTGTGTCATGAGGCAGGGTAGTAATACTCTTGCATGGACTGTCATAAGAAATAAATCTAAATGCAGTAGAAAGTTAATTGCCAGTATAAAACCTGTATTGTTTAAGGCATGCACTGAATACACCAGACAATATGGCAGGAAGAGTCTCATATAGGTTGCATGTAAATAAAAGGTTAACAGCCTGACAATAAAGATCTAACTGCTGGACTGCATGTGTTTACTCTGGTATCATGTGGTTATGTAGTGTTGCAATCTCTTAATAGTACTGTTGTATTAAGCACTGTTACCCGCACTATGCTACATAAAAAAATGTGTAGGAATATCTGTGTATGACTGTTGTAATCACAAGAGGTCAAATTGCACAACTGAGAGAGACTTAGACAGAAAACAGTGAAAAGGTTGACAGCATAATGCAAATAGCACACTCAACTGAGACATGAACTGTTATATTTTTAGCACACACAGCCATGGTTCGAATCCTGGGAGTGGTAGTAAGCTGTATGCAGAATCATACCACACAACTGTACAGATATGTCCAGAATGTGCAGTTAATTGGCCCATATCTGCTGCCTGTCCCCCTGTCCCCATGGCAAATCACTGGGATGATCCCAGATGTTTAGTCAGCAAATAATGACATACAACTGATTGTCAGAAATCTATAAGAACCAACCTGTCACTCTAGCAACTCTCCAAAATGTTATGAGAATAATAAGCCAAGTATATCCCATCTCCACCCCGATATTGTGAAGCTGTGACCAGAGTGTGTGCAGTAACAGTGTGGGATGTATGTGCATAATACTAATGTGGAATCTGGTAATATGTGTGGCAACATTCAG
>NC_056735.1:1018510513-1018523013 GCF_019279795.1 Protopterus annectens
GTATTGTGCCAGTGTACACCTGTATGTTTGGCATTCATTAGCTGGGACTAGGCTTTTACAGGTGGTGTTCAGTGTTTGGGACACTGCAAACTTGACACGCATATGTAGACCATAGTTGTCAAGCATCTGCAAAAGGACTGAAGGTGGGGAGGGGGTTGCCATCATAAAGTATATATAAAACTACATAATGCTCTTGCCAATGATGACACACATAGATTTTTGTTTAAGGTACTTGAAGTAATTACTCCCAACTCTAGAGGGGGTGACATTAAGATATATACAGAGGGTAAGGAAACTGAATGGATAATTTTACTAAGATCAGATAAAGGACTAGGCCTCAATGATAGGGCCTCTATCAAGCCAAAATTAAGACAGCGTAGAAACATTAGATAAACCCCCTAGAAATAGGTATTCCATCTCTCTCTGCACACTGTCTTCTATATCACTACTATGTCATTATGTCATAGATTTGGTTACCACATGTAGTGTTTTATTTTATTTTATAAGACACTATATTAATTTATACATACATATACATGAAATCTTATATGTTAGACATTAAGCATACTTGTCTATAGAATCTTTTTTACACTAATATCTATTTTAAATTATAAATATATATGTACTAACTGATATACATTTTTTAGATATAACTTTTTTATATATATGTTTTTTATGTATACCTTATATATGAGATTGTTTTTAAATGATTTTATCTTTATTAGATTTGTATATTAAGCTAGGTCTTTGATGTTTGCCTGCTTCTTTAAATAATCATACCAGTTAACTTACTTGATTGGTTAATTGTTTAAAACCTGTGTATATATAAGATGTGGAATCTTAGAATGAATGTAAGAAAGCGCTTATCTTATTAATTATTGATAATAAAGTACTTTGAACTTTAAGTGTTACACTTGTTTTCGCTCAGTCCTGCTATTTTGATTTACTATAACTTTTTACAGTGTCTAATTCCAGAAAGGTATCCTATTTAACATCCAAAACATCAACAATAACAAGCCAAGCCATTAAGCATGTCAGTGTTGACCATCTGAAAAAGTGTGAATATGCGGAGCATCATACATGACAAATCACACTGCCATATTTCACACCTTCATTGGTGTTTGATAAAATACCTTCCTCTTTGTTTGCCAAAACCTCTCTGTGCTTTCCATCACACAAATCCAGTTTGCATGGTAGTGTATGTTTGCGCACTAGCTGTTAAATGCAAGACTGGAATTTGACACCAATTCAGGCATATAGTTGCTGCTTGACTTCTTCAGACATGGCTGGAACATGAGATGATTTTGCTGAATTTACAGCACAGAGATTGGGTGTTGAGGAATCCATCATGTTTGGTGTTCCTTGTGAAGTGCTACAAACATGGGCTGCTGCAGGGGCATTATTCTTGTTCTCAGTATAAGAGTGATGCTTGGAACAGATTAGCCAAGGCTGTCTTCAGTGCAACTGGCATCACATGCACTGGACAGAATTGTCATCACCAGTGATTTGACCTGAAATGGCAGAAGAAAGACCTCCTTAGCTGATGGAAGGATGAGATTAGAATGGGTGACATCCCTCAGATGTGTAAGTGTACTGACTCATCAGTATTAAAGGATATAGAAAGGATATAGAATGCAGGACACATCCAACACTGTTATTCAATTTGCTTTCATGTCACTTCTTATTTTTTCTCTGTTTTACAGCTGCTAAAAACATTGCAGTGAACAGTGTGGTGCACTAAAATAGGTTAACCCACCTCAGAAAGGCACAGTGTACATATGCATCAGGTGTTACTGTAAGCCTAATAACTATTGTAATTATATGCAATATGTCAATACTGAAATAAATAGTTGTATTTGTGATATAATGCATACCATACAGTGCATACCATCATACCTGGATGTGGAAAAGGTATATAGACTGGATAATCATAACTGTGTATTTTCTGAAATTATATAGTCATGTGATATGTCATGGATCTAATTCAATCAGAACAGAACTTCATCAGAAAAACGTAACATGTACATCCTCCACATGAATTTAAAAAGACAGCATGTAAATCATCAGTTGTATCTTTATTGGCTGTATGGATCACATGATTTATGTGCAGTTTTTTTTAATTCTTGTGGTAGATCTACATGTGACAATTTCTAATGAAGTTCTGTTCAGATTAATGTAGAAAGACAGCACTAAATTTTGTGTCCAGAGCCTTGCTTTGACATTGATGTATTTGTAGTTCAGAGTTGTTTTAGTTTGGTTTGTTTTTGAATGCTGCTACAATCTAATAGATCTAATTCACTCTCTTTTTTTGTCTCACTCCACCCCTTCTCTCTGATTTTTTTTTTGTTTGGGGGGGGCACTTTATGTGGCTTAAGAATGTTCTCTGGTCATATATTTCTGTTCACAAAAACTGACATGCAGCACAGCGATGTAAACAGACCACTGCATATTGGTCCACCATTCCACCACAAGTTGCAGCACAGACAAATAGCACTTCAGGGTTCAAAGCTGTCTGTGCTGCCTCCACAACTCCAGCCCTACCTCATGCATCTGCATCAAGTAACTCTTCTCTTGCAATTGGTGCACTAGTACCCTCTGGGAGGAATAGTAGTAGTGGAGGAGGTCATTTTGTCACCCACAAGAGCTGACAGGGCTGGTGGAGGGTATAATGAAATGGGGCCTCAGTGCCCGAATTGGCCATGTAGAAAAGGTGCTTCATCATATTGCCAAGATGATGCCACACTGAGCACTGACACAAAACTGAGACAGGAGATAGTGATGAAGTTCTGAGGGTGAGGACTAGATTCTGATCATTCTCATGCTTGACTTGGGTGTGTTTCCGATGTCCACTACCTATCTCCAATCATGGTGTCCCCCAACATTTTGTGTCCATCACTATCCTAATCTACTTGCTTGTACTGTATGTCTTCACCTGCTTCCTCACCTGATCTACCTACCTGACCCTCACATTTTTAAGCCCCTTTCCCCAACATGCTTCTAATTTCAAAAATAAAAAAAGTAAAATATGGGCATCTGCCCCACAAAAATTAATGACTAATACATAGCTCTCCACTTCACATAGTGTCTTCTTGACATATTTGATTTAGTACAATTGACTCTATAACATTATTCTGTTGTTGTCACCTACTCTTGGTGTGGAGACAGTACACATTCAGTAAATTCTGTCTACAGTTCTACATT
Organism: Protopterus annectens; assembly: GCF_019279795.1. Classification (NCBI taxonomy): domain Eukaryota; kingdom Metazoa; phylum Chordata; order Ceratodontiformes; family Protopteridae; genus Protopterus; species Protopterus annectens. Next base: position 1,018,513,715 of record NC_056735.1, read on the forward strand.
TATGTAGTGAAGACATGGATAGTTATGGTTCTTTCCCACTACCTTCCTGCAAATGATTCTATTCCTCCCTTCTACCTGCCCTCCCTCAATGCACCATTTTCCTGTAAACACATTTTCACAAGTTTGATCTGTTCAAAAATAGAGTCACACACAGCACACATGGACAGAATAGCCCATAAGAAAGCCTTAACTTTTTTCCCCTCATCATTTGGGAGGAATTTGGCATTGAGCAGCAATGCCATGTGATAATGACTGGAAATTCTTGTCCAATGGCAAAACTTGGTCAGGTGTTGCCATCCCCCCACAGTAATTCAATTATGCTTGCCCAAAAGTGCTTAGATGTGCTGCATTATCAAAATACAGAGTAAAGGTTTTGCCTCTCCTACAGCTTTTTGATCCCCAGGGCAATCAGTTACTGATACAGAGCATGACAGATGAATACTGAAGACATACCATAAAGATGTGCATTAATGACACATAACTCTTTCATATGTGTCTATATATTTGCCTCTATATTTACCCCTTCTCTCTTACTACTTTGCACTGACATCTATTCATTATGTTTATGGATGTAAATGTTATCTTATAGCATTTTCATACTGTCATTACTTAACTGAAGAAAAATACTACATTTTCTATTGGATGAAGTGGTTAAGCAGTTTGAATCCAATGTTAGGTGAAACTCTTACTGCCTGTTTTTTTTAAATATCTTTGGTGGGAATGTGTTGCCTAGTTATCTGCCTAATCTCCTTGTCTTTTATCAGTTGTAGTCCTCAGCATTTGCTTAAGGTCAGGCAAAGATTAAGTGTAATATGAGATGCTAAATGGCATTTCAAGTGTTATTGCTAAATATGGAGAGAGTATGCCTTACACTGCATTGTACATCCAATTAATTGTGATTTCCCTTGAAGCATACATCTTATGTAATAGGTATAAAATATTATTTCAGTAGCTATTGCTGATGCAATTTGGCCAGGCAATGTATTTATGATAGTCATTCCTATGTATTCTTAATGCCATGATAAAAATTAATTATAATAATCATGTTCTGACTCCCTTTATAAAATTATCTGCATACTAGAGATAAATCTTGTTTCAACTCTGCTTGTACATTTAGCTCAATGAGCATGCAACTTGTGCCACATAGAAAGCTAGTGTAACAGCTAGATTTTCTCCACTAAAACTGTCCAGATTGATAGCCACACATTGCTGTTAAGCCTGTTTGCTTTAAGCAAAGCTAGCCAAATTAAAGTTCTCACTTTTCCATTCATCTGGGAGCTGTGTTTCCTTGCCAACTAATATCATGCAAACAGGGAAGACATTTAATTTTTGAATTAAAATTTGCCTCTAACATGTAAAGGTATAATACATGTGAAGAATATGTATGCAGCATATTAAGATAAAACAGATCTGTTGTAAATATAATCAGAATCAGAACATTTCCTGCCTGATTCTCATTTGTACAAAGGATGGCAGGAACATCACTGAATAGCACTAAACACTAATACTTCACAGTCCGAATTCAATATATCAAAGTATAATCATGCATGTGCTAACACTTTGCCAACATCTACTCAAATGTGTTTCTCAGCATTTCACTTTAACAAAAGATTTTGAACAAAGACAAGTATTGTTACTGGATTATGTTACTGAATTCCATGGACACTGCTTAATGTACTCAAATGAAAGGGAGTGAACTGTGTGACTAAGTGACCACTTCATTCTGGATAGTTGAGTCTGTACAGCAGCACTGACACATGATAGGCAACAACATACAGTCTTGGCACACATATCTCATTATTACTTAGACCTCAGCATTGACAGTCCACATTGCCTATGCACAAGCACACACCAGTGTTAATATTAGTAACATTTATTGAGGTTTACAAACCATCATCATAACCTGATGATACACAAATGCTTCATTGTCGATCCTGTATTTCACAAGTGTGTGTGTGTGTGTGTGTGTGTGTGTGTGTGTGTGTGTGTGTGTGTGTGTGTGTGTGTGTGTGTGTGTGTGTGTGTGAGTCTCATGTACACAACACAGATAGATGTCACTCTCAGTTCTACAATGTACATTACTGACAGCATAGCTGACATAAGTCAGCAGTATGTATGTATTATTGATCATAACATTGAGATTCCTCCTTCATATCGACAAATATGGATTTGCAAAAAACCTTCACTATCTCAAGATCTTCTCTGACACAGAATGAGAAACTAATCATCTTTACACTGCATTGTCTCGGTGTAAAAGTCAGACGTCTGCAGTGGTGCTTGTGTAAAATATTGTGTCCTCTAGATTGCATAAGTAGATAGATAGGGTGTTCTAATCTCTCAGCAATTAACTTCTGTGTGTATACAGCAATGTTAATATGGCTTTAATTAGTGCTAGCCTCAATAAAGTAGTAGAATAGAGAAACTTTGACACTGCACTGTGAGTTTACATCAAGGTCAGATCAAACCACTCTCCTAAAATCATCTTCTCTGCAACACAACACAGATACCATCCTCTGTAAAGTGCACTTTCACACTGTGGAAGTCAGATTTCTATGGTGGTGCTTTTGTTAAGCAATGTGTTCAATAGATTGTCCAGATAGGAGGTTCTAATCTTACCAACCTGTGTGTGTATGGAGTTGTATAAATATGGTTTTAACTACTGTTGCTTCAATAAAGTAGTAACCTGAAGAAACTTTTACATGGCAGGGTGAGTCCACATCGAGGTCAGACTCTTCTCTCAACAGCATCTTCTCTGCAACACAACACTGATGTCATCCTCCATGAAGTGCCCTCGCACAGTATAGAAATCAGACTTCTGCAGTTGCACTTGTGCTAAGTACATTGACCATCCAGATTGCATAATTAAGGGGTTCTAGTCTCACAACAATGAGCTTGTGTGTGATGGCAGGTCTATAGAATCATTGGAAGATTAATTCAGCAGCTGTGCTCATTTGATTATCACACTTGAGAAACATTTACATGGTCAAATCAATCCCACATCCCCTTTTCACTCTGTCTACAAATGCATACTGTCTGCAACACATGGATGAGATCTACATTTCAATAATGCTTCACACATACTTCTATTGTGACACATTTCTGTAATACACGTATGTTTAGATTGTATCAGCCAATAAGTAGGGAGCTTGAATACAGCAGTGAGAGTCTCCAGACTGTCTGTATGAATGTAAAGGGATGCATCAGTGCCTTACTACTCTTAGTATTCTCAGCATTTACCATCCCACATAGATAGAGAAGTCATTTTTGCACGCGCATCTCCTTTGCATGATGCAGTTGATGTTTTCCTTTCATAGATATAGTGCTGCTCACAAGCAGTCAGACTTTTCCAGTGGTATGTCCTTATAATAACCTTGCATGAAGTCTGTGTCAGTCGATAGGCAGGGAATTTGAATTTAACAGTGAGACTCTCCTGACTTTGCATCTGTGTTTTTGTAAATGTATATGGATGTAGATGTAGAAATCATTTTTGCACACACATCTACTTTGCGTCATGCAGCTGATGTCATACTTTCAAAGATACAATGTGGCTGCCATGCAGTAAGACTTGTTTTGCGGCGTGTGCTTATAATACTATGGTGTGTAAATTGTTTCAATACATAGGTAGATAGTTCAAATACAGGAACAACTGTCTGTCTGTGTTTGTTTCTCTTACTTTGCAAAACAGCCTGAAAATACACATATGTGCAGCCACTTTTTAGCAGAAACATGAAGGTCATACACAATGGCGATGGCATCCATTGAAATGTGCTGCATCACATCTGTAGATATGCTTGTGTTTTATCAGACCTTCATTAGCCTGTGATGTTATCTATATATTTCAAATCCTGATGTCACTGCTTACAGTTAACCATGTATAACCATATATATGACAATTGGTGATGCATTTATACCATGCCACATTTATTGATCCCACAATTGTGTTGATTTTCTCAATGGTTAGGCAAGTGTTCCAAACCAGCATTTAATGATTGTAAGCATTTGTGCCTTTAACTGTTGTGCAGGAAAGAAATACCCCACAATTATACTTTGTGATATAGAGTTGCAGGGGCCTTCCCCATCAATTTTAGCATATAAAATTATGGGCATATAAAGTACAGCTGATTGAATGAGTTTACATAGGTGGAGTTCAACAGCTGTGATAGTTACACTGTATCACATGTGATTAAAAGCCATATTGTTATCTAGAGTAGGTGTATAGCTTGATGTTCAGTTTTAGCATAGGAATTAATTTTGTGGGAATGTATTGACATCACACAACAACCATTACATCACATCAGTCTTATCCCTTGATATGGTGCACAAGCACATGTGAACATAGCTTTGGATTTCATTACAGTACACATTTGTTCTACCAATGTAATGGTGAGAGTGCTACCTTGGCATATGGATTGAGTCCTGTAGTGTACACAAGTGTGCTCCAGTTCTTGGGTGTTATGGGGACAGACATACCAGAAATCCTTCCTTGACCATAGAACATTGATATAGGAATGATCACAAATATGTGCACATGAGCTTACTCATTTAATTGCTCTTAATTTGACATGCTGATATGGCATTCATTATCAAAGATCCTTTCCTGATTTATGCATCAATTTCATTTATTTGTGATAATACCCATCGCTACCTCCTATGGCGCTTGCAGACAATACACAGTTCTGGGGAATATATTACATCATAGTGTGGTGTTTGCATCTGTTTTTATTTGTCTTCACAATAACTGTGCCAGCAAGAGTGCCTTACACAAGGTTATTACATATACCACACTCTACTTCGACATTTGTGATATGACATGCACCTACATATGGGATGCAGAACCATTAGAATATAGAAATGCATAAGAGTGATCCTCCTCATGCATGTATTAGGCCTATTTCTGTGGTGTACAAAGTTAATGCACAGGTCGGTGTAACATTAATGGGAGGGGGTTGATTCTTGCTGAAGGGAGAATGTGGCTTCTAAACCATTCCTATTTTTCAACATGTTTCATTGACAAAATGTACATTATGCAAAATATCCAGTAATGTATGTAATGTCCTTGGTAGCTGTCATTTCAACTCCCCATGTTAATGAGATTCATATGTCATGTAATCCCCACTGTTACAGTGTTAATCTTTTTAACTGTTTTTTTACCTGCATTTGCTCAAGAAATGTGACCACCGTTAACAGTCAAGACATATGTATTACACAGTGTTATTACTACACAATTTTCTTTGTAATATAAACACCTTCACATCAATTATCTTATTATAATGTGACCATTAGTGGGGAGGTTGATATAGTAGTTAAGGTGTTTACCTTGCAGACACTAGGTGCAGGGCTTGATTTTCACATGTGGTGATTGGCTATGGTTAAAATGCCCCCTAAGGGCAGTTAGCCTACTACTAATCTATGAACATTTACCCTCCCCTCTTACATATTTCTGTATACATCTCTTTGATTTCTATGCACATTGTCCACAGCACACTTTCCCTGTTTGGTAAGCCATCTATTGAAGTTGTCCTTGCTGAGTCCCTTAACCACTGACTTATTTCTGTAATCATAGGTTTGCTTTGTGTACACATTACACTTAGTGCACTATCCCTACCTGGTACAGTTTGCATTATTTGCCCTGTGTAGCTTTTTATGCTGTCCACATAAGCATGCTTAACAATTTTGCCCATTGGCAAGCTGTTTGTTTTACTGTGCATGTGCTTGTGCTGCTCAACATATTTTCCTGGCTGCCAGCAATGTTGCTGGCTATAAAAATGTGCTTGTATTTGTGTAAGTATGGTGAGCAACATGCATATGCAATTAGTGCTGCTGTTCATTGACTAACACATAAACATCCTCTAGGCTTCTCATGAAAGCTACATGATTGTTAATGAATCTCACAGATAATCTTATTTCCATAGCACATGCTTTGACTAAATTTGTTGTTACTAAGCTGGAAGAACAGACAAAAGGTTTCTCTCAAAACACTGAGCTCCTTTATCAGAAAATATCTTTTCTCATATAAATACTCACATAAATTTCAACAAATTGCAACTAACTTTCTTTAATTGTGGAGCAATTTAGACAGTCTCTGTTGAATGTCTGATCTTTAAGTGTCTTAATATTGTCCCTTTGTGTCTTCTGGGACAACACTGCTTGCGACTTTGATCTTGCTGGAGGCTCTATGTGACATTTGTCTCATTCATATGAATGTTTTCAGTAACTGATACAACCCCAAGGAGCTAGGTTTTATATATTATGTGTAACACTACATTTATATATTATGTGTAACACTACATTTACTTATATGAGAATATGTTTATCAATGACAATGAAACCTCTTCACTCTATATATGTATGAATATTTTTTTTTTCATTTAAATATATATATTGCAGCATTTTAGCAGTACTGCCTACATTGTTTTGCCATTTAACTAAACAATACAAATTACATTAACTATCCTTTTCTATCATAGTCCTTGACTTGATTGCCAGCACATTAGCAGATGGTATAAAGTTTTAGGCATTAAGCTTTTATTAACTGTAACTAATGCTTTTATTATATCCCTTGGTTTATCATTGTTTTACATTTCTTTGCCAAAGCAGCAAAAATCATAGTTTTATAATCTTAGTATTCTATTTCTATTACTCATATATCTTACAAGTTTATTATATCATGGTTGTATAAAATATTAAGGAATTGTTGTTCTTTTCATTTGTCAATAGGCCAGCAGTGCTCCAAAAACTTTGCAGTTTTACATACTCAGATTTTATACCTTACCATTCCTATGCTGTTCTAGAAAGTATTTAGGTGCACTCAGCTCTATTGCACTGTTCCCACATCCTATCCAGTAAATTTCCAGTTTATCCATTCATCTTACATTGGTCTTTTGCAAGTGCTCATATGTTATTAGCTTGCAACACAATTACTCATTACAACTTCCTTGCAAAGGAAAGTGCTCTAATCCTCACTAGCTAACCTAACTATTTAGCCCTCTGAACAATTGACTCTATAAATTCCATAGCTCCCCAAGAGCCCTAACTCTAATCCTAACACTCCCACCCCATTCCTAACCAATTCCTCATTCCCCAACCCTTAAGCTCTAGTCCTCTCCCTAAATTCCTTGATCTCTTCCTAATCATAATATTCTAATATTCCTCCCAAAACCTAAATTCTGTGATCACTTTCTAGCCCCAAACACCCTTTCTTTTCTCTACACCTAAAACTCCCCTCCCAGACCCTAACCCTAAAACACTATTCCTTTTTCATAACACTAAATTTCCGTTCTTTTACCCTAACTCTGAAATTCCCACCCAGTTCCCTAAACCTAAACCCCATTCCCAATTGGTGCCCTAATCTACACCCCCACAGCCTCCTATGCCCTCTTTGTAACTGCCACACTCACCTCGCTAGAACTCAAATAATGTGTTTATGTAATGTGTGCAAGCTACTTGCTTGAATTCATATTCAAATCTGAGCTTGTATGAGCTACAAGATGCTGCATCCTAGCTTTGAGACTGTGGTCTTTGAGTATTTGGGACTTGAGCTCTTGTTGTACAATCTCTTACGTTGGCAGTTGTATTAATTATATAGTTGTTTATTGAATCTTAAGACAATATGGGATATAGCACAATTCCAGTTCATCTTACCTACGTCTAATACTAACTTTACTTTGCGATGCAGTTTTAAATAGGAACATTAGATCACTTTCTTTGACATTGCTTTAAAAATTAGAGTGATGCCAAATAGGAAGCAAATTATGCAATCATCCCATTTGTTTATCTATACTTATTTCTCGATCAGTATCTTTACATATCACCAGTATCTCTTACTTTCAATGCACTTGTAATTAGTAGTTTACATTTTTTTAACTATATATCTTTTTAAACTATATAACCCACCAATATAACTCAAAAGCATCTTTTCTGAAGACATCTGGAATCATGTTAACTCACCAGATAGTAACTTACAAATAACTTTGATGTTCATTCTGTCTTCTGCAAAATTTTCGAAATTCAATACTTTTCCTGTTTTACCCCAACACACAGCTAATTAAATTTTACAAAAAAAAAAAGAATAATCATTGATTGTTATCGTTGTGAGACATAAGATGGTATACATATAATCCTGCTTTTTCACAGCAGTGTAAAATAAACAGAGAATAGTAGAACTGTGTTCATATCTAAAAGCAAAGCACAGACAATTGCTGATTTCAGAACTTCTCAGCCCAGTACCAAAACACCTGCAGCAGTTTCACACATCTGAAGCAGAGTCAAATGAGTTTAAATCAGTTTAGGTATGTACAGGACAGTTTGTATAAAGTCATTAATGGTGTCATAAATTTTCATCAGATGGTAGGGGATGTGGATCTGCATGGATTTATTGTGATTTTCTATGAGAACTTGTACTGAGCTGACCTGAGTACCTCTGACCTGCAGGTCACCCAAGCTTCAAGAGTTTTTCTACTCAAAGGTTGTCCTTATATAGTCACCCTGTTTGGATTTCTATATGGCTGGAAAGGGGAAGATAGGAAAGATGGAAATAGTGGAGAAAGAGAAGACAGGGAAGTACAAGGGGATACATTAAGAGGATTGTACTGGAAGAGGTGGGACAGGAGAGTCTATTTTTGTAGGGGATACAATGACCATTTTCCATTTTTTTTAAGAAGAAAGCTGGGGGAGTACTAATGATAGACTGTGTGGAAGAGGGCTACTGAAGACATAAAGAACATGCAAACATAAATGACAGAGAAAACAGACTGGAACATTATAGTAGGCTGATGCTGGAGGAGAGAGCAACAAGCCATACAGATGGCAGACAGACACAAAAGGAGGATGAAGCATTCTCTGACACAGCTGCTACCCAGTCCTGAGGACCTAGATTATCTCCCTGTGTGATGGGACTGGAGAACGGATACCGATGGCATGGAGGTGGAGGTCTCACATGGCTCTATGGATGGATCTGACTGGATCAGAAATTCTTACACCCACTGGAACAGAGACTGTAGTGAGAGCAGTGCCTCTACAAAACCGGCACAACCACTGCCTTGACCAGGCCCTGAAGCAAATTTTTTTGCTGGCTTGCCAACCTACTTCTCACCAGGGGACCCACAACATTGGAGTCACTACCACTCCCTACGAAAACATTTCTGGGTTGTCAGGAGGAGGTGGTGAACAACCCTGACCTAGGAGGTCTGTGGCTGAGTTTTTCCGGGCATTTATTGACCTATAAAAAAATGCAGAAGGGCAAAAAAGAGAGAGAAAGAAAAACAGAGAAATAAAGAAAATGGACTAATAAATGTTCCAAA
>NC_056735.1:1018528013-1018575513 GCF_019279795.1 Protopterus annectens
CTGGGTGCCTGGCAATCTACTGGTATTGTGACTAGTCCCTTGGAGGGGTAAAGTTGGCACTGAATCTGTCAGCCATTATATTGAAAATATCTGTTGGCTAGGTAAAAGAGATACCATTGTGCAGTAGCTCAGAGCAAATCTGGGTATTGCCCTGAAAATCTTTACATAACTATAGAAGACCTTGTGGTTGTCTTTACTATCTGCTGCAATTCTATTTTCATAGTTAGCTTTAGAGGATTTGATGAGGGATCTCAACTTTTTGTTGAGGCTGATAAGGGAGTTTTTCCAGTCTTGGGACTTCATCTTGTTCTGCATCAGTTTCCTCCTTCTGTTGTAGAGTTTGCTCATGGCAGGGAACCACCAGATTGACTTCCTTTTTTTAGAGGAGAGCATCTTGGTTCTGTCGGGTATGGCGAGATCCATGCATTTGTGTACATGTTCATGCAGTGCATTGGTGTATGATTCGGTAGTCATGCATCTATTCTCCGTTTGCATCAGTGCCATGAAGCTAGCCACCTCTGTTTTTAGGATCCCAATGTTAGCTTTGGAGAAGTTTTTCATGGTGGTTACATTTGGGGGGATGTGAGTTTTCAAGGTGATTAGTTTGTGGTCCTATCTAACCATGGAGGAGATGACTGTTAGTGTAGAGCAATGGTCGACCATGTTAGTAATGACCAGTTCAAGGATGTTGCTACCTCTAGTGGTGATAAGAACGAGCTGTTCCAGGGCATTGGAATTAATGAATTCCAGAAAACGTTTGGCAGGTGTATTGGTACAGGAGTAGTTTTCCCTGTTAATGGAGGGGTAGCTGAAGTCGTCCAGTATGAGAGTGTTAGGTTGGACCCTAATATTCTCCAGGGTGCTTAGGAACATGGAGTGTGAGTCTTGGGACATGGTTGGGGACTTATAGCAGGCTATGACCTGAAATGCTGTCTTACCCAATGTTAGCTGCACCTGAAGTATCTCCGATGCGTTATGTTGGGCTACCAGTCTGGAGGTGTGCACATCCTTTAAGGATATGAAAACACCACTGCTTTTGGAGTTTTGGTCCAAGTTCTGGGACCAAAAGGTTTGGAATAAGTTATAGCCTGGTAGTGTAGGGGTGTTTTCTGCTGCCTTGAACCAGGTCTCTGTTACAGCACAGATGTCGATGTTCTCCATTTTAAGGAGTGCTTCGAGTGAGCAGATTTTGAGATTTAGACTTCTAGCATTGAGCAACATGACCCTCAGATTGCATTTGTTTGTAGCTGTTAATGTGGTAATTTGGTCTTTGGAACACTGCCTAAATAAGGCACTATAGGGGTGACAAGAGCCTTGGCCAGTATCTGGAAGCCCAGGAGTGATAGAAGCAGGCCATCTCTGGCAAAGTATCAAGGTCTGCCAGTCATGTCATCCCAGGCAGACAGATACTGTAGCCCCTCAAATAATACCAGAAATCTAGCTAATTGTTGAAATCAATCATTTTCTGTTTGTACTGTGGCATCATTCTGGGTGATGGTAGGATGCTGCTTAGGGCTAGGGTCATACTTGCCTGATCTACATAATCCAAGAGCTCCTCCATGTCTCTTTTCATGTAGTCCAGGGATGTACATCTCAGGTCATTCACACCCACATGTACAATGACAGAGTCATATTTGTACCTGTTGTTGAGGGACCTGAGTGTGTGCATTATGTGGTGGATCCTGGCACCTGACAGGCAGCTGACTGTTACTTTCTCCTTATTCAACCTAGTGAGTGGGACATCAGTGCGCCTCACTATTGACTCACCTATGACTAGTGTGTTGGGCATGCTGTTTTGCCTCAGGGGCTTTGCTTGAGTGGCACACTGTTTAGGAGAGTTATGTCTCTTGTGATTAGTGTTGTCTTGTGGTGGTCTAGTGTGTTTCTGCCTTGGAGATCTCTGCTGTTTGGGTAGAGTTCTATTGAGAGCCTCCGCGAAGGTGGGTGTGTGGTTTGTATTTTTATGTGAAGGCAGTGCTGGTGTGTGTTCAGGAGGGCTACGTGTTCCATGTGGTGTGGTGCAAGTGTTGACCTTCTCCTCTTGACCAGCTATTCTGTTCTTGGCTGGAGAATGCGTGGCTTCCTATTTGGATATATAAGTGCATCTCTCACAAGTCTGAGTGTTGGGAGGTAAGAGGAGAGGGTTGTTGGTGTACATAAGGTAGTTGCTACATTGCTTCAGGATGCTCAAGTTCATCAGGTTAATAGGAGAAAGCACAGGGAAATGAACTTTAGATATGCCTGGAGGAGTGGACATTAATAATAAGTAGCTGTTTCCTTGTAGAACGTTTAGTGCTGGTAGCACTTTTGTGTGCTACAGTAATTGCTATAAGAAGTCTGGTAAAGTGCTAGACTAATAAGCTAGTAAAAGTGCAGGAAAGGAAAGAACTAGCAGATCTAAGGGAGAAATTGAAAAACAGACATTTGCACCACTCTGAAGCTTAGTCCTGGATTCAGCAAATCTGTATCTGGACTAGACTAGTTACAGGAAAGGCAGGAAACAAGAGCAAACTTGGGCTTTTAAACCAGAAACTTGAAAGAGATGGAAAAACTGCCCAAATGACAAATAACCTACAATTTCTGGGCCAGAAACTAGTCCTCTTGTGGTAGATAGGTTACCTACAGCTTACCATTCCCACTGGCAAGCTAGAAGGCTTCCCTACAACACAGAAAGTCTTGGGGGACTCAGAAGCTTACAAACAATCCTGTATACAGCAAATCTGTATCTGGACTAGACTAGTTACAGGAAAGGTGGTTAACAAGCACAAATGTGGGTTTTTAATCCAGAAAGTTGAAAGAGATGGAAAAACTGTGCAAACGGCCAATAAACTACAGTTTCTGGGCCAGAAACCACTCTTGTGATAGATAGGCTACCTAATGCTTACCAAAGCCACTGATAAGCTAGAAGGCTTCCCTCCAACACAGAAAGGCTTGGGGGGCTCAGAAGCTTACAAACAGTCTTGGGATACAGCAGATCTGTATCTGGACTAAACTAGCTACAGGAAAGGAAAGAAACAAGCCTAGAATTTTTTTTTACAGAAAAGCAGCTAAAACAGCCCTAAAAACAATTTAAGTGCAGTGTAAGCTAGCTCACGTGGGTGAGCAATTTATTCAAACTGTATTCTGAAGTAAATTCAATTATTGTTTTATTCAATTCCGAACAGTTAAAAAGTGCGAAAAAATATTCTTATCAGCTGAAAAGCACACTCAGTCAGAACACAAGGAGATTCTAGTTTTTTTATTTTTTTATTTACTTATTTTTTTAGTAAAGTGGAAAGGGAGAAAGGAGAAACAGAAGATAATTCAAGGTTAAGGGCCTAAGTGGGTTGGCCTTCTCAAATGTTCTCTCTGCATTAGGTAGAATGAGCTAATGACACTAGACTGGGGTAGAGCTAGAATAGAGCTGAAGAGATGGGACTAGTAGGAGTGTCTGAAATCAAAATATGATCTCACTGTACTCGGTTGAGAGAGCAAATGAGATGGACCCAGGAAGAGTGTTCAAACACAAATTTACAGGAGGGGAAGGCAATTCCAAAGCCACCAAGAACAATACCACAACAAGAACAGGGAGGTAGGGTGGGAAACTAACTGCAGAGAGACAGAGAGATCACAATATTCAATTAAACAAATAAATAAACAGAAAAATAAAATGCAGTACTATCTTTAACACTGCAAGTTTGTACTTAACTCAGCTTGTAATAAAGTTGATCATAGGTATATAGCAGCCAGCCAAACAGCTCAGATATTGAGCAGAACTAAATTCACAGATATGTGACTAACACTTATAAGCACACATATACCCTCTAGGCTAAGAGTTCAACAACAAATATCAATGAAGTGAAAACAATAACCCCCACTAACTGCAGAGAGACAGAGAGACCACACTATTCAGTGAAACAAATAAATAAACAGAAAAATAAAATACAGTGGTATCTTTAACACAATATTCAATTAAACAAATAAATAAACAAATAAAGAAAATGCAGTACTATCATTAACACTGCAAGTTTGTACTTAGTTTGTAATACAGCTGATAGTATGTATGTAGCAGCCAGCCAAACAGCTCAGATAGTGAGCAGAAATAAATTCACAGATATGTGACTAACACTTACAAGCACAGAGAAATCCTCTAGGCTAAGAGTTAAACATGAATATCAAAGAAGTGAAAACAACAATAACCTCTACTAATTGCAGAGAGACAGAGACCACACTATTCAATGAAACAAATAAATAAACAGAAAAATAAAATGCAGTACTATCTTTAACACTGCAAGTTTGTACTTAACTCAGCTTACATGCATGAGTGTATAAAAAAGTTACTTATACTCATACATGCACATGTGTATACAAGTAGGCACTGATATTTACATATATCTTAAAATGTATGTAAATATATAACAGAAAGAAATGCAGAAATGCATAAAAATAGCTAAATATTGATATATTGCTAGAATGTATAACTATATGACATATAGTAGTCACTGTAGAACCCTTGCTTACAGTCTTGTACCTCCTATACTCATTCAGCCAGCTAATCCCCCCTCTTCCTCTGCAAGTTGTCGTGCCTATTTTGGACTTGATCTTGAAGTAGATGATCAACATCAGCCATGACAGGTTTTCCCCCAGCTCCTGAAAGATGTTGTTTTTTTTGCCACTTTGACACTGTAAAACTCCACTGCCAATCATGAGTGGACAGGTGATCCGCTGTGGCGACCCCTAACCAGGAAAAAGCTGAAAGAAGAAGAAGATTGTAACCTGGTCCATCTTCCTCTAGCATGAGTCTTGCAGAAGATAAAGGAGAATTTTAGTCTCTTTTTCGGACCAGCTTGGGTCTCGACCTTGGGAGTTACTGAACTGCATTGCCATGAAGTACCAAGATCAAAATGAGGTGAATATGTCTGTGACAAGAAATATTGGGGTATGATCCAAACCCACTAACTGTAACATCCCTCTACCTAGCCCATACATCCATTATACGGCTGATACCTATTGAAAAGATAGCTGTGCAACAAGTTTGTATAATTAATAACAGGATATTTATAAAGAGAGACCACTCTCTCATGTACTAATTTTTTATACACACACACACACACACACACACACACACACATATATATATATATATATATATATATATATATATATATATATATAAATGCTGATCTTCTTGAAATGCGATATGACAATTGTGTTTTTACATGTTTCCAAGGGTGATCACATATACTGAAACCATTCCCTACAGCAGTAACAGTGAGGTCACACAGTAGTTTCTGTATGAATATGCCAAGGTATGCTTTATTTTAAATTTGTGTGAAATGTAGCATCTTCCGTGTGATAGGAAATGTGCAGAGGAAATAAATGAAGGTGGAATCACAACACCCTGGGGGAGTTAGCTCTGCCCTTAGATAACCCGACAAAGCATTCATGCTATACAGAATGTATAACATGTTGGACTGCAACTGAGTTATGAATGGCACTTAAAATCATTCATGAGCTAAGTGCAACTTGCCCACAGCAAACCATATACATGTATGCCTATAAGGAAAAATGCATATCTGCACTAAGATGCAACTCAGAGTACAGCATGGCTTCACCTCATTAGCAAATAATGTCAGCATTCTTCATTCTGGTATTTTAAGGACTGCTGGGCTCCACACTGCAGCAAAGCCTATGAAAAGCACAAATGAAATACAACAGTTTATTATAAGTAAGGATAAGCAAAAATGACTGGAAATTTGCACTTATGAGTGCACTTTAGTGTCATCTGTCCAACATTATTATGCATTTAATGGCAATTGATGACTTTTTATGGTATTTGCCTGATTAGTCATGAAATGCATGGGGAATGTGCAAGGTGAAATGTTCAGTGCCGTCTAAATGAGTCAGGTGACTTCCTTCAGACAATGGGGTCTGGTAATAGGCACTGGCCAAGATCATACTCCAAGCTGCCATAATTTCATTAAGTACTGACATGCATGAGCTATGATTTACTATGCTGTGTACCACACCTTCACAGCAAAAAACATAAAGGCATATATGTTACTAAAGGAATACAGGACTGCAAACCACAACAGATACTGTCTAACAAAAAAAAAATCAAAAGTCAAATCCACAAATCAGAATTAATGCTTCAATGTGTTTATCGCCCTTTTCTTTATTTTTTCTTACATTTGCATACATGATCCATAATTCATTAAAGTATCATACAAGGGAAATAAGTGTATTTTTGTCACACTACATGAATGAAGCTTAAAAATGCTGCAACATCAGGGAATAAGACAAAGGAGAGAGAATCTCATTCCAGAAGAGAACCACATCCTTATGGCAGCAATGAGGACATACATAAAAAGAATTTTTAGAAAGCGTGGACTGTAATAGGCAGAGAGATCAAAGGCATTGAACCATGCAGTGGCTGACATTAATTTAAGTAGGGGAGAGGAGCTGCACCTTGATACAGTTTAGGAAAATAGTGACTGACATAGTAGGATGTGCTAGGACAAAAGCTTAGCAGAATGTGATCGCCTATAGCAGTACAGATGTTGGCCCCTCCATAGTCTAATGTTTAATGACAGAAAAGGAGTACCTTCTCTCTGTAAGGAAGCTGCTGGCATCATTAGAGGTATTTTGGCACCAGTACTTTCAGACCCCTGTGACAACCACTGTCAGATAGTTTGTAAAAATAGTGTATAACTAATTTCATTACATTAATCTGACATGCACTTGGCATGACAACTGTGTACATATTACCATTATGTGTTTGATTTTTAGGTATACCATCAACATCAGGTGTTGCATAAAGTCTACAGATAATGCACATAAGTGTGGTTAACCTACCCATTAATAAAAGAAATTCCACCTGTCACAGATCACATTAAGCACATCTTGATGGGAGACATTTATGATGTCAAATGGCCAAAACACTGAATGGAATTAGACCAAACATAAAATGCCAAAAAAGAAGAATTCAAGCAAGATCATTTACAATGAGGTCTGGAAGTTTCCTCTTTTCCAATTATACTGAGATATTGGTATTATATGTATATGTGTATATATATATATATATATATATATATATATATATATATATATATATAGTAGAAATGTGTGTGTGTGTGTGTGTGTGTGTGTGTGTGTGTGTGTGTGTGTGTGTGTGTGTGTGTGTGTGTGTGTGTGTGTGTGTGTGTGTGTGTGTGTGTGTGTATGTGTGTGTGTGTGTGTGTGTGTAAAACCCAGCAGCCACTGGGGATGCACAAGCCAGTGCATTTCTTCACGCCGGTCCCAAGCCCAGCTAACTGGGAAGGGTTATATCAGGAAGGGCATCTGGTGTAAAACCTTTGCAAAATAACATATGCAGACAAAAATACAGATTTCCATACAAGATTGTTTGAGCCCCGGGTTAACAATGACCATCACTAGTACTGTTAGCCAACAGGGTGTTGGTGGAAACTGTGCTACTGTTGATCGAAAGAGAAGAGGGAGAAGACCTGACAGAAGGCAGGAAGACAGAAGGAAGGTTAGGAGTGTAGTAGTGAGGGTAGGAACTTTGAATTTTTGGCAGTATAACTGGTATAGGGCAAGAACTAGCTGATATGATGGACAGAAGAAAGATGACTATATTGTGCATGCAAGAGACCTGTTGAAAGTAGAGTAAGGCCAGGTGCATCGGTGGCAGGTTCAAATTATTCTATTATGGTGTGACTGGGAGGAGAAATGGGGTAGGTATTATCCTGAAGGAACAGTATGCCAAGAGTATTTTTGAAGTGAAAACAGTGTCGGATAGAGTGATGTTTATGAAGCTGGAAATTGATGGTGTGATGAGGAATATTGTTAGTGCATACGCTCCGCAAGTTGGATGTGTGAGGCATGAGATTGGTAAGGGTACCCAAGGGTGAGAGAGTGGTGATTGGAGCAGATTTCAATGGGCATGTTGGTGAAGGGAACAGAGGGGATGAGGAAGTTAAGCATAGGTATGGTGTTAAGGAGAGGAATGCAGAAGGTCAGATTGTTGTGGATTTTTTTGAAAAGGATGGACATGGCTGTTGTGAATGCATATTTTAAGAAGATGGAGGAGCATAGGGTGACATACAAGAGTGGGGGATGATGCACACAGGTGGATTATATCCTATGCAAGAGGGCCAGTCTGAAGGAGATTGGAGACTGTAAAGTGGTGACATGCAAAGCATAGCTAGGCGGCATAGGATGGTGGTCTGTAAGATGACGTTGCTGATCAAGAAGAGTAGGAGGAGTGTGAGGGCAGTGCCAAGGATCAAATTGCGGAAGTTGAAAAAGGATAATAGTGAGGTGGAGTTCAGGGAAGAGTTAAGACAGACACTGGGTGGCAGTGAAGAGTTACCGAATAGCTGGGTAACTACAGGAGAGCTGGTAAGGAAGACAGCTAGAAAGGTGCTTGGTGTGACATCTGGAAAGAAGGAGGAGGACAAGGAGACCTGGTGGTGAAATGAAGAAGTACAGGAGAGGTTAGCGAAGAAGAACTGAGATTGTCATAGATATGATGAAAGTAGACAGAATTATAAGAAGATGAGGCATTTGGCAAAGAGAGATGTGGCGAAGGCTAAGGATAAGGCGTATGGAGAGTTGTATGAAAGGTTGGATACTAAGGTGGGTGAAAAGGACCTTTATCGATTAGCTAGATAGAGGGACCAAGCTGGGAAAGATGTGTAGTAGGTAAAGGTGATAAAGGATAATGAGGGAAACGTATTCATAAGTGAGGCAAGTTTATTGAGCAGACAGAAAGAGTACTTTTGTGGGACTGATGAATGAAGAGAATGAGAGAGAGAGAGAGAAGGTTGCATGATATGGGGATAGTGAATCTGGAAGTGCAAGGGATTAGCAAGGAGGAGGTAAGGACAGCTATAAAGATGATAAACAATGGAAAGGCTGTTGGTCCAGATGACATACCCATTGAAGCATGGAGGTGTTTTGGACAGATGGCAGTGGACTTTTTAACCAGATTGTTTAATGAAATCTTGGAAAGTGAGAGGATGCCTGAGAAGTGGAGAAGAAGTGTTTTGGTATTGATTTTTAAGCATAAGGATAATGTGCAGAGCTGTAGTAACTACAGAGGGATAAAAGTGATCAGTCTCAGCATGAAGTTGTGGGAAAGAGCAGTGGAAGCTAGGTTAAGAAGGTAGGTGAGCACTAGTATGGTTTCATGCCAGGAAAAAAAACTACAGATGCGATGTTTACTTTGAGAGTGTTGATGGAGAAGTATAGAGAAGGCCGGAAGGAGTTGCATTGTATCTTTGTGGACTTAGAGAAAGCATATGACAAGTTGCCTAGAGAGGAGTTGTGGCATTTTATGAGGAAGTCAGTAGTGGCAGAGAAGTATGTAAGAGTGGTACAGGATATGTACAAGCGTAGTGTGACAGTGGTGAGGTCTTCAGCAGGAGTGATGGATACATTTAAAGTGGAAGTGGGATTACATCAAGGATCAGCTCTGAGCCCTTTCTTATTTGCAATGGTGATGGACAGGTTGACAGACGAGTTCAGACAGGAGTCCCCGTGGACTATGATGTTTGCAGATGACATTGTGATCTGTAGTGAGAGCAGGGACCAGGTTGAGGTGACCCTGGAGAGGTGGAGATATGCTCTAGAGAGGAGAGGAATGAAGGTCAGCAGGACTAACACAAAATATATGTGTGTGAATGAGAGGGAGGATAGAGGAATGCTGAGGATACAGGAAGTAGAGTTGGCAAAGATGCATGAGTTTAAATACTTGGGATCAAAAGTTCAGAGTAATGGTGAGTGTTTTAGAGAGGTGAAGAAATCAGTACAGGCATGGTGGAGTGGGTGAAAAAGAATGTCAGGAGTGATTTGTGCAGATGGGTACCAGTGAGAATGAAATGGAAGGCCTCTCTGTGATCAGTGGCAGTGAATAACATTGAGCAGCTTCCCTGCCCCCCGTAGAGGTGGTTACTGACTTGAAACTGTAGTTTTATTGTCCATTTTGGGTCTATTCCTGCTTCTTTCCAGCCCCTGCTATCAAGCACGCTTTAACGTGCTTTAGCACGATTTAGCGCGGAGTTGCCACTAGAGCAGCATCGGGCAGCGCTGGTTAAACAAGGTTAAACTCTTTCTGGCTCCAGAAAGTCTGTTCTTCAATTTTTCCCTTAGAACTGCTCTGTTAGGAACCTAAACAGTTTACACCTTCACTAAAAAGTGTAGCACTTGTTCCAAATAGCTTTTTCTTCTCAAAAAGCTCAGCACTTGTCTTATAAGCATATCCCTTGTCTTATAAGCATTCTCTTTGCAGGTCAAGCACTCCTATATTATACAAATCTCTCACTAGCAAAACCCCCAGGAGTGCCCACTTCCTGCTAAGCCCACTACTTTTCTGTCTCATACCAACTCATAATTCTTTCTAGCATGTCGAAGGGTCAGATGCTGGCGTCCTCTCCTGCCCAGTTGGTGAATCTGGGAATTCTGAGACAATGTTACAATTGCCTCATGTACACGGACAACCCTCTCCTCCTCCCACGTAACACTAACACTTGTGAGAGATGCAGCTATTTAGCCAGACTGGAGGCTGAGCTCTCTCAACTCAGGACTGGCAAGACCAGGCAGGAGGAGAAGGCAACTACACACACCACAATACCAGTCTCACATAACTCAACCACACCACTGAATCAAACACATAAACACACTAAGACATACTCGGAGGCTCTGAGTAAAAGTTTACCTAATCAACAGAGGCCTCCAAAGCAGACACCCAAGCAACTGCCAACTCAATACACCACACAAACAACACATAAACAACAAAATCAGTGTGCAAAGCAGTCACTGCCCTTAAGGCCAAATACAACACCAAACATACTTGTCATAGGTGACTCCATAGTCAGACACACTGACGTCCCGCTCACCAGACTGAGTAAGGAGAAGGTCACAGTAAGCTGCCTGTCGGGCGCTAGAATCCGCCACATAACGCAAGCACTCAGTTCTCTCAACAGCAGGTACAAGTACGACTCAGTCATTGTCCACGCTGGTGTCAACGACCTGAGATGTACCTCCTTGGACTACATGAAAAGAGACATTGAGGAGCTCTCTGATTATGTAGCCCAGGCAGGTATGACCCTGACCTTGAGCAGTATCCTACCTTCACCTAGAATGATGCCACAATACAATGATAAGATGATTAGCTTTAATAATTGGCTTAAATTCTGGTGTCATTCAAAGGGGATCCAATGTCTGTCTGCCTGGGATGACATGCTGGACAAGCCACGCTGCTTTGCAAGAGACGGCTTGCACCTGTCACCCCTAGGCTTCCGGATATTGGCAAAGGCTCTTGCTACCCCCATAGTGCCTTTTTTAGGCAAGGCTCAAATTCTAAACCTACCACCCTAGAACACAAAAAAGGAAAAAATCTAAGGGTAATGCTGCTCAATGCCAGAAGTCTCAATCTCAAGATGCACGCACTCGAGGCCCTTCTCAGTATGGAGAACATCGATGTCTGTGCTGTGACAGAAACCTTGTTCAAGGCTCCTGAGAGCACCCCAGCACTATCAGGTTTCACCTCATATCATGCGTTCTGGCCCCAAAATCCGGACAACACCAAGAAAGGAGGGGGGGTGTCCATATTCATAAAGGACACCCATACCTCAAGGTTGGTGGCAATGCACGATGCATCGGAGACCATCCAGGTGCAATTAACCATAGGCAAGACTGCTCTGCAATTTGTAGCATGTTACAGGCCACCCTCTCAAACTCAGGAACCTCACATGGCCTTCCTGAAAACATTGGATGGCATAAATGTATCTCCAAACACCATCATACTAGGTGATTTCAACTACCCTAATATAGACTGGGAACACTACTCAAGCCCAAACACTCTAGCCCAAAGGTTCCTGGAGTTCATAAACTCAAATGCCATGGAACAACTAGTCACCATCCCCACAAGAGGAGAAAACATACTTGATCTCATCATCACGAACATGGGATCACAATGTTCAACACCGAAGTATACCCCTCACTGGTGAGATCAGATCATAAACTAATCTCGCTGGAGGTCCTCATCCCGCCCCACCTGAAATAAAAAGACCACAGTGAAAAACTTCTCAAAAGCCGACTTCACACTTCAAAAACTAGTGTGGTCTCCTTTAAGGCCCCTGAGCCAGTGGTAAACATTACTCAAACCGCTGAATCACTTACAAATGCCTTCTACCAGCACCTACATGACTGCATGGATCAGGCAATCCCAAACAAAACTAAGACTCTTTGTACCAAAGGCAAGCGTCCAGTCTGGTGGACCCCAGCCATAAACAAGCTCTACAACAAAAGGAGGAAGCTACTACAAGATAGAGCAAAATCCTTGAAAGGTAAGACACCTTTGATCATTATAAGTAAAAAACTAAGAGCTCTCATAAAATCATCCAAGGCAAATTTTGAGAGAAAAATCGCCAAGGACTCAAAAGACAATCATAAGGCCTTCTTTAGCTATGTTAGAAACCTAGGAGGAAGGTCCCAGATATGCTCAGAATTAGTTCAAAATGATGTGAAGATTACTGAACCTACACACATTGCCAACATACTGGCTGACAGGTTCAGTACAAACTTCTCCCCCCCCCAAAAGGAGAGATATCTATACCAGAGGATTGTAGCCCCCAAACATCTCCAACGCCCAGGTGAGAACTGCCTCTCCAAGGCAAAACACAGCATCCATGGGACCGGATGGTGTCCCCGGCTGTGTGCTCCACGAACTCAATGAGGAATTAAACCCGCAGTTAGGACAGCTGTTTAATCTTAGCCTCACCTCAGGATACGTACCCAAGGAGTGGCGCACGGCGACTGTGGTCCCACTTCACAAGGGCGGTGCCTCCACCGACCCTGGTAATTACCGTCCCATTAGCTTGACAAGCCTTATCTGCAAAGCCATGGAGAGGATCATAATGGAACTCATAAATAAAGACATAGGGAACTTGCAGACTTTGAATCCAACCCAGTTTGGCTTTGTCAAAGGCAGATCATGCCTTTTAAACTTGGTTGACTTTTTCGAGACAGTCACCAAGGCCATTGATGAGGGAAAGGCAGTCCATACAGCCTACCTTGACCTGGCAAAGGCCTTCAACACAATACCCCACTCAGGTATCATCGAAAAACTCATCAGCTTGAATGTAAACCCATACATCACAAGATGGGTTGCAAACTGGCTAAGTGACAGAACCCACAGGGTCAGAGTTGCTGGAGCCATGTCAGACTCAAAGCCTGTCACAAGTGGTGTCCCACAGGGCTCAGTCCTGGGTCCACTCTTGTTCGGCATCTACTTTTCTGAAGTACAAGCAAATACAGGAGGGTTATGGCTGACAAAGTTTGCAGATGACTGCAAACTGGGCGCCATAGTCGAAAACACATCTGACACAGATATCCTTCAGAAGGGCCTCACAGAAACGGATAACTGGTGCCAGAGCCATGGCCTAAAGTTAAACGCCAAGAAATGCATAGTCATACCCTTTGGGAAAAACAAGGTTATCCCTAGCTACCATATAGGTGGCAATCCACTGAGCACAGAAGAAGTCATCAGGGATCTGGGGACCCAGGTTGACAGTAGCCTTCGCTTGACACTCATGTTGCTAAAGTAGTTAGGAAAACCTTCTACATTGCCCACCTGATCATGAAGGGATTCACATCTAGATCAAGGGAGGTCATCGTCCCCCTGTACTCATCACTCATTAGACCTATGATTGAGTACAATGCCCCATTCGGAATGTATCTGACCCGACACTTGCAGCAGCTGGAAAGGCCCCAAAAGTTCCTCACCAAAAGGATAAAGGGTCTCAAAAATATGTCTTATGCTGCCCGACTGAAAGAACTCCAGCTCTATTCAGTCTCATACCGCTTGCTCAGAGGTGACCTGTGCCTGACATATAAGGCCATGTCAAACCCAGATTTGATGAATATGCTTCACCTCAAAAAATCTAGATCCCTCAGAACCACAAGGGTGGGAGACTTAAACCTTGATACGGTTGTAAATAGAATGTGCTGGAGGGACAAATTCATCACCCAGAGACTCCCTATGCTGTGGAACAAAATCCCGGTACATGTGAGGCAGAGCACCTCGCTGGCCTTGTTCAAGAGGAATCTTGACCAATGGATGGGAGATCACAGATATACCCCAGGGATTACTTCAGTGTCGCTGCTTGACAGAGGCACAGCAAAATAATAGGCATAGTTTTATTCAAACTAAAGGGGTGGCGAAAGCCACATAACTATGGGCTAGGCTTATAAATGCCCTTGGGCAGATAGCCTAGTATGAACCTATGAACCTATGAACCTATAAGAGGGCAGTGAGACCAGCTATATTATATGGGTTGGAGATGGTGGCATTGACAAAAAGGCAGGAGTCAGAGCTGGAGGTGGCAGAGTTAAAGATGTTAAGATTTGCATTGGGTGTGACAAGGATGGACAGGATTAGGAATCAGTATATTAGAGGGCCCACTCATGTTGGATGGTTTGGAGACAAAGCCAGAGAGGTGAGATTGGATTGCTTTGGACATGTGCTGAGGACGGATGCTGGGTATATTGGGAAAAGGATGCTAAGGATGGAGCTGCCAGGTAAGAGGAAAAGAGGAATGCCTAAGATAAGGTTAATGAATGTGGTGAGAGAGGACATGCAGGTGGTTGGTGAGACAGAGCAAGATGCAGAGGACAGGAAGAAATGGAAACAGATGATCTGCTATGGCAACCCCTAATAGGAACAGCCGAAAGAAGAAGAAAATATGTATATGTACACACACACACACACACACACACACACACACACACACACACACACACACACATATATATATATATATGGGTCTATATGAGTACATCGACATGTCATAACATCGACATTGACTTGTTCGAAATGAAATCACCGACAAATCAAATAAGCAAAACCCAAAATAACCGACATTTACTTGTTCGACAAACAAGCAGTTACTAAAGAAATGCTCCTTACTACTGCACAACACTGTTATACTTACTAAAACATAGCATCCATGAACAGGTAAATGAAAAGTCTGTTGTAGAAATACAAATTGTATAAACATCCATCGCTAACAGCTTATAACTTATCTATGGAATAGTACCTTCTTCCTACTAACATCAAATGGTTTACACCCAAAAGCAGGAAACTACTGCTTTGTAAACACACATTTGAGAAACTAATCTGTAATATGGAAAACTACGCTAATGTTCACTTTGTGAAGGCTATCGCGAGGCTACTTAAAATGTAAATAACACCACTCTTATGTTGGATGTTTGAAGGGTATCGCAAGGCAGTTTAAAATGGCAGTAGTGCGTTTCAGCGCGTTACTACGAAGAGTTTTCTAGTTTAACTCTGTTTATTGTTTTGCAATTCTTTATATTTATTATAGTCGTGGTGAGGATTTGGTTATAACACGTGTTTTATATTTGCTTCATGCGGCGGACCAACACTATAATGACAGTGTATTACATACTACACTATTGTAGGGTATTTCATTTGGAGTTGTCGAACAACTAAACGTCGGTCATTTGAAGTTTCGCTAATATGCATCGTCGGTGATTTCGTGTTGAACTAGTGGCTGTCGATGTTATGACATGTCGATGTACTCATATAGACCCATATATATAATATATGTATATATATATATATATATATATATATATATATATATATATATATATATATATATATATACATATATATATAATTAGTTGGGGGTGTGGGTTTTTTGGGGGCCTGCATAGAGCATGTTCCACATTTTTTGGTTTTGGAGTTCTGGCATTGTATGTTTGTTATAATGCCATTCTCCAGTTTGGCCATCTAGCATTATAAACATATTCCATTTTGACATATTTCTTCACAGGGTCAGCCACAGAAACAAC
Source organism: Protopterus annectens (assembly GCF_019279795.1). NCBI lineage: Eukaryota > Metazoa > Chordata > Ceratodontiformes > Protopteridae > Protopterus > Protopterus annectens. Next base: position 1,018,543,878 of record NC_056735.1, read on the forward strand.
CATATCCTTTCTCTTACCACAGTAGGTTGATGTTGATGGCAAAATTGTATCAACTGTGATAGCATAACTTTCATACTGTTGAGATTAACTGAAGATAGTGAGGCACAATTGCAAAGCATACTGACAAGGTCCCTTATACCACAGCAGGTATGTAAATCCTTAGGCAGTGATACAGGCTCACACTGTCTCCAGAATGAGGATATGTCATTACATTTGGAGATAAACATCACACAGCACAATACTTATTTCTTGAACGCAAAATGAACTCCTTGATGAAGTGAGGAACCTTTCAGACATAGCAGTACCCACTTGTTATACCTGAACATACATGTGCCAGGCAGGACTATATTTCATACTTAGGTCCAGAAACAAAGAAGACCTTGGCTGAGCATAGCTCAAGTCCAGGTCACTTTCACTGAGAGTCAGGTAGAGAATATTAGAGGATTACAGCATATATGTGAGGAATTTCAGCAGTACATGGGAATGGTTGAAGCCAGGGATATGCCATGATGATTGTCATACACAACATGGTTGCACACATTGCATCCATGTCTGCTTCCATGTGAAAACTAGTAAAGACTTGCCAGACAGATATTGTAGACATATGTGGACATGGCTGAGGGAACAGTCCATTTGCATGATAAATGCATAGACCAGACATTGTTGACATTTCAAGAAAGTATTGCAAGTAGTCATGCATATTTCCCCTAGATGAAGGGAGCCCGGTCTTCAAAACTATATGGTAGAACCTCTCAATCAAGGTCTTGGCCCCATAGCACAGCATAGATCAATGTCCTGATGATGTTCCCTTGCACATAGTAGTTCTTGTCATCAGAGCAATTCAGCATCAATACCTCATGCCAGCACTTGGACATAATCTATAGGATTATCAGTCACACTATCCTTAGTGGGCATTGTGTCTAATACCTTTGAAATATGAGTTACATTTTCAGCATCTGTAGTACAGACAGTAATGTCTCAGCAGCCACTTTTCAGACATGGTCAGTGCTGCACTTCTTGCTGTTATGTAAAAAACAGTAAGAATAAAATATTACAGAGTACAAAAAAGAGAAGTGCAAGTAATTGGAGCAAAATAATATTATTTATTTATTTGTTTGGCATTTGTTTACCGTGAAAGTCCAACTGGGTCATGAGGTACCCATTTTCAGCAGAGGCCCAGGGAGAAAAGTTCCAGATACATATGGTTAACAGAATGAGAAACTAGACAGACATAATAAAGTCATAACATTCAAGCACAAATATGAAAACAACACATTAGTTTGTCAGAATGACAACTTAACAGACATAATCAATTCATAACATTTAAGCACAAAATCTGAAAAGCTACACATTAGTTTGTCAGAATAAAAACTCAACAGACATAACAAAGTCACAGCATTCAAGCATAAATTATATGGAAAGCCTGATAATAGGAAGATGCAGCAGTATTTACATAACAGATGATTATCATAATGATTAGTAATATTCAAGAGGTCATGAAATATGGTAACAGATTATACTGGTGAAGGAGTAGGACACTCCGAGTAGAGAAGAGTGGAATGTGACAGAGGAGATAATAGAAGTAGATGTGGAAATGGCATGAGTGTAATCTCAGGGAAGTATGTGTAAAGGAAGGGAAGAAAGGCTAAGTTAGTAGATGGGATAGAAAGAGTATAGGCAGAAAAAAGGTATAAGCAAATCCAAGCTTTGTGGCAGTATCTTTTATAGAGGTTTTGAAGAAGTACAGCTTAGTAGAAGTTTTGATAGTTAAAAGAAGGGAGTTCCACAGTTTTGCCACAGAGCAGGAATAAAGGCTTAGGCCTGGGGTTTTGTTAGACTTATAAGATGAGAGGAGATGGTTGTCTTCAGATCTGAGATGTTTATTTGGAATATAATAGTTGATGAATGGACTAAGAACTGGATAAGCTAGTGGGTTGTGGATGATTTTATATACCATAGTAAGTTGTAAGGAGAGTACAAGCCATCTTAGGGAATGTAGGGCTTTACAGTGATGAGTTAGAAGGGTTGCGTTTATGTCAGATTTGGCAGTTTACTTATAACAGCTTTCTGATTTTTTGTTCTTAGGGAGGTCTGTAAGTTAGTTAGAACTGCAGCCCCATATAACAGTGAGGGCAAGAAGTAGGTTTTGGTCAGGGTAATTTTGGTAGCTGCTGTAAGTTTTTATTCTTGTATAGCATGCCTAGATTTTGGTGTTTTTTAACTGTTTTATATGTGTATGTCAAACCTGAGATTATTGTCAATTGTGACACCTAGTAGTTTGATATGCTTTACCAATTCAGTTTCAGTACTGTTGGCTGAAAACATATTGAAGTTTGTTTTGTTGAAGCTATAGGCTTTGTGGCTGAAGAGAAGGAGCTTTGTTTTTTTTTGTTTTGTTTTTTTTTTTTTTTTGTTTTTTTTTAATTTTTTTTATTTTTTTTTTTTTTTAGTTTAGTAGGAGTTAAGCATTGGAGAGCCATGTTTCCATGGAAAAGAAAGTGTGTTGTGTTATGTGTTGTAGGTGAGTTCATTTGTCTGATACTCAGATGATACTGGAGTCATCTGCATATTGGATTAGAGTGCTTTCACAGGAACGTGTAAGTTATTGACGAAGACATTAATTAGTAATGGGGCAAGGATGGATCCTTGAGGTACCTACCATTTTACTGCTTGCTGCCTATCAGCTAGGTAGCTAGAAAAACACTGAAGAGAGGAGGATTGACCAATGCTGGAAAGTTCTTTAAGGAGCTTGGGGTGAAATACCATGTCAAATGTTTTTGACAAATCTAGAAATACTGGAGATACTAGATTGCCAGTGTCATAGGCTTTGCTGACAGAGTCTATGAAAGTTAATAAGGTTGTTGAGGTACTGCGTGCAGGTTTAAAGCCATGTTGAGTGTGGGAAAGTAGGTTGTTGTGTGTAATTGTGTGTAAGATGGTAGAGAAATTGCAGGTGCACACATTTTTCTAGAATCTTAGAGAGGGGGACAAGATTGCAGTAGGAAGAAAGTTTGTGATGTCAGTGGAGTTGCCTGCCTTTTGTAAGGGGATAATGTGTGATCTTTCCATAGGTTAGCGACATGTGATTCAGCTATAGATCTATTAGTTAAGTTGCTAACAGGGAATGCTATTACCTCTGCAGCAAGATTTACGTATTCTGGTGGGAGGTTGTCTGCTGAGGTTGAACAAGGTTTCAGTTTTTGTAGTAGGTTTTTATTTTTATTTGAGATAAAGGAATGAGCTTAAAAGTACGCTGGGGATGGTTCGTGTTTTGGTTATCTGTGAGGGGCTGGTTCGTGTGTAATGTGTGAGGTGTGTAGAGGTTAGTACTGGAGGTATTAGAAGAAGTAGTGAGTTGGGGTGGATGAGCTGGGTTTACTTTTAGGTTGGATATGGACTCAATAAAGCATTTATTGAATTTGGTGGCTCTTTGAAGTGGTGGTATATTGGGATATGGATTAGGATTATTTTTATTTTTATTTCCCAGATTGAGTAGTGATACTACTGATGGACATAATTTCTTAGGCTTGATTTTGTGGTTATCTTGAACGTAGGAATAGTAGGATTTTTGTCATACAATATTTGTCTTTTTGTTTCATTGTGGAGTTGTCTGTATAACCAAAGATTTGTGCCATGTTTATTCTTGAGCCATGGGGCATGGTTATTTTTTATTCTTTTTGTTAGCTGAGGGGCTAGAGAGTTAAGAATACTTAGGAAGGTGATGCTGAAATGTTGATTTGCATTATTAAGGTGAAGACTTTTTAGGATGAACCAGTCTATAGCTTTTAGAGATTCATTAAATTCATTTTGGCTGATTTTTGGTAGGTTGCATATAGTTTTGAACTTGTGTTGCTTTATAAGTTGAGTGATAGTCCTGTGAGTGTAGGCTGCTAGGTGGTCACTTAAGGAGTTGGGGAGTGTGCCTGAGGATGTAAAGTTAGAACGGTTCGATACTAGTATCCAGTCCAGGGTGGAATGTTGGATGTTATTGTTGCTGTATCTGGTAGGAGTGTTTAAAAATTAAATAAAGCCACAGTGGTTTATTCTGTTTGTTGGGTGGTGTGAGGTTAGCGTCCACCAGTCAATGTTAAAATCCTTTAGGATAATGGTTTTGTTCAGTATTGTTTCAGCTATCCAGGCTAGAATATTTTCTAGAATGGAAATGTTTTGCCCAAGAGGGATGTATACAACAACTATGCAGATGTTCTTAGCTGAGTTAAGTTTTAGAAATGTTATAAGGATTAAGGCTGTGCAGAATTTTGGTATAGTATTTGAATATGGGAAAACTATCAAGTTGTTAAGGAAAATGAGGTGTGTTCCACTACTTTGTATGTGCTCTGTCTACTCTGATAATGCTGTAAACAGGGGGAAGAATTTCTAAATCTTTTATTTCTAGTTTTAGCCAAGTCTCTTTAATAGCATGGACGTCTATGTTACAGTGTGTTAATCAGGCATGAAATAGCGTCAGTTTTATTGTACATGCTTCTGATATTAAGAGTGATAAGTTTTAGTTTTTTTGTCTGTGTAGTGTGAATGGGTCCTGGGTTCCCTCACAAGTTTAAGGCTGTGAAAGAACGTCTAGTTGTTTTAGGAGTTTTAGGTAACTTGGGTAGTTATATTAGTTTTAGGCTGTAGTGGTTAGTATTGAGGACTTTAGGGTGGAAATAGAAGATCAGTATAGAGATCAGTGTTGGGGTTATTTGGGAGAAGCTTGTGGTGGAGGGATTGAGTGGTGATGATGAGGTAATAGCTGAGGTATGCTTTTGTAGTAGGGTTGCTGGAGGAGTTGTTAGGGTAGAAAGGAGAAGAAGGAAGAGAAATGAGAGGCATGAGTAAAACAGCATGAGTGGTGTAGAGTGAGATAGCTTAAATGGAAGTAGAGGGGGGAATAAGGGCTGTTGGAAGTGAAGCAGTTATAAGTGGTAGAGTATAAGTGAAAATACTGTGGGATAGCAGTGTAGAAAAAGGGGGTGTGGTTAGAATAATATAGGTGAGGTGTGGGAGGAGGATGTTGTGTAGTAGAGTAATTGGAGTGTATTTGAAAATGGAGGGAGTTTGCAGAAGACTGTGAGTTATGCAATGTGCCCAATGTTAGTCTCAGGAAGGTCCCAGTGGCAAGTATACTGAGGGGTCTACATATCTTGGTATCCACAGGATAAAAAAAACATGCATCTATCTAGTCTACATATGTGGGCCTTACACCCTCTGAAAAGCCCATTCTATGCCCTTGTTTGTCCAATATTTCATAATCAACAAAGATTGGAATGGTCATCCTTTGCCTGTATCTTCACCTACTTGGCAGGCAAGCTTAGTTGGGCATATGAAGTTTTAGTGTGAGCAAGACAAGTACCACAGAATGTGAAACATCAAAGGTGGCAACAAAAGCAAGCATCGTGGCTTATTACAAGCTGGATAGAAAGGTGTGACTTCACATTTTTCTTCTGTACATAGCACAGACCTACATCAAGAAGCTATAATGAATCACACAAAAGAGAGAAAAGCACTTAATTTATGTAAGACAGTAACAGATTTTAACAAAGTTCTCATCTACATGTAATTATTGCTTTATATGCATATTACTTTCTCAGGCTAGTTCAGATAACTGTTCCCAAGCACTGCTGATGTATCTGAATTGCTCCTAAAGTGCATTCAGTAGGTGGCTGCAAGAATTTGAATTTGTAGTAAGAGACCAATGACCGAACATAGAAATTGAAAAACTAGATAGGAAATAGAAATGGAAAATATAAACAAGATGAAAAGGGCAGTATTAGTTATAAAACATTTAGAGTCAGTTTTTTTGCAAATGAAAAAGGTCTAGGTGAATACCAGAGCTAATCAAAGGCCAAACCAGAGTCTAAATCATTAATACATATTCTGTCTACACTCTGTTATAAGACAGATGAGTTTCTGCCATGAGAAGGGAAGGTTCTGCTGTGATGTGAGGTAGTGGATGGTCAGAGGAATTTATAATAGTAGAGAAACTTAGAAGACAAATAGTTTTGCCTAGGAAATTATGTCGTGACATCAGGCTCTCTAGCTCTGGAGTGTTTTGTTTTATTGCATGAAAAGCTTGATTATCCTAATTGGACAAGTGTAGGGAATTTCATGGTAAGAATACGAATGTGAATGAAGCAACACAGAGTGAAAGAAATGAGCTGGGGAATTGTATCCAATGCAGGTAAGCATTGATAAGGTATCACCGAAGGAGCAGCAAACTTCGTATAGCTGGAGTCACTAGAGATAGCACCAGGACAGTGTTTTCATTAACATCTAGCAAGGAATGAGTGAAAAAATTAGATGAGGGAGGAAGTGCGGAATTTCTTGATAGCTAGCTTTAATACATTTATTTAGAATTTGAGGCAGAAGGCTCCTTTTGAGCATTGTTCTTTTTTACCTTTTTAGAGTCAGTGCTGAATTGACTGAGGACATAAGCAGTCTGAACTCTAATGGTATGACAGAGTTGTTGTATTCTCCAGAGATATGGACTATGAGACTCTTTTGTGGCCTTGTTGTCCAGCTACTGAGATATGGAGGTCATAGAATATCTTCTTATGCTGTGGTGTATGAGTTCTAAAATCAGCACCTTCATCCAGGTTTCAGCTGGATCTTATATGCTCCTTTTTTGAGCTTAGGAGACTGCAAATTACAGGGAGTGAAAAAAGACTAACTTCAGTTTACCGTGTGTACTATAATATTTTTATTGCCAAACACTGCAAAACTTTATTGCCAGCACCAAATGTATAGTTGGTCATTGCTTACTGACATTTTAGTTAAAATGATATTGATGCATAGCGTTCATTAGCTGAATGGGAACAATTTTATCACACTATTTCAGGGCTATACTCAACCACTGTTATTGTGCACTCTGGGTATTCTGGTTTTAGAGACTATTTTACTTTTTTCTCTCGTAGTGCTTATCAGATGTTAAAATTGGTGAGGATATTTTGTTATTCAGGTAGCTGATGGAGTTCTCATAAGTATTTTTATTAGATATATTTAAATTTGAATTTTGAAAATGTCAAAATGGCTAAAGAAAATATTCTGAAAAATGTATACAGAATACATTAATATGCAGTAATCTGTGAAAACTTTAAGAAAGATCACAAAGTTAAGTTGTTGTTATAGAGGTAGATTTTGACTACCATGTGTATTTGGACTTGTGCAACCTTTAGTCAACTTGGCTTGCATTCAGAATGAAAAGCCAAATGAAACAAAACAACAATTCACAAGAAACAGTTCATGAAATACTGTTAGAAAACAAACAGCTGAATGGTGATGTAACAGTAAACAGGGAAACTGAAATATACTTAAGGAATTCATATCAAATAAAATGCAGGCTGGGACTAGTAAAAGTGTGATTCACACATGTGGATCAAAAAACGTAATGCAAACATCTGTGAAGTTAGTTAACCCATCAGATATCGCATTGATTTTCTAACTATGAGATCATTAAGGTCAAGGATTTATTTTTCCTGAATCCACCGACACAAATTCAATTTTTCAGTTTTGCAATGTCTTACACATCGAACAAAGAGAGACTGTTTGGCTGTTGAGTAAACAGATACTTACATGTTTTTTTCATGGCATTCAATTCCAAAAAAAGTCTATTTTATAAAAAAAAAAATTTGATGAGAAAAAGATGACAAAATCAAATGGGAAGCCAACCCATGTCTTGCTTTATTCTAGTGTAAGAACACTGAGAACTATGAGCTCATGTTATTGCCCGAAGCTTTCTGAGAATATTTTCTTCCTTACTTGCTGTAAATTGCAATTCCGAACAATCAGGCTTGGATCAACTGCTGGAAATGCTTTGAAATCCAGAATCTAATTGCCTTGGAATGACTGACAGTGCATTGAAACATAGTATATCTAATTTCAAAGAAGCTGCCTTAGTTTAAAATGTGGTTTGGGGATAGGTACAGCAAAGCATATGCAATTGTCATAGACTTTGCTGCAGCAATGCAAAATAAATTTAATCTCATGCTTGGCTGAGATGGAACCTTTACACCACAGAGATGTACTTTCAGTCTGGGCGTGGAATGCCTTAATTTTATAGAATTTACATTTCTCATTCGTGACGAGTATGGAAAAAAATGTAAGTTGGACATTGAACTGGTATTAGCCTGGGTGATATTTCAAATGCCATCACATAGTTAACTAATTTAAACATTCACAGGGAGACATATGCATTGTTTCAGAAAACATAGCAATGGGAACTTGTCTTAGTATGCTTTTTGTGGGTTATGTATCTGAATAAACTCTTGATTGTGTATATTAACTGCTAAAGGTAAATGAGGCAGGATTTTTTTAAAATGTAGAAAAGTATCTGCTGGGGAAAACAGCAAAAAAACTATTGTTTGTTGTCAGGTAAAAGGTTATTCCCCTTAATATCAGCGAAAAACAATAGATTTTTGTAATATGCTGCACATATGCATGCACACACATGTGTGTATTCAGACAAACACATACACACACACACACACACACACACACACACACACACACACACACACACACACACACACACACACACGTGCCAAATATATTTCATTATTAGGTACATGTAGAAAACTAAGACAACTAGTTATCTAATATGTCATGAATTAACAGCAATGTCAAACCATACAAAAGGAATCAATCAATAAACTTGGAACTATGGGAAGAAGAGATGTAACAGACATCTTTATCAAGCTCACTAAAGAAATACAACAAGGGGAAGAACAGTGGAAGCCAAAAATGTAGAAATCAGCAAATCATTTGGCAAAGTATACACAGAAAAGTAATATGCAGTCTTTGTATCTTTAGACTGCATTACAAGGTCAAGCTAACAGCCTGGACTACAGAAGAGAGCAAAACTGTAAAAGGAAGAAATAGCAGGGAAACAGGATTTTTAAGTAATGCATCAGAGGACGTATTTCTTACACCACTCATCCTGTGATAAGTACCACAGTGAATAAGTTTAAGGAAACAGTGTTGTCATTTTTCCCAAGATGTTTTAGAAATTTGTGAGTTAATGCAATACTTTTGGCAGATAGAATGCAAATATTTTTGCCAATATCAAAAAAGTGAAAATGTATGTAGTTAACTGAAACAGAACAGACTGGATAACAGATGAAGCAACTACAAAATAGAAAGTAGAACCCAAAAGAACTATGATTACATGATTTAGATGTGCAGGTGATGCACAATATATTTGTGTCTCCCCACAAAGAGACCAGTCACCAGTTGAGTCCCCCAGGGCTCTGTGCTGCTACCACTCTAGTTTGGCATCTACTTTTCTAAAATAAAAGAGAATACCAAGGAACTCTGTCTGATAAGTTTGTAGATGACTGAAGTCTATAAGCAGCCATTAAATCCCCAAATGTCTTAGTCATCCTACAGAAAGCTTTGTTTCAAATAAATAGCTGGGTTCAAAATCATGGTCTGAAACTAAATGACAAAAAATGCATTATTGTATCTTTTGGAAAGTCATCTACCCCAGGAAACTACCACAATGACAATATGCCCCTAAGACTTGATCCAGCTGTGCAGGATTCTGGGAACATATACGGACAGTGACCTAACCTTTGGCCAACATGTGTCTATTGCTGTAAGAAAGGCCTTCTATACTGAACCGCTTATAAACAAAGGGATTCAATCTAGATCTAGGGATGTCTTTGTCTCATTTTACTCAGTTGTAGTTAGGCCACTCGTTGAGTATAATGCCCCCTTTGGCATGTATCTGTCAAGATACATGCAGCATCTGGAATGCCCACAGAGGTACCTCACTAAAAGGATACAAGGCCTAAACAGCATCGCCTATGTGGACCAATTCAATCCCGTGTTACTATACTCAGTATCCTACAGACTGCCAAAAGGTGACCTGTGTCTGGCATACATGGCATCCTCTGATCCATTACTGATGAATTTATTGCATATTAGGAAGTCAAATGTCATCAGAAATACCTGGCCTAGGGATCAAAACCTCTTCTGCAACATCAGCAGAATGATTTGGAGTGACAGATATATTTTGCAGGGGGTACCACTGCTGTGGAACAAACTCCACATCCACATAAGACAAAATTCATCCTTGTCCATTTTTAAGCACAACTTAGATCTATGGATAAGAAAAAGAAAATTTACCACAGGACTGCCCTCTGTACTACTAATGGGCAGAGGCAGTATCTAGATGCTTTATTGTATGGATGGGTCCCCTCAAATTTTCTATGGCATGAACCCTGTTATTCTTATTAGGGTAATACATAATTATCGACCATAGCATGGGTAAGGCCAATCTATATCCAAATGGGACAGGTTATTTTGAGCATAAAAAGGGAAATTGGATCAGACTTGAAATGGTTTGCAAGGGCAGCTAGTCTAGTACTTAACTATAAACCTAAAAATCAGTGCCAAAAGCTTGAGAGATTCTGGAGTCCATAATGTGACATTTGATCAGTAGAAAAAAAAATATTCTTCTGAACAGCAAAACTAGGGAGACCATATGCAGTTATATATTAATCATTTGAAGTATTGAGACACAGAATGGCAAGTCCCAGAATGTAGAGATTGAATAATTAATGATGCAGGCTTGCATATATATTAAATCCATGAATGACATTTGTTGGAATACTCCCTTTTCTCTAAAGTAAGAAAATCTCAGAGTTGTTATTATAAGTTTGGGGGTGGAGGGGCTTACCCCCCTTGCAAAAAGCAAATTTAAAGGAGAAAATGATGTCCGATATTCACTGTTTTCCTGTATTTATAGGCTTCAGTCTTTTTTTTGTGGGAGGGTGGCTGACAATGTGAGGTCCAACAGTTCAGAAGTGGACTGCAGTATAGTACTTTGAATACCCAAGCATCTGACAATACTATGCAAGCAAAGGCAGCAAAACAGAGTACAATCTAGATGAAAGTGACACATGAAGATGCGCTAAAGGAACTTTACATATACAGCATAGTTGAAGAAGTTTGAGAGCTGATGCGAAAAAAACATTTAAGTATTTCAATGGAATGAAAATCCAATATGTCCCTGAATGTGTGCCTTTATATAGGTTCATATGTTCGCATGTGCATAAGTATGTATTAGGCTACCTGCCGTAGAGAGCCATTTTAAGCCTAGCCAATTTCCCTTTTTATGCTCGAAATAGCCGGTCTCATTTGGTTAGAGTTTGGCCTTACCCATCCCATGGTTGATAATATAGCAATAACCCATACCTGGGTGTGGGTAATGCTGGATTTACCCACAGTTGGTGTGGTTTGGTCATGAGGGCAAAGCCCGAGTGGCCAAACGTAGCCGACCGTGGGTAAATCAGCATTACCCACACCCAGAAGTGGGTTATTGCTATTATACAATGACATTATTTAAGAAAAAAAAGAATTACTTTTCTTAAATAATGGCATTGTATAATGCCTCCTTGCTGCCCTTCCACAGCTGTCTGGTATTCTGCGACAGTTCTGATGTACGGCGCATGCCTATGCAGTACATGCTTTTTTAAAGCTGTCTCGCTATGTTAAACCCATTTAGCATAGCGACACAGTTTTGAAAAAAGCAACAGAGAAAGCAAGATCTCTGTTGCTTTTCAAAAACTGTTTCACTATGTTAAATGAGTTTAACATAGAGAGACAGCTTTAAAAAAAGCAACAGAGGATATCCGTTGCTTTTTTAAAGCTGTCTGGCTATGTTAAGCCCATTTAACATAGTGAGACAGTTTTGAAAAAAGCAATGGAGAAAGCAAGATCTCCGTTGCTTTTTAATAGAGAGACAGCTTTAAAAAAAGCAACGGAGAATAACAGTTGCTTTTTTAAAGCTGTCTGGCTATGTTAAACCCATTAAGCATAGCGAGACAGTGTGAAGCAACGGAGATCTTGCGTTCTCCGTTGCTGTAAAAAAAAAGAGTTATAGTAATGGAAAAAGTCCGAGCGACCGGACGTTTTTCCATTACTATAACTCTGATTTACAATGTGCATGCTGACCAATCAGCATGCACGTTTTTGAATATTTAATGGGGGGGGTCATTGTATAATAATATATAACCCATAATGAGAATAACTCAGATCATATTATAGGTAATGTGACAGGACCCATGCATGGAATAGAGCATTTCGGAGCTGCCTCTGTCCTTTTAGTAGTACAAGGGGACAGTCCCGTGGTAAATTTTCTGTTTTTCATCCATAAATCCAAGTTGTGCTCGAGTATGGACTGGGATGAATTTTGTTTTCTATGAATAGGGAGTCTGTTCCACAGCAGTGGTAGGTCTGCAAGCTATACCTGTCCCTCCAAACCATTCTGTTTATGTTGCAGAAGAAGTTTAAATCCACAGACTGAGTATTTCTGATGACATTTGACTTGCTTATGTGCTGTAAATTCATCAGTAATAGGTCACAGGATACCTTTTATGCCAGACACAAGTCACCTCTTAGTGGTCTGTAGGATACTGAGTTCTGTGACAATGCTTTGAGTCGGTCTGTGTAGGACATGTTGTTTAGGCCTTGTATCCTTTTAATGAGATATACTTGGGAGTCTTATAGTTGTTTTATATATCTGGACAGATACATGCAAAAGTGGGCATTATATTTAATGACTGGTCTAATGAGGCTGAGTAAAGGGGAGCAATGACATTCCTAGACACAATTGCTTTGTTTTTAAGCTGTGAAATATGGAAGGGCATTCTTACATCAATGGACACAAGTTGTTCAAAAGTTAGGTCACTCTACATGCAAGTTCCCAAATTATAAACAAATGGGTCAACTCATGGGAGTGTATGGTTAATGTGGTAGTTCCCTGGGATAGATGACTTTCTAGATGATACAATAATACATTTTTGGTAGTTTCAGTCCATGATTTTCTCACCAGTTATTTATTTGGTTCAATATACTTGTCTCATTATTTCTGCAGGCATCTCTGAACTTACTTTTTGCACTTTCAGAACTAACAATATACAATACTGCCTGCTGGTTTCAGTCAGATTTTATTTTAGTATTAGTATCCTTTTTCGTTTAAATGTTGTCACCTCACAGTAAAACGTTGTCCTGTTGGATTCTCAGCTAGAGCGTCTTCTTTGTGGAGACATGCGTGAATGGGCGTACTTTCGTTGAAGGTTGTGCGTCAGGGATGGCAACTCAGCACGTAAAAATCTACTGCCAATCATTAGCTGACCGGAGTTCCACTGTGTCGACCCCTAACCGGGAAAAGCCAAAAGACACAAACAAACAAACATCCTTTTTCATTTAAATAGTATCATTTATCAGACAGTATGTAATATCTAATAGTTACAGATCTCAATGGTTTTACATCATATAATATATTAATTTCCTTTTTCATTCATCAGTCATTTACTCACTCTTGGTGCTGGAAAATCAAATAGCTGTAAGTTCATTTCCCATCCCAGGTGCAGGGATTAATTTCCAATACTGACACTACCATGCAACATAATGAGGTGAGTGCATCATCCTTTGTTAAACTGAGGCCTCATCTGCCTGAGTTAGTGATAGCTCATGTGGATGAAGAAGGTCTAATGACACCTATTGAGAAGAGAAGCGGAAGTTCAAGATGCTGTAGTCAAATTTCCCATAGAAGTATAAATACCACCTTGGGTGTCCCCTAAAAGATGCTACTAGCATAGTGGGACTAACCCAGTCAAAAATGAATAAACAAATAAACAAATAGATATATACATACATGCATATCTCTCTCTCCCCTTCTCTTCCACACTATTGTACCATTTTTAAATGCAACATAAACACATTTACAGTTTGCGAACATAGATTTTTATCAGGCAACATGTGGTATAGGTCCCGCCCCTCACTCAGTTAAAGATAAATTTTCACTTTTAAGTAAAGTTTTGACATATGATACTTTATTAATCATATACTTATTCTAGTACTAATTTATTTTAATGTTTTAGGAGGTTATTCAATATGCAACTCACATTTTGATTACAGCACATCATTTGCTATGTAAGCATTTATCCTTTTTTCAAGTACTGAATAATTCAGTGTTCTCAATGCATTGCTTCTATGGAGTCTTGTCTTACACCTTTTTTTTGAAAACTGTTTCATCCCCCTGTTTTATTTATTATTTTATTTTAGAAAACAGGAAAGGGCTTCACAGGAAATATCTTTTAAAGTGTCCATGGTTAATTGTTTAGCTCATGTTGACTAATTGTTTGTGCCTTTACCACCTTTTCTTGCCATCTGCTTTTGTTTTCTCTTTGCTAGTTCAGCTTGCAACAAAAACATACATAAACATTGCTGGGCATGACTTACTGTCTCACATTTCTATTTTCTAATTTTTATTGCTATTATCTATTTAATCATGGTAATCAAATTCAGTTGCCTATGTGGTTCTGGTGTATGGTGATACTTTTTATTAATTTATTATTAGTTTACTGCTTTCTCTTTTTGGAGTACTCTGGTGTTTGACCATTTTACCTTGCAAAATGATTTTTCAAGATGGTGGCAATTTTTTTTATTTATTTATATTTTTGTCCATTAGGGGAAGGGCTCAGTGACTAAATGTGAAGTTTAAGTGACCTGAGCAACTTTTGCCTGTGCAGTAGATCAGATTTGATACACAGGCAATTACTAAATTTATATGGTCTTGGAAACAGAGCAAAAATATCCTTGGTTACCTCATCTTACTCTGTCCTTTATTCTGGTTTGGTTCTAGCTGTCTAGTTGTTACTGAAGTGGATTTCATTTAAATTCAAACAACCATCAGATGGCCAGTCATTTCAGAAATGACAACTCACTCCAACAAGCTAATCTGCATACCATAAGCAAATATAATCCAAGACTGAATAATATAACTTAACCAATTCTGAGTGATTAAACTGAAATGCTAATTCTAATGGTATGACCAATAGCCATGCATGTTGTTATTTCTGAATTAGCTATGGCTGTGCACGATGTTTCTTTGTATATTCTGGACAGTGCGGCTTTATGGAGTTTTAATAATGCAAAAGTGTACTATCCCCCACTGATTTTGAAATTTTCCTTGATTCTTGAGTAAGGAAGTTGAAACATCTGAAAATGGGGGTGATCGTGCAAGTGGACATAAAGGCTCAGAGTAGGCATATGTATGGGGGTGCAGCCAAAGGCAATGTCCATTTTTGGATGGTATGCTATTTGCTTAAGGGGTGGACCACCAGTATATGTTTGATAATTTATCTGATAATCTATTAACTGAATGGTATAATAATGATATTAACTTTATTTACATAGTTGATGCAAATTAATGTAATTGCTGATTGAGGGGACATTAACAGTTGTCTGTGCTGAGTACTGGGCATGCATAAATAACTGATTATAGCAATGAGAGGACACCTACTTAGGAAGGGAAAAGAGTAGACAGCTTAGCCAGACTAGGTAAAAGGGGAACATACATTGGGCAGTAGGCAAGTCATGGTAGAATGAGCTGGAGGAACAGGAGCTAGCAGGGATCACAGAAGTGATGGGATTTTTTTAAGGTATATATAATTTGCTCACAGTCTGTGTTCTTTTGTAGTAGGAAGAGATGACAATTAATATCTGCACAGGCAGAATCATTTTTGCAGAATTTAGCAGACCATCCACAGTCATTGGGGGTGCTCAGGAAATGAAAGTACAAGGTAAGAAATGGAGCACAATGGTAAAATTGCTAAGGGAAGACAACTCACAAGGCAATATTGATAATGTTAACATGCCAAAAAAGAGAAAGAGTGGAGCATCACTTAGCAGATGACTATTTAGTGGGCCTGTTATAGGATCCCAGTGTGGAAGGTATGTTATCGTTAAAAGAAATGCTAAGATAGATTAATCAGAAGGAGCTTAACTGGCCAACTGAGGCATCTTGAAGAGGAACACAATGATGGCTTAGGTGGCCAGGTGACTGCGGAGGTGGGGGGATTGAGATTCCTACAATTTCTTCTCAAACAGTTTAGCTTATCATCTGAGAAGGACACGTTAATATGGAACAGGCCTTGGATCTTTAGAGTCATCATTCCTCCTTGGCACAGGGTTACGTGTGCTCATCACATCCCATGTTCCATTACTGATAAAGGAAAATATATGGCAAGGGGGAAAAATACATGTATTTGAGTTGTTAGATGCAGCTAAGGCTCAGAGGATCACAGAAGCTTCAAGGTCCTGGGATTTGACTTCAGCATTAGTGGCTTTGGGCAAAAGAAGGCCCATTAGATTTTGAGCAAGAATCATGGGATAACAGGGAGCTGGGTTTGGTTTATCTCCTGGCTGTTGTCCTAGAGAAGGATGAATCACAGGGAGCTGGGTTTGGTTTATCTCCTGGCTGTTGTCCTAGAGAAGGATCCTGCCGAACACCTCTCCTTATTAGTATACTTTCTGATGATAAGGGGGGCTCCAAGACTGACAGTGAGCAATGTGTGCTTCTGGTATGATCACCGATTTAGAAAACTCAAAGCAGCTGGCAAGGAGAATAAAAATGCAGTGACGTGGTTATGGCCTTGGGAAAGAGAGAAAGAGAGAGAGAGAGAGAGAGAGAGAGAGGGAGAGAATGAATGGTGGTGCTGCTACTCATGAAGGGGAGCAGATAGAGTGAAAATGAGCTGGGTAGGTGTTCTTTTCAATCTGTATGTTTGCACGTCTGCTTTTTTTGGTGGCTTGCATGGTGGAGTTAGGTGTTGGTATAAAGTAGGGGGGTCAGAGCCTGCATAGTCTAGTCAGGTATATGTATTGATATAAGGGTGGAGTTAAAATGGTCATATACTGCCCATGATGCAGAAGACATGAAAACAGGCCCACAAGGTGAGACAGGAGTTAGGTAAAGGGGCAAATTTAGCGAACCAAGTGGCTTGGTGCCCTTTTAGGGAAGGGTGGGAGGATCATCCATTGCACTCCCCTTTTAAGGCAGAGTTTCTACAGGTGTGGCAAGAAAAAATACCCAGATAGGGAGACAGCACTATATCTGTTATGTAGGTTTACCACAAGGTTTTCAGTGAAGTCATTAGTACAGAAATTTGAACAGGTATGTATGTGGCAATCTATAATCTGTGGAAGGTAAAATGGACATTGCTCAAAAGTTGTTGGACAAGGAGGTTATAGGGTGTCATCACTGAGATTGTTTCCAAAAAACAGTCATGCAAGTATCTCCTTATCCTTCATCTCTTCTTCCTGGTTGGTAGTACTGAGAAAGGTCATGCTGAGAAAGCTGAATAGAAGGTTCAGTGTGAGTTCCTGGATGATGCTGTTAAATTGGTCCATTGGTTCAAAGACTACTGGTTAGTCAAGTCTGATACTAAGTCTGTTTCTTGTTACTCTCCATTCAAGAGCAAGACAGGTCAGTGTTAGGGTTAACTTTGAAAGGGAAAGTTTCTTCCAATAATGCTACACTCAGGGGATGTGCAATGACCTGTGCAATGTTTGAAAAATTCAGCAAAGCCCTGCAGTTCTTGTCAGAGAAGTAGTCTGGGTCAGAGGGCTGTATACTCTTTGGATGGCTTTTTGTTGGTCAGTGAAAGACAGAAAAGGTTAAACTGGGTGCACTCTATTTTTGATATTTGTGCAATTAGCTATGGGTGCTATGAGCTAAGAACCAACAAGAAGGCCCAGCAAAGGTATTCACCTTTCTGGGATTAGTTGTGGATGTAGGTGTGGTAAATTTTTGCTTGATGATTGAAACTGGAGAAATTGAGATGTATAATCTGCAGGGCTTTTGTCTGGTCTAATGCCAGGATGTGATGGAATTGCTCTGTCTTATGGTTAGGTAAAGCATTCTACAGATCACTGGTGAATTTACTTAGGGAAGATAGGAAGAAGCATCAAAAGGGGTGAGTGACCAAGATGGTTAAAGAAGATCTGGTTATCATTAGAGATTTCTGATGCATTTCTATTGTGTGGTAATATGGAAGGGTGATTGAGTGCCTTCAACTGATTTACAGTTGTTCATTGACACCATGGGGGTAGCCATTGGAGCCTGTTTTAGGAGTAAATTGTTTGTGGTAGCATGGCTGGAACAATAGACAGAGGAAAGAAAGGAGAACATTACCCTTTGGGGTTGATGAAAAATCCAGCTATGTCTCCAGGAACAATCCACAGATAGCTACAATGGAGTATTTTTTTATTTATTTATTAGAGTTAAGCACTTTCACACTATAACATTCAATAACTTCTTCTGAAGGAATGAATGTTATATGGAAAAAGAGCTTAATTCTTATAAAAGAAAAAAAAAACTTCCTGCTGTGGTTGGATTCCTGAGAGACAGCAGTATTATTTATTTATTCATTTATTTATTGTTGTTTTGTTTTAGTAGGATGGTGGTGTTTTATTCAAATAATGAGACAGAGGTGCAGGCGTTGTCGAATAATTCAGCTAAATCTAAGTTGGTATAGGTTTTGTTAAGAAAGCTGGCTTTGCATAACTTGAGGATTCATTTGTCTTTTTCTGCTAAGTCTATTCTAGATGGTTTGAAGATGTTGGCTGATACCCTACATTGTTTTCAGTTTGACAGTTCCAGAATGTGGTTCCAGAAGCAGAGACATAGTTTGACAGTTCCAGAATATGGTTCCAGATGCAGAGACATAGTTTGACAGGTCCAGAATGTGGTTCTACATGCATATGCATGACCATAGGTTGTGTCTGAGGAGGACCAAAGAGTTAGAAGTCTGAAACAGTGCAGTTAGTGCAGCAGTCTTATGCTACTTTGACTAGCAAGGCTAACAGTCCACCTTTTGCGGATGTTGTCACTTTTGTAGCAGGCCTGCCTTTGCAGGAAGAAGTTTGGTCAGTAAAGTTAATGGCAAGGTATGTAGCGCATAGGTGCCAGTCGGTGCAGGCAGTGAGGTCAATATAAGTTTGGCAGCTTTAAGTTTGGCAGTGAGTTTTTTGAGTTATATGGATTGCATAAAGTATTTCTTGGCTTAGATGATTTTGAAGGGTTTAGGAAACTGAAAGTATTGGATAGAGTGTTGCAAGTTCAGAAGCTGCTACTTTATATAGTATGGAAGGGTTTCTATGAGGTATTAAACACATTTGGTTTTACATTTTTTGGGCTTCTTTGGTTGTTCCTTTCTATGCGGGAGCACTTCATATCAGCAAATCAACATAATGCAAGAAGCAGTGCTGATTTGGTTTGATAGTTCATGATGGGTCAGGTCATCAGAGGCCAACAGGTATTTCTGGAAACGAACACTGAGTTTCTATTGCCGGCTATGAGATGGGATTTGAACTGCAGGAGTATGGCCTTATATGAACAGAAGAAATTTTTTTCAGATTTTGGATAGCAAGTCTGTACCTGTGAATCAGTTTGGGGTCCCTATTATGTCAGCAAATGCACTAAATTATGAACGCTGCTTAATCTAACCAACTTACCCAAAATGACAAAATCTCGAAAGCATGGAACAGCGATTTTTTTCCTAGGGAAAAAAAAAATCACTGGGCCATTTTCGGGACTTTGCCATTTCTTTCACTGTGGTGCAATCTCGGAGTTGGTATGGGGGTGTGTGGGGGGCGAAGCCCCCTAGTTTATTTTGTGTTTTTTTTTTTAATGGATCAGTAATTTGTTTCCCTGGGGAAAAAATCGCTTATCTGTTTGTTCAACATTTTGTTTTTTTGGTGTTAGTGGGTTGATTATATAGCATTCGCAATTTAGTGCATTCGCTTATATAATATAGACGCTCAGTTTGTAGTGGTTTTGAAGCAGGCATCGAGGTCTCTTGGTATTGTTGATGATAGGTATTCCTTTCATTTATTTCATATAGGCAGGGTGTCTGACTGCACTTCTGAATGTAAAATGACTGATGTAATTAAAAGGAAAACTAAATAGAAAACAGATGCAGATAGATCATATATAGTTGCCAAGATACATTTTTGGTTTTATTTGGTTGTTGTGCAATTGGTTATTGTTTTGCTTTGTTTTACAGGATAAAGTAAAATTGTCATTTGGATCAGTCATATATAGTTTGGGTTTTTAAGGTCTAGACGAGTTTCGCTGGGTCTTGAACAATCTCAGGAGGACATATGGTAGTGAGCGTACACAGGTATGCATTTAAGACAGCTTTTGCCAGCAGTGGGAGAGTTAGTTGTTGGTAACTTAGTATTGTATTTCTTTTGAGATAATGATTTGGGTGTGGTCTGTAACTGCAGACTGTTTCTTTGGATAATTTGAGATTTTTTTCTTTTTACAGCAGAGATTCCCAGGAACAGTGATACTTTGGTCTTCCATCATTTCCACGTTAGTTTGGAAAGGGGCAGTTAAAGTTGCAGCAATAGAGACTTACAGAAAGAGTCTTAATCATAGGGTTTCAATGGCAGTTGCATCTTTAGAATTTTTTTTCGAATATTGGGATTTTGCTATTACGGATCCCGTATGTTATATGCAGGGTAGTGTGCATTTAAGTGAAATTAGCCTCAATCTGATTAATGTACATTTGTGCATACCTCTCAACCTCTTAGAGCAAGAAATCTGGACAAACCCATATATAAAAGTGGGACAAAAGCCCAAAAATAGGGACATTTTTTTAAATACTACTCTTACAAACTTAGAAAGTTGATAGAATAACAGGTTTTGCATTAGCATGAATTTTCTGAAGGTTATGACATCTAAAACTCAAATGTCTGTCATTATTTTTTAACTTTAATCTTTAATGATTTTCCACTAATTTGCCAGAAAACCACAATTTTATGAAAAACGGACCAAAAATATGAGGCAAAATCTGGACATTCTGTGAAAATCTGTACAGATGACAGATATGCATTTGTCTTTCTTGTTACAGGATATAGGGTCATCTAGTAAACTTGAGTAAGCATTTAATTAGTTTTAGTGTTTGTATCAGCAGCACAGCCAAGAACAAGGCTGGTAACAGGCTGCACTTTAGGCAGACCAGTGGGAGATCTTTGGTAAAAGGCCTCCTGTAAGGAGGGCATGTACCTTTTCCTTCCTTAGCCAATTTGGTTGATTTTTAAGAGTGAACAGCACAGGATGTAACTCCTGGGAATTTGTAAGAGTGACTTGGTTAAAGTGCGTGGTCAATAAAGCTGCTTATCATTATGTAGATTGCATGATAATAGTCTGTGAACACTGCCTGCCAGGTGAGTTGATTGAGATGTACAATGTTAAATCTTTATAAATATTGCACTGATGATGCTAATATTCTTAGAAGAGCTCTTCTATATTTATTTACATTGTTTCTGGTAATATAACTGTGGTTAAATGTCAGCTTGATGTGATTATTTCAGGAAAAGGCAGGTGTGCATTATCAATACAAACATAATTTTAGTGCTGTTTTGTAATGTATCAGTGCTAAAAAATCAAAATTCATTAGTACAGGGAAAAAGTGTCCATGTAAAGCTTGGAAACAGCATGCTACCATGCCAAATTATCAAATGAAATTGTAACTTTGTACTGTAAAATATTTGCTTCCGATTTTTTTCTGCTCATTGATTACAGGAAAACTAGAGGAGTTTTACCTAAGGTCATTAATTCCACAGCACATGCTCAAAACAGCCCCGGAGTTTAATAGGTTAGTACAATTATTTTCTACTATCTTCTACAAATAATGTTTCCTCCAGTGGCTCCACATGTTTGTATGCAGACACCTTCATCTCATCTCTGATTTCCACCATGGACATAGAGGTAGAGCGTGTGTCCTGCAGCACTCATCCCAATATTCCCTCATAAGAAAGGACAGCAGGATAAACGTCATTATTCCTCTCCCTCTTCTCACCATCCCTTTGCTGTCATCTCCAGAACACTGAAAAATGCATGGACACAGAAGGATATTGTTCCATATGCATTCCATCATTCCTTAAACTTGGAATATGGAATATTGCTAAACACTTACTGTCGCTCATCTGGCCAGGATAAGACAGACAAACATTTGTGGGTTCAGTTCAAGCAGCTTTATTACACACAAGGATGTCAGAAATGAGACTTTGTAACTTAAACTTAAATAAACGTATAAACAGACTGACTACCACACTCATACATGTTAACACTCTGGCTGTTTTCTCAAAATGGCACTGTACCTGCACGTGCTCAGTATTTATATGCACGTGCTTACATCTGGAAATGCTTCTTAAAGGTACACGCACATGTTCTGTTCTGCATCCTCCCTCTTTGAGAAATAGTCCATATTTGAAATGACAGTATTCAATGACAGGCAATTTACAGAAATGATCTTTTGACATGCAATTATACCAAACTAATTATTTGACATGCAATTATACAAAATCAAACACATATAAAACAATTATGTCCAGGTTGCTGTGAATTTTACACTAGGTCTAGAAATACGACTTGACTGTGTAGCATAAAATTCAGAATTGGATCTAGCAATGAGGACTGTGTTCAAGGAATTTTCACCTTTGGGGACATTTGGGACATCATCAGGAATGGAAATGGATACTCCGACATGTTCTTCGGTACGAACATTGTCAGGGGTGCTCTGAGATCTAGAGTCTGTATTACAGGTACAATGTTGCAATATTATTTCAGATACAGGAAGAAGATGTCTGCACTTTCTCCTGTACTCAATACCCTCAGATTCCACTAAGCAGGATCTCAGCTCGGTGCATATACCTCTCACTTGACCAATTCAATCAAAGCCTTTCGCCGTTTGCATCCTCACTGTCTCTCCTTCTTTTAATGGACAAAGAAATCTGCTCATTTTATCATAATTGGACTTTGAGAAGAACACTTCTTAAAAAGCTGGGCTTTGATTGCTCTGTTGCTTTAGCATTAGACACCAACAAACTGGAACTGATAGGCAAGATTGTTCTGGTTTGTCTAGATAGAAGTCTCTGAGCAGGTGGTGAGCCTAGTAGGTTGTCACAGGGTATATTTCTGAGATTGAGTAAATTCCGGAAGATATCGGTATTGTCATGCTTTCACCTCTCTAGTAATTGCGTTGCACTCTGTACTGCACGTTCAGCAAGGCCGTTTGACTGTGGATACTCAGGACAGCTAGTAACATGGATAAAGTCCCACTCTTTAGCAAATCTCTGAAACAATCGACAGCTAAACTGAGAACCATTGTCAGAAATAACTTTGTGTGGACTACCATGGACTGATAAATGACATTTCATCTTAGTAATCACAGCACTGGATGTTAGGTTAGGTAGCAATCGATCTCAAACCAGTTTGAATAAGAGTCTAATAACAGTAATGTTGACTGTTCCACTCAAATATGTCAGTTGCTACTGTTGACTGAGGTAGTTCAGGAATTTAACATAGCTGAAGTGGCTCTTTTTGCAAATGTGGCTTAGTACTGTTGCACACTGAACAAGACAAAAGCACTTTATCAATGTCTTTTGCTAGAAAAGGCCAAAATACCAGTCCCTTTTTTTGGTAGAATCGGAACCTGGGTAGCCATGATGTAAAATCTGAATGAATTCATGCTGTAAGGAAGTAGGAACAATAACTTTTGGATCTTTGAAAATGATACCATCTTCCATCAACATCATCTCTGTATGGAAAGTAAGGTAGTACTTCTGGTGGTACACAGGATTGCTTTGATGGCCATCCTACATTAATGAAGGGGTTGAGGTTTTGCAAAATTGGACCAGTCCTTGTATGATCTCTCAGCTCCGCAATTCTTGTGGTAGAAAAATTACACACTTCCATGATATCAAAGTCAAAATTCTCTGCATCAAGCTGTTCCGTGGTATTTCTGGGGGATCTGGATAAGGTAACAGCCAGATAAAGAAGTTTACCCCTCGTATAGACCATTTTGAAATTGTACTTCTGCAATTTGAGCATCATTCTTTGTAGTCTTGCTGGAACATAATTCATAGTATCTTAATGTAGATAGGTTAGCAATTTGCTGTTTGAGGTTATCAAATGCTCTGTGGTGTTGTTTTAACCATGATCATGCAAAATTTTTGCATGTCAACTCTCTCAAAGCCACTGATAACTCACTAAAGTCATGGATACATTTGCCCAAATAGTTAACCATACCAAGAAAATGCTGTAAGGCTTGGACATTGTCTGGAGCTGGCATCTCAAAAACGGCTGCTTGCTTGGAAGGATCTGGTCATAAGCCTGTACTGGTAAACAAATGGCCTATATAGGTAACTTCTGGTAGTCTGAATTTGCACTTCAGATGATTGAGCTTTAAATTCACTTCATGCACTCTGTCCAGAACTTTCCTGAGGTTTCTGTCATATTCTGCTTCGCCATTACCTCCAACCAGTAAATCAACTATTATAGCACACAGGTAGCCTGAAAATATTTGCTCCATTGCCCACTGAAAGACTTTACTGGCAGAATTTATTCCAAAAGGCATACTGAGATATTTGTATCTACCACATGGGGTAATGAATGTAGTCAGTAGTGAATATTTGTGATCAAGCATTATTTGTCAAAATTAACTCTTTCTTCTAAGACAGACAAAAACAGTGGCATTTGGCTTGAGGATTGCAATCTCCTCGACTATACACATAGGATGATGAGGTCATTTTAATGCCTTGTTCAAGTCTCTTGGGTCAATGCATATTCTGATTTGATCTGAATTTTTTTTATGATCAGCTACTATGGAAGATACCCACTCAGTAGGTTTTGTGACTGGAGAAATCACACCTTGATGTGCCATTTTGTCTAACTGGACCTTGACTTGTCCTGCATAGTTATTGGAACTCTCCTTGCCTGTCTGACCACTGGACTGACCTCTGGGTCTACTTTCATGAAGTACACATCTAGAAGTTTGCCTAACTTGTCGTTAAAAACATCAGCATACACTGAAAAAATAGCATCAGTAAAGCTGGAACTGGGACATGTATTTACATGATGGATTTCATTGGCAAAAAAAAGCAGTTTCATTCTTAAACTGTCTCTTTGACCTAATAATGACTGCACAGGTCTTCTGACTATATAAAATTGTAAGTTGTAACTGTTCTCAGCTGAATAGCATGAAAGTACTACTGAACCTTCAGTTTGAATCTCATCACCTCCATAAGCAGTGAGCTTCACACAATTGCCCGCAATTGTCCAAATTAAGTTGCTCACCAGCCTTCACTTAAGCAAATGTTTCTGCTGACATTACATTACACTTTGAACCAGTGTCTACTTTGAGCTCAGTGGGTTTACCATTGTTCAGGATAGTCCAAAACACTTCATTCTTTGCCAACAAATCTACTGCATTAACCTTTTCACCGACCACTAACACACCATCTACATAGAAAGTAGGGTCACAGCTCTCTATATAGTCAACTTGCTTTTAAGTGACCTTTCTTAACAACTGAATGAGGCTTGCTTGATTTACAAAACTTTTGAAAATTACTTCATTTTTTACACTTATGGCATTGTTGACCAAATGCTAAACACTTCTCTTTTTTAGACTCATGATTGGCACCACAGTTACGACAGTTAACAATAAGACTTGACTTGGGTTCTGATGATTCACTCTTACTGCACTGAGCATGCTCTTTTTACTGAGCTAGTCTTGGAACGTGCTAGAAAGCTAATGGTTTTCCCTGCCACACCCACAGGGGTTGCTGCTGCCATGTGCTAGGGCCTGTTTCTGCTTGCCACGTGTTGCATGCTGTCTATGTTTACTCTAGAGGCTGTTGATGTGCCTTTCTGTGAGCTCATGGATTTGACAAATCCCTATGGCTTTACTTAACATTAAATCACTGTCACAAAGCAAAATCTTTCTCACTGCAGCACTATTAACACCACACACAAGCCTGTCCTTTAATAACTCATCTTTCAAATCACCAAATCAGCATGTTTTAGCTTTGTTTCTCAAGTCAGTGATATAAGCTGCAAAATTTTTGCCTGGCTTTTGGTCTTGTATAAAATAAGTGCCTCACTAATATAACATTTGACTGGGGGTTGTACATTTCTCTAAATTTATGTTTTAAGCACTCAGGGTCCTCTCATGGTTCAACAGGTACCACAGTATGGTGGCTTTCCCCGTCTTCTGCAGATACTTCTGGTGCATTCACAAATGAATGTTTTCCTTCAATAGCCTCTGTACCAGCTAAAAGAAGCAAAATGAATGCCCTTGTATGTGCATTTTTGTCAGAAAAAAACTGCTGTATGAAAATATCGTACTCCTGCTTGAATACTCTTCAATTCTCTGCTATATTATAGATTCATAGGTTCATATGTCGGTACTAGGCTATTGGCCCTAGGGCCTATATAAACCTAGCCAAAAGGTACCCTGCCTTTCGCTACCCAAGAAAATTCTTTTCCTGTGTCACTGTCGAGCAGAGCCACAGAAGTGATCCCCGAGGTGAATTTCCTTTCCCCCATCCAATCATCAAGATTTTTCTAAAGAGTGCTAATGAGGAGCTTTGTTTAATTTAGATAGGTAGTTTGTTCCAGAGTATGGAAAGTCTCTGGGACAGGAATCTATCCCTCCAGCATGTCCTGTTGATTGTGGTGACAAGGTTTAGGTGCCTAGAGCATGTAGCTCAGAGGGATTGGGATTTCTTTAAGTGGAGCATGTCCAAAAGCTCTGGGTTTGACATGGCTTTGTATGTTAGGCAGAGATCGCCTCTGAGTAGGCGATATGTGACGGAGTAAAGCTGCAGTTTTTTGAGATGGTCTACATAGGGCATCTGTTTAAGGCCAGTAATCCTCTTTGTGATATATTTCTGCGGCCTTTCCAGTTGTTGTAGATGTCTTGTGTGGTACATACCAAAAGGGGTGTTGTACTCTATAATGGGTCTAATGAGTGACGAGTAGAGGGGAACAATGACCTCTTTTTTCCTGGATGAGAAACATTTTGTGATGAGGTGTGCCATGTAGAAGGATTTCCTGACTACTGTGGTGATGTGGTTATCAAAGGACAGACTACTGTCCACCTGTGTCCCAAGGTCTCATCATATTTTCGGTGTTATGTAGACTACTGTCTATGTGGTAGTTCATGGTTACAGAGTTTTTACCAAAAGGGATGACAATGCACTTTTTGGCATTGAGCTTGAGGCCATGGCTTTGACAACAGGCATCTGTCTCAGCAAGGCCCTTTTGTAGGATGTCTACATCTTTTGGAGTTTTTATTATGGCTCCTAGTTTGCAGTCATCTGCGAACTTCATTACTCAAAGACCTTCTGTGTTAACCTGTACTTCAGAGAAGTAGATACCAAACAGGAGAGGACCCAGGACTGAACCCTGTGTTACTCCACTTGTCACTGGTCTGAAGTTGGATTGGGAGTCTGCTACTTTCATAATGTGGGTTCTGTCAGTGAGCCAGTTGGTAACCCATCTTGTGACATAGGGATTTATACCTAGTTTAGTGAGTTTATCTATAATTCCAGAGTGGGGGATGGTGTTGAAAGCCTTGGCGAGATCTAGATAGGCTGTATGAACCACCTTACCCTCATCTATGGCTTTGGTGACCACTTCAAAGAAGTTTATCAGGTTTAGGAGACATGATCTGCCTTTTACAAACCCGAACTGGGTGGGGTTCAGAGTTTGGAGATTACCAATGTCATTGTTTATAAGTTCCATGATGATACATCCCATAGCCTTGCAGACCAGGCTCATCAGGCTAATGGAGCGGTAGTTTCCGGGGTCCATGGTGGCTCCCCTTTTGTGGAGTGGGATAACCGTCACTGTGCGCCATTCAGTGGGCACATAGCCTGAGGTGAGGCTATGACTGAACATGGTACTTAGGTGGGGTATCAGTTTGTTCTGTAGTTCATGTAGAACACAGCCTGGGATGTTGTCAGGTCCCATGGATGCTGTGTTCTTGGCTTTGGAGGCTGTGTTTTTTACCTGTGCAGCCATGATTACAGGAACTTTGCATTCTTCCGGTATAGAGATGGACCCTTTAGGGATTGAGAGTAGGGTAAAGTTAGCACTGAACCTATCTGCCAGGATGTTGGCAATATCAGTTGGTTTTGTATATTTAGTGCCATTGTGCTGTAACTCAGAGCAGATCTGAGTGTTGCCATTGAGATTCTTGACATAGCTATAAAATGCTTTGTGGTTGTCTTTAGAGTCAGTGGTGATTTTGCTTTCATAACTAGCTTTGGAGGATTTTATGAGGGATCTCAGCTTCTTACTGAGGCTGACCAGGGAGTTCCTCTAATCATGGGATTTTACTCTTTTTTGCAACAGTTTCTTTCTTCTGTTATAGAGTTTGTTTATGGCAGGGGACCGCCAGATTTTCTTCCTTTTTTGGAGGATAGCATCTTGTTTCTGTTAGGGATTGCACGATCCATGCACTCCTGTAAGTGCTTATAAAGTGCATTTGTGTAGGCTTCAGCAGTCATACCTTTATTGTCCATCAGCATGGGTGTCATGAAGTTTACCACTTCTGTCTTAAGAAACATGAAATTGGCTTTGGAGACATTCTTTACGGTGGTTTCCCTAATGGGGGGTGGGGGAGGGTTGTGGATGTCTAGGGTGATTAGCTTGTGTTAGGATCTGACCAACGAGGAATTGACCTCTGGTGTAGAGCACCGGTTGCCCATGTTGGTAATGACCAGGTCTAGGATATAACTGCCCCTGGTGGGGGTGTGGATAAGTTGATCCAAGGCATTGGAATTTATGAATTCCAGAAAACGTTGAGCACAAGTGTTGGTACATGAATAGCTTTCCCAGTTAATGGTGAGGTAGTTGAAATCGCCCATTATTACGGTGTTAGGTCGTACCCTAATATTTTCCAGTGTATCATGAAATGAGGAGTGGGAATCCTGGGACATGGTGGGGGATCTGTAGCAAGCTATAATTTGGAGTGGGGTCTTGCCCAGAGTTAGTTGCACTTGGGTAATCTCGGCTGCATTATGCTGAGCAACTAGCCTGGAGGTGTGGATATCCTTAATGAATATGGACACGCCTCCACCTTTAGTGTTTCAGTCCAGGTTAGGTGGCCAAAAGTGTGGTATGAATTATAGCCTGGTAATGCAGGGATACTCTCTGGAGCCTTGAACCAGGTCTCTGTCACTGCACAGATGTCGATGTTCTCCATTTTAAGGAGTGCCTTGAGTGAGTGCATTTTGAGATTTAGACTTGTAGCATTGAGTAGCAATACCTTCAGATTTTGCTTGCTTGTACCTGTTACGATGGTGAATTTGTCATTTGAACCTTGCCTAAAAAAGGCACTATAGTGGTGGCTAGAGCATTAGCCAGTATCCGGAATCCCAGGGGTGACAGGTGCAGGCCATCTCTGGCAAAGCATCGTGGTTTGTCGATCATGTCATCCCAGGCAGACAGATACTGAATCCCCTTAGAATGACAGCAGAAGCTTAGCCAATTGTTAAAGTTAATCATTTTGTCCATGTACTGTGGTATCATTCTGGGTGATGGCAGGATGCTACTCAGGGCTAGGGACATACCTGCCTTGGCTACAAGATCAGACAGCTCCTTCATGTCCCTTTTCATGTAGTCCAGGGAGGTACATCTCAGGTCATTCACACCAACATGGACAATGACAAAGTCATATTTGTACTTGTTGTGGAGTGACCTGAGTGCATGCGTTATGTGGCATATCCTGGCACCTGACAAGCAGCTGACAGTAACTTTCGCCTTGTTTAGCATGGTGACTGGAAAATCAGTGTGTCTGACTATAGAGTCACCTATGACTAGAGTGTTGGGTACATTGTTATGCCTTATGGGCTGAGCTTGAGTGGCACACTGAGTTTATGGGCTATGTGTTATTTGTGTCGTGTTGGGTTGTGGAAGTTGCTTGTGTTTCTGCTTTGGAGATCTCTGTTGCTTGGACAGGTTTTTACTGAGAGCCTCCGCAAATGTAGGTGTGTGTTTTGTGTTTCTATGTGTGTGTTTTGGTGGTGTAAATTTTGAGGGACTATGTGATGAGTGTGGTGTGGTGCAAGTGTTTACCTTCTCCTCTTGCCTGTCTAGTCCAGTCTTGGGTGAAGACAGCTTTGCTTCCAGTTTGGCTGTATAAGTGCATCTCTCATAGGATGTAGTGTTGGGTGGTAGGAGGAGAGGGTTGTCTGTGTACATGAGGCAATTGCTGCATTGCCCCCAAGATGCCCAGATTCATCAGGTAGACAGGAGAAAACACTGGGAGCTGACCCTTAGTCATGCCTGGATAGGTGCTTATTTGTTAAGTACTAGAAACTGTTTTCCTATAGACAAGTGAGGAAAGTTGAGTGCTGTAGAAATGTGTAGCTTATTTAGTGGTTACCACGAGTATAGAACAAGTGCTGAGCTCAAAGAAACAGACTTGAGTGCTGAAACTAAAAAAAACTGGTTAGTTCTAAGAAACAAAATTAAGCTAGAAAGCTTCCTTCCAACACAGAAAGGCTCGGGGACTCAGAAGCCGACAAACAGTCTTGGATACTGCAAATCTGTATTCGGACTAGACTACCCACAGGAAAGGCAGGAAACAATCTTAGAATTTTTTTTTTAATTGGAAAGAGAGAAAGGAGGAGCAAAACTAAGTGGATTGGCCTTCTCAAATGTTCTCCCTGTATTAGGTAGCATGAGGTAATAACACTAGACTGGGAGGAGTGTCCCAGATCAAATTTACAGTAGGCGCGGGCAACTGCAAAGCCACCAACTATAACAACAGCAAACAAATAGGGAGGGAGAGTGAAAAGCAAACTGCAGAAATGTTTCTCACAGCAGAAAAGCAGCAGTGAGCCTTTAAATGAAAGTTTTAAACAGATAAAGGAGCCTCTACAGAAAGCTTTTAACTACATACAAGTTATATGACACACTCCTTGGCAGGAGATCAGAATCAAACAACCCAAACAGATGCTTAATAAAAGTGGACAATTTCCAGTTAATACCTCACACACAGTGAAACTAGCTAGAAAAGTATGCAGTAGACAAAGTGCTATAAATAACTCAAAAAAATAAGCAAAAAAACAGGATACTTAATGTTATATATTATAGATCCGAGTTTGCTCAGTGCCCTTCCTTATGATCAAACACAAGTGTGCCTGATCTGTGAAATGCCTCTGCAATATCAACACACAGTAGTGAAGGTGCTTGAAATCATGTATGAACATACACACATAAATATATATGCCAGAACTTTATGCCAGTACTTGTAATTATGCCCAATAGCACAACAAACTCTTTGAAATAACTGCACTTTGCCAACTAAGTCTCCATATCACATGAACACTTTGAAATCACTGCACTTTATGAAACCACTCCTTATCAGTATAAGAAATACTTCAAAATAGCTGTACTTTGAGAATAAACTGTTTACAATGGAAGAAGCTCACAGTAAGAAACACTTTGAGATGAATGCACTTTGCAAATAAACTGTACACAGCACAAGAACCTTTCAAAATGGCTGTACTTTGCAAAATAACTATGCACAGTGTAAGAAACACTCTGAAATGGTGACTTTATGTGAATAAATGCACACAGCACAAGAAACTTTTCGAAATGGCTGCACTTTGACTGCACTTTGCAATATAACTGTCCTTTGCACATAGCAAACTCTTTGACATAATTGCACCATAACAAAGCAGACACTATGCTACACTTTACACACTCTGGGATACTTCGAACAACCCTAGTTAAGCTTTGAATGGCTTTGGTCAATGCGAAATAGTAGTTTGGGCCCAAACATGGTCTTTAACTAAAAACATATTGTCTTGCTTCTTAAGCTTAACTTGCTCTTTTATTATACCCGTTATGCCCTTTTAATCTCTTATGATAATTACACTTTTCTTATGCCAGTTTTACTCTAATCATGCTCGTTATGCAAACCAAAGGTTATTCTGAGCCCCATATGAATAATTCTGCTAATTTTATCAAATATTGTGGTTT
>NC_056735.1:1018580513-1018640513 GCF_019279795.1 Protopterus annectens
GGGCGTGCCTGCTGCCCAGCCTACACAGCCCCCAGCACAGCCCCGTCCTGGGCAGTGAAGGCACATTGGCAACTGCCCATGGGTGGGGATATCAGTTCCACTGTTGCCATCTGTGGGCTCATGGGCTCGAGATATTCAAACATCCATCCCCGTCAATTGTGTAACCCCCCCACATGTGTCATACACCGCCCCTGTATGCGTCTTGTTTGTCTTGTCTGTTAACCTACTCAACCTACCTCCCCAGCTATACCAACTTCCTGTACTTGACATGTCACTCTCACCTGAAAAAAAAAAAAAAGGGCACTCTGTACCCACAAAAAAATTACACCCCATACATAGCTGCCCATTTCACACACATGTCTGCTGGACATGGAAACTGTCAATTACAATTGGCTGTACAACAAGTATTATTGTTGTCCTTACACCTCTCGCAGGGGTGGAAGGTTTCAAATGTCACACCAAATTACAAAACATATGCACAGCTGTTGCTGATGAAGAAATGGGCAGCGATGGGCCTTACCTACATCCCTCCTGCAAAACCCAAGCTTGTTTCCCTACTGTCTTACCCTCTTTGTGACCCCTTTTTCACCACTTTCCTGTCTCCCCATTTTCATTTCTTTCAAAGAAATTAGCGCGGGTGTGCACAAGAGTAAGCACTTTTAAGCAGTTGTAAGCGGGTATGCGTGGAGCTGAACGCCAGTGTGCATGTGTGAGCTCCGCGCAAACCAGTGCTAACCCGGTTACAACTGCTTAAAAGTGCCTTAGTCACTCTGAGTGACAAGGCCTGTAGTCTGCTCGAAAGCAAAATAAAATCCCACTGTCAGTCCCTTGGAAACAGTAGTCTGCCTGACTTACCACTAAGCCATGACTGTTATATGAGAACATTGTGCTACAATAAATATATCATGCAATAGTAGGAATGAATGTAAAGGGAATATAGGATGTGTAGTACACAAAGCATGTCATGTATATTTACTGTCAAATGTGGTGGATTTCTATAATAGTAGTGTGTGAACAGAAACAACCATGCTAGTTGGTAGCTATTAGGTAATAATGTCACTGTAGCACCTTGCAAGCCACACACATACTCACAGCAGGATGATCACTGCCCGTACCCCACAACCTCTTACAGCAACACATCTGGACTAAGTAATAAAAAATGTGGAGCAAAGGCCCAGAAACAGGGACACATTCCAAATATTGCTCCAACAAACTTAGACAGTTGAGAGAGTAACAGGTTTTGCATTATGGTGGATGTTTGGAAGGGTATGAAGTCTGAAACTGAAATGTTTGTCACTATAGTCTGACTTGAGCCCTGAGTGATTTGCCAGAAAAAGCTGTTTATGAGATATGGACCAAAATATGAGGCAAAAATGTGGACATCCTGCAAATATCTGCACACTTGAGAGGTCTGACACTGCCATATTTGAATAGTTAAGAGCCTAGACATAGCAACAGTGACTGAGTTACAGGGATGCCCCACAGACTCCCTGTGAAATGTACAAACAGTAGGCAGAAAGGTGTTACAACACATGCAATAGTAACTATGAAGTACTGAAAGTATGCACACTTGCACGTCGGAAATAGTGTAGTAATACATATGCTCATGCTAAGCCACAGTCACAACTGCAGAATATCAGACAGTTTAATGGTTGTACCCCACTGATATGTACCATTCCATGAGGCAGATAAAAGATGCACCTGAGAGTCTATGGGGCCTGCTCAGCAGCATACTCAAATACCCTAATAGATGTCAAGGCCCACAACATGGCCAGACCTCACTGCATGCAGTAACACCCTAGCAGAAATAGCAAGCATTCCAAGGTGTGAATGTACATGGAAAATAGGAAAGCCACAGCAACACACTGCAGTCAAGACACCTAGCAGGCATACAAGTCGTGAATGTAAAGGGCAAATATTGAAGCCATAGCAACAAAGTGCAAGAGCCACTGCTATATACCAGTCACACCACATGTCCCACAGGAAAGCACACCCACCCACATTAACAGTAGTAGTAGTCTTAGGTGTCAGTGTACATACACACTTAGTACAGGAAACTGGAGAAATGAATGGAGAAATGTTAATCTACAACACAGCCAGAAATATGAGAGAGATACTAACCTTTACACTCACAGAACAGTGTCCACAGCATACCAGCATGGTCCCTGCTCTTAAACTCAGAAAGGGCTATGCCTTTCTCACATACCTTTTTATAGCACTGTCCTGGAATCACAGTGAGAACTGCAATCAGTACACAACTGGCTGCATGCAATTAGCAAATGCTGGCTAACAATTGGTGCAGAGGCCATCACATGGACATATGCAGATACCTACAAAAGCATGCTGTACTCCCAGTCCACACATGCAATACTTTCATCGCACCCTCTGGAGGTAGGGAGAGAGAGAGAGAGAGTGAGAGAGAGAGAGAGAGAGAGAGAGAAACTCAACAAAACCTACTAGAAAGCTGACATCTGTCAACTGGAGAAGCAGCAGGACACCAATCCAAAACGCAACGCAAGCAGCTGTGACAAACACAGGTAATGTAAAGTAATACTTTAAAAGTCTACATACTGTGAACCCTCCATATGTGTCATTGGTCTGTATCTATATGTATGTGAAGATGTGCATAGGGCAGGGGACATACAGCAACTATCAGTGAAGGCTGTACATACATATGTATGTGAGGGCATCTATGTGCACATATCAATGTAGGTTGAATGTAGGTTGTAGTGCAATGTACAAAGTAGGTTTCACAGTTATGTATGTTTAGCAGTATGTTAGTGCGTGTATACAGTTTTGTAAACAGACATGTTAATATACCTATCTATCATATGGATACGTATATGTCAATATATGTATGTATGTGTATATATATATATATATATATATATATATATATATATATATATATATATAATATGCATATATGTATACATAGATAGAGAGGGATGTAGGAATACATAGACAGATGTAGATAGATAGAATATGTAGAAACATATATATGTAATACACACATACAGATATAGATATATGTAGATACATATACATAGACAGACAGATCTGACTATCTACAGATATGACTGTATATGACGATCTCACACTCCCCCTGTCCCACCCCCTCTGTCACTCTCACCCCCTCTCTGTCACACTCCCCCCCTCTCCATATCTATAGCAATATATGTACATCGATATATATATATGTGTATATGTATACAGACATATATATATATATATATATATATATATATATATATATATATATATATATATATATATATATATATATATATAGAGAGAGAGAGAGAGAGAGATTATATATATATTCTGAATGAGGCACATGTGTACAGATGTATTGCAACAGGTGCCTGGTGACAAAGGCATGGAGTGAACACCAGTGTCGAAACTGGAGTACCATACCCCATTTCAAATCACCTACACCAGTAACCGCCAGATATGTGATTGGCTGCCCACCACTGCATGTGTCAGGGGTGAACAGGGTCATAAATGTGTACAATAGTCCCCCCAATGATAGTCACAGTGGCACACTATTCCTGGAATACCTGTACATGGTATGTGTCAGCAGACATGGTGTGTCAGCTATTGACATGTAGGTCAGCGTACCCCTCCAGACCACACAATGGCTGCCACGGTATGTACCTCACATGACAGCTACAGATATGGAGAAGGACACAGTGACATGTACGACACTGTGACAATGCACTCAAACACATTACCAATACACACTGACTGACAACACCACAGAGTGCACACATACTACCCACATAGAGGTTACCACTCCTGGATTTACATACTTAAGTCACACCCATGACAGATGTCCAACAACCATAGTAACACCTCACACCATCCACAACCTAAATGACCGCTGTGTGTCGTCCTTGACACCGCAGTAGACAGCACATGGCGGAGGTACAGGTTTCTACCCACAGATAAGACATACCCTGCAATAAACCACACAGCGTTAAACAAGACTCTCCATGAGTACATGTCACACATACCCCTGCTGAATGTTATTCAGATAGGTAATATGCCATATGAGTCACCCTGTGTAACTGTTTGACAGGAGCAGGTACCATCACATCACATGTGTCACAATGGTCAGGGTAGCAGAACAGTATGCTGCTGTAGTCCCAGGGGCAATAGCATATTGTATTGTATTGTATTGTATTGTGTTGTATTGTATTAGTATGTAGAGGTGCCTCCTTTGTGGAGTGGAACCACTGCTGCTGTACGCCAGTGTACAGGTACATATCCTGTAGCCATGCTAGTGTTACATAGCACTTCTATATGTGTGTTTAGCTCCTCTTGGAGTTCATGTAGCATGCAACCGGGGATACCATCAGGTCCCATTGATGCTGTGTTTTTTGCTTTTCTGAGGGCGGCTCTCACCTGGACATCTGTGATGACAGGGAGGTTACATTCAGCTGGGATAAGTATGTCTTTGTTTGGGGGAGAGGGAGGGGGAAAAATTGCACTGAACCTGTCTGCCACAATGTTGCCAATAGCTGTCGGTTCAGTGAATTATTTGTTGTTGTGTACTAACTATGAGCATATTGGAGGGTTTCTGACCAGGTTTCTAACATAATTGAAGAAGGCCTTGTGGTTATCTGTAGTGTCCCCGGTGATTTCCCTCTCAAAGTTGCCCATGGATGTTTGTATGAGAGAACATAGCTCTTTACTAGTGCTGATCAGACATGCCTTCCCTTTATGGAATTATGCTCTGTCTTGCAGTAGCTTCCATCTTTTGTTATACAATCTGTCTATGGCTGGGGTCCACCATACAGTATGCTTTTCCTTTGTGGAGAGTGGCTTGGTCTTATATGGGATTGCATGATCCATGCATTCTCGGAGATGTCCGTAGAAATCATTTGTGAAGGGGTCAGCATTGTGGGTTGTGGCTTCCACTGGCCCAGTGGGCTTAAAGGATACCATGTCAGTGTTATGAAGTGTAAAGTTTGCGTTTGAAATGTTATTCACTGTAGTTGTTTTTGCTGGTGGTGGAAGTGGGATATGTATATCCAGGGCAATTAGTTTGTGGTCAGATCACAGTTGTTGATGATGTACGCCATACAGTACCTCGATACAAAGCCCCAGAGTGAGGAGGTGCTTTGGACCTGAATCAGTGTTCTGACTGCTGGGGTTTGGTAGTATGTCGTATGGAGTGTGCCAGGTACTGTTGCACAGTTGTTGGCTGAGCACTGATACCTGGCCATTTACATGTGTATCCACCAATAGACAGACAGACGCTATATATGTGAGATATGTTGTATCACAACAGTCGTGTAGCATGTGTAGTATGTGTGGCAAATTCTACTGACATATTTTGCTGATATCATTTTATTTCTTTTTCAGGACCATGGCTCACCAGCGCAATCCAGCATACTCTGCAGCTGAGGATGAGGAAATACACTAGAGCCTGGTGCGGGATTATGCAATACTCTTTTCCTGCACCAGCAGAATCAGCAGGAGAGGGCTGCACTGTGGCAAGACCTGGTCCATCGGGTAAATGACATAGGCATGCATAATAGGACATATGAGCAGGTATGACATCACTGCAGTGATTTAATCAGAAATGTCCGTCAGCGTGCGTCAGATATCCACAGGCAACAGGTTGCCACAGGTGGTGGGGTGGCTACACATCCCCCACTCACCAGACTGGAGGGACTACTCATAAGTGTTGTGGCTCCAGCCCACCAACAACAACAGCAGCAGACCTGCATTATGATGGAGGCTGGAGCCACACAGCACCATGACTACGAGCGTACAGGTAATATGCCATATGTATAGTTGACTGTTGTTTACACTGGTAGTTAATGCATGTGTGAGGTGTGTCCTTGGTTTGTAGCTGTCATCATAGTATTTAATGTGCAAGTGTGACATTCTCAATATCAGCAGCTGACCTGTGAAAGGCAACTATTGTACTACTGACCTGTATCATACTCAGTAACAATGGCACAGTTGTGCCCACTGACATTAATTTACTCACTTCTGCAGGTCCCTCTGGTGTAACAGCAATGCAGCCTATCCATGCTGGTGAGTGTGTATTAACAATACCTTTAATAGTCTTGATAGTAATAGTAATATTAGGCTCACTTAGTAGTGCTCTGTGTATGCATGCAGGTGTGTCTGTGTGTTGATATCTCACATACTGAGTAGTGTGCAAGTGTGCAACTGTGTGCAGGTGTGCAACTGTGTGCATGTGTGCACCTGTGCACGTGTGCATGTGTGCATGCGTGCATGTGTGCACCTGTGCATGTGTGCATGTGTGCATGTGT
The DNA here is from genome assembly GCF_019279795.1 of Protopterus annectens. Classification (NCBI taxonomy): domain Eukaryota; kingdom Metazoa; phylum Chordata; order Ceratodontiformes; family Protopteridae; genus Protopterus; species Protopterus annectens. Next base: position 1,018,586,807 of record NC_056735.1, read on the forward strand.
GCAGCTGTGCATGTGTGCATGTGTGCATGTGTGCACCTGTGCATGTGTGCACCTGTGCATGTGTGTATGTGTGCACCTGTGCACGTGTGCATGTGTGCATGTGTGCATCACTGGTAACATTGTGTAGACATTGTAAACCTGTGTTTCCTGTTTCCCTCCCACAGGTTCTGGTGCTGCACTGGTGTCATGCAGCAGGGAACCTGAATCAGATGCCACTGGTACTGATAATGATGACATCTGTGTAATGGCACAGGAAGGTGTGCCAGGGTCCGTCATTGGTCAGCCAATTGACAGTACACAGCTGTCAACCCCATCAATGCGCACAGTCATCCTGCCAATACATCCTTTGTCACCAATGTCCCTAGGTGATGGACAGGATACAGTGGGCATTGACCAGGGTAATGTGGTATCTGTGGCACATGCTTCCCCACACAGCAGCCATGGGCATGGCCCTGAGATGGTACCATACAGACAGATGTCCAGGGGTTCTCTTGGGATCATCCGTGGGCATACTGCCCCTGTCAGACGTGCCCACAGAGATCTTACAACCTCAGCTATGTTTCGGGCTGTCATGCAGGCACAGGCATGTATGGAACGGTACACCAGACAGGGTCTGAGGGAGCTGACAGCATGTCGCACAACCATGACTGACAGTATGCGTGACATTGCGGCTGCCATCCGTAATTTCACCGATGTCATAAACAGACATTGTGGGGACATATTAGATCAGTTCCACAACTACATGTCCATGAGCCATGGCAATAGTGGACGGCTGAGGCATCGACGTGGGTGTATGCCAGCAACAGCAGCAGCTGGCAGTCGTCGCAGACGACAACAGGGCCGCGGCCTCCCCCATAGTGCCAGCAGCAGCCCCAGCAATGCTGGGTCTGTGCTGTCATCAGACCGCCCCAGGAGACCACGTGCACGTGGCTCTGGACAGGTCCAACAGGGATCTGTGTCCAGTCAATGAACACCTGCTTTTGATGACAGTACCCAGTCTGGATTGGTACCAGATACGGTCAGTAGCACCCCTGCAATGCACAGGTACCGTGTCCGTGGCCAGAGACACTGATCTGTATGACCTGGCAGGTACAGTCTGTGGCTGTCCACAAACACCGGTATATGGCAGCCATGAGGTGGAACTGTGTGCATCCATACACACATGCGAATTGAGAACACCTAGGGCTACCGCATACATGCACACACTGCATCAACATTGCCCCACCTTGTACTGCTGTCCCTCACCAACACACATACACATACAAGTCAATTGGTGGTCTCAGTGGCAGACTCAGGAATACCAAGTTCACACCCTCTGCATATGATGAAACTGTGCCACCTCCTGCAATCTGTAACATCAGTGCAGGTACAGGTTAACATGTTGCTGATGCACAGGGTGACTACATAGACGTGTAGTAATAGTATCATGTTGTTAACAGTACTGTGTGCTGATATAATTGTGGGTATATCCCAGCATGCCGGATGCAGTAAGGGTATGATTGTCTTGTACTGTTGTCTACACCCATGGTAAGTACCATAGTGTATCATCTGCACATGTTTGCATACTGGTGGTAAGGATGTCAACAGAAGGCCACATAAATAGGTAGCACAGGGGATAAGGTAATGAAAGTATTGATATGCAATGATGGACATGTAAACTGAAAGAGGCATGTTGCCCACACTGGACTCTGCAGTGCGGATGTTTGAGGATGTTGATATGTGTGCAGTACTACACGACTGGTACAGGACACACAGGAGCACCCTAGCACTGCAAGCTCACATCTCATACCATGCTAGACAGCCCCAACACACAAAACTAACATTCACAGGAGGGAGAGTCCCCATAAATGTCAGGGATACTGTGGTAGCTGGACAGGTAGCATACATCCAACTAAGTATGGAACCACTGAGTGAAGGCTCAGTGTCTGTTATTTTACATGTGTATTACTGCAGGTGTGAGCACCTGGGTTCCCATCTGGTTATTGTACATCCTGACGGTACATGGTCTGTACACTTGTGTGCACTGAGAATGGACCCTGGCCATCTGACCTGTGTATTTCCATGTACATGTGTATAGTCCCTGCATATTTGCACTGTTACCTACTGGAAGTGGTACAGCTTGTTTGTTGTACAATAGACTACATGCAGCCCTGCTTACTGTAGCTTTGTTTGCATGCATGTTTGCTTGCAGTTACCCTGGAACACTGATTCCACCTGCAATGTGGATTTACAGAGCTTCTGTGAATTCCTAGTGACACCTGCATAGCTTACTATATGCATGTCCATGTCTCACTTGGCAGAAAGTCACTGTTTGTCCTGTTCGCATGTACGTTGCCTGTGACACATTGCATATGACTTACCTGGCATTTGACCACGTGAGCAGTCATATATGCCAGTGATAACTAATCACAGGCACTACACCCTCACATACTCACCTTCTGTACCTTGTTCCCCATTGGCTCTATGTGCTGTTAATCACCATGGCAATCACAATACTATGGTAGCATGTGCAAAGGTCACTTGTCAGTCACCTCTATGGTACAGTTGTGGAATATGTGAGTCATGTAGCAATGTCACAGCTGCCACATATACACAGTCAACCCTCTCCCCTACACATGGACGTACAACACATGTGTGAGATGCAGCCACATAGCCAAACTGGGGACTAAGCACTCTGAACCCAGTACTGCCATAACCTGTCAGGTGGCATGAAATACTACAGTGACTACAATACCAGTCTGATGTAGACCTACACTGACAGCAATCCAAACACATGAACACACTGGGGCATTCGTGGAGCCTCAGAATAGCATCCTGCCTGAGCAGCAGACACCTCTGCAGCTGGCACACAGGCATACATTAAGCTGGAACACAGCACTTGCAACACATAGCACACAAATCCTGTGTGCCAAACAATCACAGCCTGTACGGCTAGACAACACACCTGCTACAGTTGTGTTAGGTACCTTTATTGTCCGGTACAGTGAGGTCCCACTCACCAGGCTGGACAAGGTGAAGGTCACAGTGATATGCCCATGGGGCACTATGGTCCACCACATAAAACAAGCATACAGGTCAGTCAGAGGCATGGACACATATGACTCAGTCATTGTCCATGCCACTATGGCTGACCTGTGATGTACCTCCCTGGACTACATGATAGGGAACATAGAAGGGCTCTCTGAGCATGTGGCACAGGCTGGTATGACCCTGACCTTGGTTGGCATCATACCCTCACCAAGAATGCTGAAGTATTACTGAATGCTGATGAATTACTGTAGCTACAACACCCTAGCTGAAAGGTTCCTAGCATGTAGTCACTGCATTGTTATGGAACAACTTGTTACCACTCCAACAACAGGTGAAAACATGCAGCACCTGTTCATCAACAACATGTAGACTATATGCCCCAGACCAGATGTGTATCCCTCGCTCCTAGGATGATACCATATACAACTCACACTGCATATACACATACCACATGCAGCACCTGCACAGAAAACCACAGTCATAATGTTATCCAGTGCAAATACCATGTATTCACATGTGGCAGGCATCAGACATGGGAACTATTGAAGGTCACAGGTATATATGTGTATTTGGCACACACATACATCATCTGTGTGCATTGCCATTACTGGTTTAATCAATGTCATGCATTATTGTGAACAACAACCCACACACATGGGCATTCTGTGTGACAAAAACACAAGTGGCATTTGTGGAATTCAAAGCCATAACTAACTGTGCTATGACAGTACTGAAAGACGCAGTAGCAGAGCATGCTATTTGCATTACTGGGAGATTTGCCCTCTTCTGCTGTACTTGTAGGGTGCTGACATCATCTCTGCGTAGAGATTGGAATATGCAGCAGCTGGTGTGTTGTACTGGTTGCCAAAAGGGTCAGTTCTCTCACACATGTAATTGCACACACCCTACTTCCACCCCCTCCCACACACTTGCCATTTGCAGGATTCAAACCCCTACCTAACTATGTTATGATACTAGTACAAGACACAGTAGCCGAGTGCGCTATTTGCATTACTGGGAGGTTTTTCTTCTCCGGCTGTACTTATAGGGTGCTGACATCATCAGCGTTTAGAAAGGGGAATGTGCATCCTGTAGTGTGTTTTCCTAGTTGCCAAAAGGGACATTTTTTTCACACAGACTTGCACACACACACACACACATACTGAGCATTTGCAGGATTCAAACCCCTACCTATGTTATGACACTCAAGATGGACGCATTAGCAGAGCCCGCTATTCGCATTACTGGGAGGTTTCTTTTCTCCTGCTGTACTTATAGGGTGCTGACATCATCAGTGTTTAGAAAGGGGAATGTGCATCCTGTAGTGTGTTTTCCTAGTTGCCAAAAGGGACATTTCCCTCACACAGAATTGCACACACACTGAGCATTTGCAGAATTCAAACCACAACCTAACTATGTTATGACACTCAAGATGGATGCATTAGCAGAGGGCTCTATTCGCATTACTGGGAGGTTTCCCTTCTCCTGCTGTACTTATAGGGTGCTGACATCATCAGTGTTTAGAAAGGGGAATGTGCATCCTGTAGTGTGTTCTCCTAGTTGCCAAAAGGGACATTTCTCTCTCACTGAATTGCACACACACCAACCCCACTCACCCACACACACACTGAGCATTTGCAGGATACAAACCCCTACCTAACTATACTATGACACTTGAGGGAGACGCATTAGCAGAGCGCACTATCCAACTTATTGGTCATCTGTCCTGCACCTGCAGTATTTATAGGGTGCTGACATCATTATTTATACAGAGGTATGTACATCTATTACTACCTGTCAGGTGGGGTATAGCATAGATATGCATTTGCAGCCACCTACTTCAGGATCAGATATGCACATCAGCACTGGCAGGTTATGTTCTATACCATGCTTCGTGACCACAGGACCTGTAACACACAACACAACCAGTTCAGACCACCCCTCCCACATCCAGGACACACACTTTGCTTCCCTGGGAACAGTGCCAAGATATGAAGGTGTTCACATACACCATTCCAGTTGTTAACGTCAGGTACAGGTATATTGTGTGTGGGAACTACTCAGGCCTCTACAACATTACCCTACAGCCACTACAATTTGTGAGTCCATGTGCTATAGCAGGACCACTCACCACAGCCACAAGGGGGAATACATATTGCACCTGACCATCTGCAACATGGGTACTCACTGTTCCACACCAGAGGTAGACCACCATTTTTGATATCTGACCATACCCACCTTTCCCTGGACATCCATATCCCATCCCCACCCCCAGGCAAGGTTGTCACTGCAAACAAAGTGTATTTATCAAAAGCAGACTTTACACTTGTGAAGACTGGGGTGGAAGACTTCAAAGGACCCATGCTGGGGGGGGTATACAGGCCACTCTGCATAATCCTTGACAATTGCATTCTATGAGCATGTGGAAGGTTTGCATTGATCATGCTATCCCAAATATACCCATGACTCCTCCACAACAGGACACCTGTCAGGTGTACACCAGCCATATATGAGCTGTCCAACAGATGGAGTGAGCTAATACACTGCAGAGCAGTAGCCCACAGAGGGAGGACATCTCTGAACAGTACTGGCATGACACTTCAATCCCTCATAATCATCACGACAAAGTGTTGACAGTGAAATTGTCCAGACACTGCAGATAAGGCTCCCCTCAGTCTGCTATTGATGCCCACTTACTGTTAGAGGTCCTCACCAACCCTCTTCCAGCACACACCAACAACATGGATGTGTCATAGCAAATTCAACCCCTGGGATCTCCACTGTGTCTCTGCTTGATGGAGGCACAGCACACTAGCCTCAAACGGTGCCTTATGTGACCTACTTTACAGTGGCACAGTAGCCTACTGTACTGGGGAGGCAGACGGCAAGCACACTCTGGCTAAGCTTTCATTCCCTAGGGCAAACAGCCTAGTATTGACCTCTACACCCATATGTTTAATTGTCAGATGCACAATATTTGTTGCTGATAGACTGCTTGCAGGTCTTTATTGCCATAGCATTCCCTGTTTCTATGAACAACTTGTGTATCTGTGGAAGATGTTTGAATATGAGAGGGATCCACTATATCACTTATGTCTCTGTAGTCATTTAACTGTGTGCACTGGGCAGATTGCTGTAATGTGGTTGGTTCCTGGAATACAAATACCAGATATGTGTGGCCAACTGCTAAACTGAGATATGGCCTAAGTGTGTGAGCATACCCAGTTCAGGCTTTCCATGGCATGTTGTCTGACATATGTCTCATTTATCAAAGTGTGCGAGCATGCCCAGTGTGAGCTTTCCATATGTTGAATTCTGCAGTCCACCACATTTGTGGATGAGTGTGAACTTCAACAAAATCTCACGTTTATGGTTGTGTGTTGTGTGCCATGTTGTGTACTTACTGTCCAACTACTTTGTGTCTGAACACAACAGGGATTATACTGTGCCTGCAGGGTTTGCATGGGATACTTTGCATACAGTTGTCAACATCCTTTCATACTGACCTAACACTGTAGTACCGTATAGTGTACTGGTTCAGTACTTTCACTGTGGTGGACAGTATCCTGGGCTTTAGTCCTATCACTGCTTTAAATTTTCATAGTGAGCACAACAGACTGGCTAGGGGCCAGTTGTGCACATATGACCATGTTGCATTATGTTTAGATATGGTCTACTTAAATCAGGCTTGTCCAACATTGGTAGTGTATTCCACAACATAGGTGGACATTGGCAAACACTAGCGTTGTGCCCTAGGCCATTTCTAATGCTAGTCAGAGAGTGTGTTTGTCCTTCGACACACATTGTAACTGGAGTTTGCCATGACATATGTCATGGTTAGTATACTGTGCCTCCGTCTACTCGTAACATAACAGTGATACCCAGGGTAAACCTACCATCTCCCATCCACTCATCAATATTCCTCTTGAGGAGAGTCAATGAGTGACTCTCTGGCTAACCTGTACTGGGAGTTTACTCAAGAGTGTGGGTGGCTTCTGTGTTATGTATCATTCAGTACAGCTTGTCCTATGTATGTCAGTGCTGGGGTTCAGGTCTCTCATGTGCATAGCTCACTGCCATTCAGATTGTACAAGGTGCAGCATGTTCATTGATTCCAGCTTGGACATGGCTTTATACATCAGGCACAGCTTGCCTCTGGGCAGGCAGTAAGCAGTGTGTGGAGCTGCAGTTTGTTTAATCAGGCAACACATGGCATCTGTTCAAGCTCTTTGATACACCTGGTGAGGTACGTTTGGGGTCTTTCCAGTTGATGGAGGTGTCTGCTGAGGTACATCCCACAGGGGCCATTGTAGTCAATTGTGACGCTGATGAAGGATGACTGCAGAGCCACAATGATCTCCCCTGATCTAGATCTGACAACCTTCATGATTAGGTGGGTATATGGTATGTTTCTGTAACCACTACAGCCACACACTTGTCCAATGCAGGATATCTATCAACTTGTGTCCCCAGGTCTCTTATTACATGTTAGGTACTTAATGGGTTAACACCTATGTGGTAATTGGTGGGCACTTACTGTATACCCACAGGGGTTGACTATACACTTTTCTGCAATTAGTTTGCTGACATGGCTATGGCACCAGTTGTCTGTTTCTATGTGGCCCTTTTGTGGGATGCTTGTGTCAGCTGGAGGGTCAGATATGGTGGCCAGTTTGCAGTCCTCTGCAAACTTGTTCAGACATAATCCTTCCATGTTGGCCTGTACCTATGGGACATACATACCAAACAAGGGAGGTCCCAGGACCAAGCCTTGTGGGAGGCCAGTTATATCTGGTTTGTAGTCTGACATGGCTGCAGCATTTCTGACCATGTCAGTTCTGTCCTTGGTCTGGTTTGCAACCCCTCTACTGACATAGGGGTTTATATTTAAGCTGGTGAGCTTATCTATAATTAACATGTGGGGTATTGTATGGAAGCCTTTTGCAAGGTCCAGCTAGGCTGTGTGGACCACATTCCCCTCATCAATGACCTTAATGACTGTTTCAAATGAGTCAAACATGTTTAAGGGGCAGGATCTCCACTTAAAAAAGCCATACTGGGTAGGGTCCAGTGTCAGTAGGTCCCCAATATCTTTATGTCTGAGGTACATGCTGATCCTTTCCATAGCTTTGCAGACCAAGCTTGTCAGGATTCTGGGGTGGTAGTTTGCAGTATCCATTCAGGCAACACCTTTGTGGAGAAGGACCACTGCTGTTGTACAGTGCTCTTTGGGTACATATCCTGTGGTAAGGCTGACATTGAGCAGTAGTGTTATTTGATATTCCATTCTTCTTGGAGTCCATGTTGGACTCAGCCCAGGACACCATCTCATACCATTGATGCTGTGTGTTTTGCTTTGTAGATGCTGGCTGTTACCTCAGCATCTGCAATGTCAGGGGGCCAGCACTCTGCTGGGATAGATATTTTGCATTTCGGGAGGGGGGGGGGGTTTGCACTGCACCTGTCAGGTTGGATGTTGGCAATATGTGTGTGCGTTTGGTATGTTGTTTGTAATATTTGAGTGATTCAGAGCATATCTGTGAATTCCCAACAAGGTTCCTACCATCAGTTAAGAAAGCCTTGTGATTATCCTTAGTGTCCTGTATAATTTCTATCTTCATAGGTTCATAGGTTCATACTAGGCTATCCGCCCTAGGGCATTTATAAGCCTAGCCAGAGTGTGTGTGGCTTTCGCCACCCCTTGCTATGTGAATATTATGGCCATTTATGATTTACTTTACTGTGCCTCTGTCTGGACGTGACACAGTGAAGACCCCCAGTGTACATCTACGATCATCCATCCACTTGGCAAGATTCCTGTTGAAGAGAGTCAGTGAGGGGCTCTGCCTAACATGGAGTGGGATTCCATTCCAGGGTGTAGGGAGCCTCTGGGTTATGTATCTGTCCCTCCAGCACATCCTATTTCATTATGTGTTGAGGTTGACATCTCTCACTTTCACAGCTCCGATGGATATGGGTTTTCTGGGGTGGAGCATGTCCATTACTCCTGTGTTGGACATGGCCTTGTACAACAGGCATACAACGCCTCTGCATAGGCAGTATGTGACTGCATACAGCTGGGGTGTCTACAGCCAGGCAGCATATGACATATATTTGAGACCCTTTATCCTCTTGGTGAGGTACCTTTGAGGTCTTTCTAACTGCTGCAGGTGTCGGGTAAGGTACATCCCAAATGAGGCATTGTACTAGATTATGGGTCTGATAAGAGAACAGTATAGAGGCACAATGACCTCTGTTGACATAGATGTGAATCCTTTCATGATACGGTGTCCAATATAGACAGTCTTCCTAGCCACGTTGGCAATGTGAGTGTCACATGACAGGTTACTGCCCACTTATGTCCCTAGGTCCCTGATTACTCCTTCCATACATAATGGATTACCACCTATGTGGCAATTTGTGAGTACCTTGTTTGGTATTTGGTGAGACATTCATACTGTCCAGTGTCTTCAGGACAGCTGAGTGGGGTTCCTGTGTGTGAGAGTGTGGTCTGTAGCATGCTACAGACTGTACAGCAGTTTTGCCTATGGTTAGTTGTACATGGGTGGTCTTCGATGCTTCGTGCATTGTCAGTTACCTGGATGTGTGGGTGTCTGTGCTGAATGTGTCCTTTTATGCTTTGGTCCAGGTTTTGGGGCCATAATGCATGATATGAGGTATAACCTGGTAGTGCTGGTGTGCTGTCAGGAGCCTTGCTGCAGGTTTCTGTCACTGCACGGACATCGATGTTCTCCATACTAGGGAGGGCCTTGGGAGCATGCATGTTGAGGTTTACACGTCTGGCATTGGGCAGCATTACCCTTATGTTTCTTTCCACTTATGTTTTCTAGGGAGGTGGGTTAGTCTTTTCAGCCTTGCCTACGAAAGGGTCTATGGAGGTGGCAAGAGCCTTATCCAATATCCAGACGCCCAGGGGTAACAGGTGCAAGCCATCCCTGGCACAGCAGCGTGGCTTGTCAAGCATGACATCTCAAGCAGACAGACATTGGATCCCCTTGGAATGACACCAGTAATTGTGCCACTTGTTAAAGCTGATCATTCTGTGTTTATACTGTGGCATCATTCTTGGTGAGGGTAGGATGCTGCACATGGTCAGTGTCATACCGGCCTGGACTACATAATTGGAGAGCTCATCTATGTCTCTTTTCATGTAGTCCGGGGAGGTACATCTCACGTCATTCACGCTAGCATGGACAATGACTACATCATATTTCTACTTGCTTTATGGTGACCTGCGTACTTGTGTTATGTGGCGTATTGTAGCAGCCTACAGGCAGCATACTGTACCCTTTCCCTTGTTCAGTCTGGTGAGCAGGACAGCAGTGTGTCTGACTATGGAGTCACCTATTACAACTGTATCAGGCATGTTGTTTCTCCTTCTGGCCTGTGACTGTTTGGCACACCAGCTTTGTGTACTATGTGCTGCATGTGCTATGCTTGGAGGTAGTGGTTGCTTGGGTGTCTGCTTTGGAGGCCTCTGTTGATGTGGTGTGTTTGTAATTAGAGCCTCTGGGAATGTTTTTCTGTGTTTATGTCTTTGGTTTGCAGTTGTGATAGGTCTATGTGAGACTAGGTGTGTGGTGTGTGTGGTTACCTTCTCCTCCTGACTAGTTTTGACAGTACTGAGTTGAGAGAGCTCAGCCTCCGGTTTGGATAAATGGTTGCATCTCTCACATACATTTGTATTTCTTGGGGGGAGGTGAGGGTTGTCTGTGTACATGGGCAGGTGTAACATTGCCTCAAGATTCACAGATTCAACTTGTTGTAGCTGGCCTTAGTGGATTGTATGAGTGAACATATTTTATTGCCATACTACTGATCAGAGATTATTTCCGTTTTTATGTTTGCTCTATCATGTAGTAGCTTCCTCATTCTCTTGCATGGTTTGGTAATGGCTGGAGTCCACCATGCCAGATGCCTGCGTGTATGGCATTGTGTCTTGGTTTTATTTGGGATTGCATAATCCATGCATTCCTGGCAGTGTTCATGGAATGCCTGTATAACAGGTTCTGAGGTGTGGCCCATATTTTGCACCTGCACAGGGCCTTTAACGGATTCCACATCAGTTTGGAGGAGTGCAACTTTTGCTTTACACATGTTTTTCACTGTGGTTTTCTGGCCAGGGACTGTGGTCAGGATGTGTATATCCGGTGTGATTACTCTATGGTCTGGTCTTACCAGTGAGGGATACACTTCTCTTCTTGCCATCCAGTACCCATGTTGCTGATTATCACATACTGTATGCTTACCCCTCTTGTGGGAGTGGTACGTTGTTCCTGGGCATTTTGGTTTATGGATTCTAGGAACCTTTGTCCTACAGTGTTGGAGCTAGAATAATGCTCCCAGTCTATGTTTGGGTATTTTCAGTCACCCAATATAATGTGGTTTGGAGGGCTTGATATATTCATGTATTCCAACATAGGCCAAGTGCAGTTCCTGGTGTTAGGACGGTTGTCTGTAGCAGGCTATAAACTGGGAGGCAGTTTTAGCCACTGTTACTTGACCATGGCTAGTCCATGCTGCTTCTTGTTGTGGTACCAACATGGGGGTGTGGTTATCCTTGACAATTATTGCTAGTCACCCTCCTTTTGTAGCTTATTCCATGTTTTGAGGCTGTACAGCACAGTATGAGGTGTAACCTGGTAGTGTTAGGGTGCTGTTGTGAGCCTTGACCCAGTTTTCTGTTACAGGACAGATATTAACGTTCTCCATACTGGGGGAGTTTAGACTGCATGCATCTTGCTGTTTAGATTTCTGGCATTGGGTAGCATTACATCTAGGTTCTTATCCCTTGTGATACCTATGGAGGTGGGTTTGTGTTTTGAGCCTTACCTATTTAAGGCACGCTGTGGGTAACAACAGCCTTTGCCAGTATCCATAAGACCAGGACTGATAGGTGCATGCCACCCCTAGCAGGTGGAGCATCATGTCATGCTCAGCATGTCATCCCAGGCTGGCACACATTGGATTCCCTTTGACTAACATCAATACTTCAGCCAATTATTGCAATTGATCATCTCATCATCATATTGTGGCATCATGCTTGGTGAGAGTAGGATGTTAGTCAGGGTCATCAAGTTTGCATATACTACATGGTGTTACATTGCTTAACACATGGCATTCATGCCTCAGGTGGTGCTGCAGGGCTGCCTCTGTCGGATGCACATACTACACTCCCTGTACATTTTTGAGAGCAGGTTATGTCATTTTAGGCATCCCTGTTATTATATGAGTGAGTCAGAGAGGGGTATCATTCCCAGGGTTCTTACTGAGCCAGTGTATGTGCTATGCATTGCCTCTTTGCCAAGGCCAGGGCATACTGGGTACGCCTCCTTCTGCCTACTTGAGCAGGCTCAGGTTGTTCCTCCTCCGAGTCACGCTCTGCCTGTGATGGCCTTGGCAATGGTGGGGGGCTGTTTGGCCCGGCCCTATGCTGGTCCTGCTGCAGCTGTTTTCGCAAGATCATATGTAGCATAGCACATACCATGACAATTTGGGTACATGTAGTTGGTGAGTACTGCAAGGGTCCACCAGATGTGTCCAGACACCGGAACCGGCCCAAACACATGCTCTATTACATTACGTGTTTGTGCGTGTGCCTCATTATGGCATTCCTGTTCAGGTGTGTGTGCGTTTCTGATGGGTGTCATCAGCCACGGCTACAGTGCATAACCTGCATCCCCCACTAGGTGTCCATGTGGGTTGTCCCCATTGGCAAAAGTCTGGTACAGCTGTGTCAAATGCCAGATATGGGAATCATGGTAGCTCCCAGGGCAGCCAGCAGACACATTCATTATTATGCCCTGGGCATCACACACGACCTGGCAGTTGATGGAGGGGAAGCCCTTGCGGTTTATGTAGGCCCTACCCCACTCACCTGCTGGTGCTTTGATGTGTATGTGCGTGCAGTCTATTGCACCCACTACCTCAGGGTATTCCGCTATTTGCTGGAAGAGACGCATATCGCTGGCCAATACCTCACGGGCATTGGGGAAATATACATGATCACCGACATGTGCTGACATGGCATCCAGGAACTGATGCAGTACCCTGGAGGCTGATGCCTGTGATATCCCCATCATATCACCAGTTGGTCTCTGGAAGGTACCTGTTGCTAGTATTCTTAGGCCAACACATACCTTGGTTTCCACTGGGATGGGTTCCCCTCTGTTGGTTCTGTGTGTGAGGCGTGGCCTGCACAGCTCGACAATTTGCTGCAGGAGGTCTCTGTCCACTCTATAGCGCTCCACTATCTCCAGCTCATGTAACCCATGGTAGGTGACCCTGGGCCTGTACACTCTTTTCCGTCTCCTCACTGTGGGTTGTCTGGCACCATTTGCATTGTCACCACCCTCAGCAAGTCACCTATGTCTCCTTATGACAGCTATTGCAGCCCCTAGCATTTCTGCTCTGAGTTCAGCTTTTTCAGTTTTCACTTCTAATAGCTTACTCCTGTCTTGCAGTGTCTCTTGAGAGAAACATCCTGCACTGCTCTTTGCAGAGTTTTAAGTGCTTGGCTGGGCTACTATTCTGCCTGTGTAATTGCCTGCTTCTAATTGTTTTCACCTGCTAGCTCCAGCAGGATTCCCTGCTAGCTTCCTACTAATTCTGTTGCTCCCTTTTTCCTTTCTGTTTCCTCAGGGGGGAGCAATGCGCATACCAGCAGAAACACGCTCACAGTGGCTTACACGCGCGCACACATTCTTACACGGTTTAGAATCTTCTTATTCAGGTTAAAATGTGCGCACACCAGTGCAAACAGTCTTACAAGTCTGCCAACAGGCTCCCACATGCTCAGTCTGCCTTACACGCACACACACTGCCCTACTCGCACCTCATGGCATGCACACGTGCTCGTGCATGCCCAGCAAGAAACTTTGGTGAAAGCAACAGTGTACACCTTCCATTTCTTGACTTTCCCATGCTTATCTTGTGGCACTCCTCTTTCCATGATATGTGTCTGACATCTGTCATGTAACATTGACCTCCAATGAACTGCATTTGTTTCTGCCATTCCCCCCTGTGATGTCACCTAACTCCTACTCTGTTCCTCCCCCTTATGTAATTCTTACACTACTCAGAATGTGCTCATTTGCTATGTGACAGTAGGATTCAGTATCCTAACACTCATTTACATCAGATTGCCTACTAATGCTTAGTTACATGTCTTAGACTCAGCTTCCCCCCTTAGCAACCACTAAACGGTGGCCATGTTGTTTTTGGTCTGCTGGTCCCTGCATTGTAAATCCATGTATTGCATAAAACCCACATTTGTGGCTTTATAACCTTCATTTTTATGTTTTATATAGTGCAGCCTGTTTGCGCGGGGCTGCGCTGTTTTTAAACATCACCGAAAAAAAAAATATTTATTTCTCATATTTGCATCAGGGTACCTTGCCAATGGCCACATATTTGGCCATTGGCATGCTGCCTGACACATATGCACCCTTTATTTGGAGCTGACATGGCTCCATTGTGTTATTTGTAGAAACGTACTCAGTTGTCAACTGAGTACATTTATGCAGTTAACACGGCCCTTACACAGGCTGGTTTGGGCTTTGTGGATCACTAATCTACCTCATTTGCATGCCTTTTGGCTGCAAGTGAGGTGATTAGCATATCCACGTCCAGTCTGTGTAAGAGACGTTTTAGCTGGTCTCTTACACAGAATTTCAGGCTGTTCCTGGATCGCGAGGGCTGCATGGAGTCTTACACTACTCTTAGACTCCGTGCAAGCCTTCATGAATCCTGCCCGTGGTATTAGAACTACATGGGGAAATTCCCCTCTAAAATTGGTAGTTCTGTCATCAGATTTGATAATCACTATTCACAGAAAGTAATGGAAAAAGGAAGGCATGTTTCATATTGGTAAAATCCTCAAATGTTATATATAATTTCCAGGCAGGAATATTTCCTTAAGATAGAACAATCAATTTTGGCTTTAGGAAGACATATTAAAATCTAAAAAGACCATCAGTCTTCATAAGAAATGGGCTGGAGCCATATAAGCAGAGTAAAACAGAGAGACCTGAATGGAAGACGGTTCTAACAAAAAGACTTATGAAAATAAACATTAATACAATGGACTGGTGTATTTATAAAGATATAGAAACTTTACATAAGAATACATTGTTCTCAAATTCAGTGCTGCATTATTATTATTATTATTATTATTATTTTTATCATTATTATTATTATTATCCATTTTCTGTGAGAATTTAAATACAGGTTTTAAAATAAGTATTATTCATTTAACTGGTCAGCCTAAATACAATACATGTTTTTCAAATTGTATTTTTATTTTTTAGGGCAAGGCCTGTATGCATCTCATATTGTTTGGTGCGCGCTGCCCTAAGTAAGTCTTCTTCCTTGTTTTAACATATATAACTTAACATACATAAAGTGTAGTATACAACTATATGTCATTTAATGCATAAAGCATAGTTACATGGCATTTTAACTTATTCTGTCATATAGAAATGTACTATGTGGCAGCAATTTAGAGTCTTTTTTCCATAAGGATATTATTACTATCACTGTATCATTGCTTTAAGTAATTTGTATATTTAGTATGCAAACCATCTCATTAATAAGCAATGTATTTAGTATGCAAGGCCTGTCTATCAAAAACTGTTTCTTTTAGTTTTTGCAAATTCATATTCAGTTGTTCAGTATTGCTGTCTATCCATCTTAGTCTTTTTCTTCCACGTCTACATCTTCTGCCTTCAATATTTCTTAGCATTATTTTTTCTCTAGTGAAACTCATCTTCACATTTTGTGCTCAAAGTATGTGAGTCACAGTTTTACTGTGAGGCTTTCAAGTGAGCATTCTGGATTTATTTCATCAAATACACATTGATTTGATAATCTTGCATTCTACAGAATTTTCATAAGATTTATCCAGCACCGCAGTTCAAAAGCATTGATTTTCCAGCACATAGCCTTACTTACAGTCCAGCTGTCACAGCCATATGTTACTACTGGAAAAAACACTGCACTGAGTATATGTACCATTGTTGACAATCTGATGTCTTTGCTCTTTAAAATCCAATCCAGATTTGCCATGGCTTTCCTTCCCGAAATCTGTCACAGATTCTTCATCTTCCTTCCCTAGTTACAAGGGTGAGACAGCATATTTCTTTGTTTTTTGGGGTTTTTTTTGAACAGCAAGTCTGGTTTTACATGTCCTTCTTTGCACTGATAGACAGGCACTTCAACTCTTCCTCACATTTAGCCATCAGAGGGGTATCATCTGCTTACCTAAGGTTCTTAATATTTCTCCAAGCACTTCTGATTGCAGCATTGGAGTTATCTAACCTAGAATTGTGTATGCTATGTGTAGTTTGTGAATTAAATAAATAGGGTAACAATATATGATCTCGTCATACTCCGTTTCAATCGTTCCATATTCATTTCGAACTGTTGCATCTTGTTCAGCATACAAACACCTCAAGAGACAAATAATGTGATCTGTTATCCCCATTTCTCTAACAATTTACTGCAATTTGTCTTGGATGACACAGTTAGAGGCTTTAATGTAGTCAAACAAGAAAAAAAAAATTCTGGAACTCCCTTGCTTTTTCCATTATTTCATGGATGTTAGTAATTTGAAAAACTGAGTGGATGGGTTTGTCATAATGATTAAGATCTTTACCTCATAGGCATAAAATACAGGGTTTGATTCTGCCCTTGGGTTACTGAATAAGTTTAAAATGGGCCTTCAAGGCAGTTAACCTAATATGTATCTTTTGATCTTGTTCTTCTGCCACTTGTAAAATCAACCTGTTCATGTGGCAATTCCTGGTCCATATATTAATGGTGTCTAGCTTGGAGGATCTTAAGCATTACCGTGTTGGCCTGTGGAGCAAGTACAATTGCCCAATAATTCTTTAGCATTACCCTTTTTGGACATAGAAGTATAACCTGATCTTTTTCAACTCCATGAACATTATCCTGTTTTCCAAATTTGTTAGCAAATTTCATGCAGTACCAAACAGCATAAATTTACAACCCCTTAAGTAATTCAGCTGGAATTCCATCATTTCATGCAGCTGATTAATTTCACTCTCCAGGATATCTGGCTCTAGATTAGGGAACATACCACTGTATGTGGCAGTGATGTTGGAGTCCTTTATGTATAGTTCTTCTGTATAGTTCTACCACCTTTTCTTAATATCTTCTATGTGTGTGTTAGGTACCCCTCAGATTTCTATTGTATGATGCCCATTAGACTGGAAGTCTCCCATAATATCAACAATATTCCTGAACATATCTCTCCAGCCTCCTGCTGTATCTTCTTCCCGCTATTTGCACTGCCTATATGCTACTTTATCTCTTCTTGTTACCCTCTAAAATTCTGCATGTATAATATAATAGTATAGTGTACCCACTCATTTAACAGCAAGTGTATTAATATTAGTGATTTAGTTACTTGTCCCATTAGTCATAGGCCAGGTTCAACATTGAAAAATAAATTAATTAACATATATAAGCAATGTATACCTGTTTTGTATATATATATATATATATATATATATATATATATATATATATATATATATATATATGGGTCTACTTAGACCCATCATTATTACATTTAATCGAAGCTCACTTATTCTATTCCAGTTCATCGAAACTTCAGTTATCTGAAAGCACAGGTTGACGCAATCCTTTACCTGTGAAAGGAACCACTTGGTCCCCATGGTGAACTTTTGTCCTTTCTTCAAAGTAGTGTGATCTCAGAGGTGGAATATTTAAGTAGGGAGATGTGTGAAGCCCCCTCTTTGGTGGGTTCCGTTTTGGTCCATGTAGGTTTTTTCTTGTGGTGACCAAGTGGTTCCTTTCACAGGGAAAGGATTTTGGCAGTCCATGCTTTTGGATAACTGAAGTTTTGAAGAACTGAGATTGGGTAAAGTGAGCTTCGGTTAAATGTAATTTTGATGGATCGAAGTAGACCCATATATTGAAATATATAACTGCTAATTAGTCTCTGCAATGATGGAAATTTGTCTCCTTTCTTAATAAAAAGGAAAGATGGGGAACATAATCAGCTCCCTTCAATGACTGATTGATCTATACCACTGTAAATCTTACTATGCTATGATAGGCTGGGATGGACTTCTATATATATTAGATATATATATATATATATATATATATATATATATATATATATATATATAAAAGCAAATATTTTCACTAATAAGAAAATATACCAAGTTGTCCATGATTCTTAGATATTTTTCATACATAACATGTGACTCAGCATTCTGCTATTCTGGTTTGTCCTTCCACTCATAAAATCTAAAATAAAAATGAGGCTCTTTGACTAGGTTTTGGCGGTAGTTGTAATTTGCTAGTACCCTTGAGCCTGTATATCATTTAACCACAATGCTTCTTCTTTCTTTATCTCTTCTATGAATGTTTTCATTCCTTGCAAAAATCCTGATTTTGTGCACAGATTTTTGATCATGAACTATATCTACTGCTGTATTCAATAATAGGTGGGAACAATTTCTGCTTTGTTTACCCTTGATTAGCTGTTTTGCTGGAGATAGCTTGCAAGCTTTCTCCTTTTTTGCTACCAAAGATATTGTAGGGACTAGATTGTGGCTTTTCCCTCCATTGTTGATTGCTGGCTACAGTGGTTGGTCACTTAGTAGCATCAATGTATGATTTCCTGTATGGGGTTTCCTGATCATGTAAGAAGTTGTCAGCATCTGATGGAACCATTAAAAAAAAAAATGTGTGTGCATTTTACTAATTGCTGTGTTGCTGGATATCTGGGTGATACTCAGATACTTCTCTCACCCATCTTAAATATGGTGCCATTGCTTTTCTTTAAGCAAACAGCAGAATGTTGATATCTAGAAATAATTTAACTAGATGAGCTACTATTTTAAGGTTTCTTGTTAATTCTCTGGCTGTTTAAGAACTCTCCTTATCATTATAGTCAATATATCTGATGATAAGATGTCTCAAAATATGTTGTTCTCCAGCCTAATAAGCTCTCTACAAGCCTTCTCAATTACAGCGAGAAACTCTGATCTCATTAATGTTATCTTCCAAAGATTGTGACTTTAAGTCTTCTTTGTGTGTATATATATATATATATATATATATATATATATATATATATATGTATAAAAATATATATGTAGGACTCTTGCACGAACGCACTTTTTACAGAATTGCGAATGGGCTTTTCAGCTTTTCACAGAAGCAGCATTGTCTCATAAGTATGCCTGTTGTGCCGGTCATAATACTGTGTGGATAAGAGAAAATTCCCTTTGTCCCACTGTAGTGCAATCTTAAAGTGAGAATATTAAAGTAGAGTGTGTGTGGGGGGTGCAGTGGGGCTTGCCCTCCTGCTTAAAAGAAGATTTAATGTTTTTTTTTTTTTTAACATGCTTTAGCGAAAGTGCTTTTCGGTGGAAGTGCTTTCGTTAAAGTGTGTTCAGTGATAGTGGATTCGGACTGTTGAACTTTTGTTCAACAGTCCTAGATCCATATATATATATATATATATATATATATATATATATATATATATATATATATATTTATATTGAGCGAATTTTCAAACAACCGAAACCACATCGGCCGAACACATTTTAGCAAAAGTGCTTTTCACTGAAAAAGCACTTTCACTAAAGTGTGTTAAAAAAACTATAAAACAAAAAAAAAAAAAACAAACAAAAAAAAAAATACTCAATACTACTGCACCTCGCACAACCCCTTGACTTTAATATTCTCACTCTGAGATCGCACTACAGTGGGGAAAATGGAATATTCCATTATCCTCACTGTGCTACGATCTCAACAACAGCCATGTCCCAACATTTTCATCCTTATTTAAGTGCACTTTCGCAAAAGTGCTATTTCGGTAAAAAGTCATCCACTGTGGTGCGGTAGTTATGGACCTTAGGGTTAGGGCACGGGTCATGGTAAGGGCTAGTAGGGCTAACCGTAAGGTCCGTGACTACTGCACCACAGTGGAGGATAGCCTGTCCTCCACTGTGATGCGTAAGTCATGCACCTTAGGGTTAGGGTGCAGGTCATGGTAAGGGGATAGCCCTACTAGCTATCCCCTTACCATGACCTGCGCCCTAACCCTAAGGTCCATAACTACTGCACTAAAATCAGTAGTAGCCCGTTCGCTGAAGCGGGTTTCATGAAAGTGCACTTTCGATTAAGCGCACTTTCGCATAACCCAGGGTCTACTGCGTGAGTTTGAAGAAGTGCATTTTCTAACTTATACAATACACCCATATATATATATATATATATATATATATATATATATATATATATATATGTATGTATGTATGTATATATTTTTTTCTTTCTTAACATGCTGATGGAATAAAGATACTTAAATTTTGGACAGATGAGTCATCTCTTTTCCAATAACTCTGTGTGTGTGTGTGTGTGTGTGTGTGTGTGTGTGTGTGTGTGTGTGTGTGTGTGTGTGTGTGTGTGTGTGTGTGTGTGTGTGCATATGGGTGAATTATTAAAGCTGAATGCATCAAATGCCTACATGCAAACTATCAATACAAAAACACTGAAAACTCAAATGTTAACACGCAGCTACACATACATTGAGAAATAGGTTCTTAGGCAAATACTAGGCTAGCTGTCCTTATGGGCCATTTTAAGCCTATCCAATTTCCCTTTTTGCGCTCAAAAGAAGTTATTCCATTGGGTTATATACTGGCCTTACCCATGGTCGATAATTATATATTATCCCAATAAGAATAAGTGGAATTATATAATAGATAATTTGAGGGGACCCATGCATGACATAAACCAATTAGGAGCTGTCTCTGTCCATTAGTAGTACAGGAGGCAGTCCTGTGGTAAATAGTTTGTTTCATATCTGTAGATCTAAGTTGCATGTGAATATGGACAGGCATGAGCTTTGTTCTATGTGGATGTGGAGTCAATCCCACAGTAGTGATATCCTTTGTAAGATATATCTGTCTCTCCAAACCATTCAGTTGATGTTGAATAAGAGATTTAAATCCCTAGATCTACTAATTCTGATGCCATTTGACTTCCCGATGTGCAGTAAGTCTGTCAGTAATGGGTCAGAGGATGCCTTGTATGTCAGACACAGGTCACCTTTTAGCAGTGTGTAGGATACTAAGTATAGTGACAGATCTTTGAGTCAGTCCATGTAGGACATGTTGTTTAGGCCTTGTATCCTGTCATTAAGGTATCTCTGTGAGTGTTCTGTTTGTTGCATGTGACTGGATAGATGCAATCTAAAGGTGACATAATCTTCAACCATTAGCATAATAAGGGCTGAGTGAAGGGGGGCAATGACATCCCTAGATCTAGAAAAATCCCTTTCTTTATAAGCTGTACAATATAGAAGGACTTTCTTACAGTAGTAGACACATGGTGATCAAAAGTTAAGTGACTCTCCACACAAGTCCCCAAATCTCAAACAATTGGGTTATCTCTTAGGGGTGTATTGTCAATGTGGTAGTTCTCTGGGATAGATGACTTCTTAAAGCATGCAATAATCCATTAATTGGCATTTAGTTTAAATCTATGATTTTGGCATCAATTATTGATTTCAGACAAACCTTCTTGCAGGATGGTTAAGTCATTTGGGGATTCATTGACCACTCATAGCTTGTAGTCATCTGTAAACCTAGTCAGCCACCTCCCTATGGTTTTAACTTTTACTTCATATAGATTGCAAACAGAAGATGTCCCAGTATAGAATGCTAGGGAATTCCATTGGTGTCTGGTGTCTTTGTGGTGGCAACATCCTCTATTTTAATTATCTGTGTCTTGTCTGTGAGTCAGTTGATGATCCAGTGGGTGACACCAGGGGTTCTTCCCAGTTTATTTAGCTTTTCTACCATGACTGATGAATTGGGTCAAAATATTTGGTCAGGTGTGTACCATTTTGCCTTCATCCATTTCTTTGTTGACCTTTTCAAAAAAATCCACCAGGATGAGTAAGCATGACCTGCACGTGATGACTCCAAACTGGGTTGGGTCCATTGTTTGATTGCACTCTATGTCCAGATTGACTAATTCCATATTAAGTTCCTCCATGGAAATAACCTCAGTACATGCAAAATGTAAACGTAAAAAAATAAAAGCATTGTTTTTTTGCAGGTGGCAAGACCCCCTGCACCCCCAATCCCCCTGCTAATTATATAAACTAACTCTGAGATCACACAAACATGGGGAAAGGCTATATATACCAACCCCAAGAATTGTGAAATCTCAGACATCTGTCAGCCAGCTGTTTAATCATAAATGGTCAACTAAACATGTGCTGACCAAATGCACACTTCACCTTTTGCAGGGAAATAGATAAAAAGATAGATGGATAGATAGATAGATAGATAGATAGATAGATAGATAGATAGATAGATAGATAGATAGATAGATAGATAAATGGGTGTGTTTAATTTTGTTTAGGGAACTTTTGGTTTTGTTTTGTTTTTAATGCACAATTTAAATATAGATGCATGGGATAGTGATGACAGTCCCTTTTGTAATGGCATATGTAAATCAACTTAAAGGACACTGAGTTCCAATATATGTAGACACACACACACACACACACACACACACACACACACACACACACACACACACACACACACACACAAATGCAGACATATTTCTTTTATGCATACTTGTATGTGTGTAAGGTCAGCTTTTGTGTGATGTTTTGATATTTTCAGATCACTTGATGTGTTTTAGAGAATTGCAACCAAATTGACACCATTGAAGGAAAAAATAAAAACATCCTTCCACAACAGTGAACTGAGCAGCTCATTCACCTTAAATGTTCTTCTGTACATCCGCACTACCAAAGTCTCCCAAACTGGGTAACCCGCTGAATTCCCCTCTAATAACTGGAAGTCAAACAGAAACACCTTAAGGCCCTGCTTTGTCATCGGCAACCACACATCACTCTTCCTACCACAAGCCTGCTCACACCCTTTCAGTATCTTTTATTGCCCATGATTCTGTTAAGTCCTCCAATTCAGCAACCCTAGCAAATATGCCAATGGCTGCTAAATGTACTCTAACTGATTTAACCATCTGCCCCTTTAACCATGCCATAGATAAATGGTGCAACAACAACTGATATGATCACAGTCTCTCCTCCTCCTCCTATTCAACAAATGCATACCATACAGTAAGCCTTCTGCATCAAGTCTGCTCATGATTGCTGAATAAGCCATCCCATTACATCTGACCAAATCAGCACACCTTCTCTAGCAACAATATTGGTTCGACTTGTGCCTTGGGAAGCAATTGCCAAAACCTGTGAAACAGAACACAAGAAAGGCTGTGCTCTATTAAATTCTTTGTACCTGGTAAATGCACACATCTTCCTGTCATCCAAGTGCTCCTGCCAAAACACAGAGGCCACCCAGATAGGCATCAACTCAAAAGCCATGTCCTCCTTACAATCTTCTTCCCAGCCATATGGCCATTGAACTGCAAACCACTCTCCATTAAAATATACAGCCATTCCCTGTCCCCCACATCATCTGTAAAAAATTTCAGATCATTTTGATTAACCCATTCTTTCTGCCAAAATGAAATGGCATTAAAATGGTCAAGAAACAATGTTCACAAATTTAAATCTGCTCACACTAGCTCTCTAACTTGCAACCAGTGATGTTTGTTTTCCCCCATTTAGTAGAAATACTACTGACCTGCAGCACATTCTTTCAGGACTAATTGCCAATCATGCATAGTTCAAAAGACTCACCTGATTCATTACATCCCTAATCCGCACCTTATTTTTCGTCATCAAATATCCAGATCGTACCCTTCAAATGTTCGATTTTCTCTTCAGGGAGACAAAGCAAACCTCAACCTGCATCCACTGTCAACCCTAAAATACATAAAGCCTTAGCAGGACCCTCCAGCTTCTTCCTTGCAAGGGGAACACCCAACAATTTACACATATCGATGAACACATGCATCTCTTCCTTAGCTCCATAATAACATTTGCCTGCCAAAAGTAAGACATTGAGATAATGAACAGCCCTCTGGCTACCTACCCTTTGCTGCCATATCCAGTGAGGAGAAGAGCTGAATTTCTCAAAATTGGCACAAGCCAGCTTGCAACCTATGGCCATGACTTTGTCAAAATAAAATTTGTCATCCACCACCATACCTAATAACAGTCATTCATCCTCATGCACTGGCAGCAAGCAAAATGCTGATTCAATATCAACCTTCACTAGCCAAGGATCCTCAAACCTCTTAATCATCTCCACTGCATACCTAAACTGCAAGTCCCCTTTGCAAATAAAATCATGACAAACTCACCTTGTGGGAAGGATAAATGGTGAATCATTCAAAATTCTCCCGGTGACATCTTAGGTACCAACTCCAAAGGGAATACCTTAAAATTAAAAAAAGGAGGGGGAGCAAATTGGCCCAACAATGTACTACTGAGCAACTCCTTCTCAATTAAACCTTGAAAAATCTCCTTCTTCACTTGCACAGAACACAATTTTTTTGCAAACTACACCATCCTCACAAACCCCCAATGTGATATAAAACCCCATTAAAATGCTCAAAATCAACTCTTTAGCACCCTCCAGATCCAAAAGGTTTGCCAAAACCCAACTCAGTACATATACTTTAATGAGCAAATGGGAAAGTTGGCTTGCCCCTCTATCCTCGAAAGGAAATACTGCCTCTCTGCTCTTGAAAAGTACCCTACCCTCTAACCCTTTGCTGACCTTGTGCAAAATCTACTTCTCACAGCCAACATTGGGCAACTGAATGTGCCCCAGTATAATTTGAGCAAGTGTATGAACATCTACATGCTGGCCAAGTACACCTGCCCAAATTAAACTCCCATGTGCTGACTGTATGTCCCCCAACCTATTCAAGGAAAGCCACTCATGCTATCTAACATAGTACCCATGCAAATATCTGGATGCCTCACCTCAATTTCAATAATTGATCAACAGCTTTCCTTTTACGGCACCGCTGATAATACCATAACCATGCATTTCCAGTATGCGACCTCTGCTCCTCCTGAATTGTTAAAAAATAAGCTATGAATGGTAGGGCCTGGGAGCTATCTTTCTGAACCAGATAGTAAATAAAACCAAGTACGCAGTTCTCACAAGTACTGGCTCTAAGACTTTCAACAGTTCTCTGAGCCAAAGCCACTAGAGCTGCCAGCAGGTCTTTATTGTCTGCTGCATCTGCTTCCACCAGACATTGTACCCTCTGTGCATTGATCAGCTCAAATATGTCAGCATACTCAACTTTCTGTATCTTCCTCTTTACTGAAGTAGGAATATGCAAGGAAAGAAAAACTCCACCTTCCCCAATTGACAATGTCTGAGTAGCCAACCAATCTCCTGGTTGAATTCCAAAGTCAGAACCCACTTCATACTGAAGTGGACCCACCTGATCTAAAGCAAATTTTAAACTCCCTGATGGCAGAGCTCCCCTCTCGTTTCCCACTGCCTGCAAACCCAGCATGTTGTCCTGCACCTGCTTACCCCATCCGAGTCAATCATGATCATCCTCACAATCCCTATCAGCTACCCTGCAATACCATGCTTAAACCTTCCAAAATCGAGTTCCCACCCCAAGGAGTAACCAACCTAATATTAACCCTACCTATTTCTAACATAGTTTCATTACCTGCAGCAGCAGCAGGACCCTCTCCTTCCACTGCAGGACCCTCACTAACAGAGCTGCCTGACAACTTACTGGCTCACTTCCCTCTGGTAGTAGAAACTTGCTTCATTGGCTGTGACTGTCTCTTGCCTCCAACTGCATTGAAACCTTCTGTCATAGATGGATCTCCCATTGGTGCTTCCTTGAACAACTCTTCCACCTAAGCCACAATAACCATGCTTCAAGCTGTGGGCATTTGCCATCTATAAACAAAGAAAAATAACATGAATGGGGAAAAAAAACACTACAGTCCTACTCAGGCCTACGTAGCTTAACCTGTGCTACAACCCCATGCATACCTACTCAAATGTCCAGACTACTCCCATTACACCACTTCCAATTTTCCTCCAAGAACCTAATGACAGCACAACTCACAACTGTTCTAATAAATTAACACCAACCCACGAATTCTCCTCAATAGCAGATATGCTGTTAAGAAATACTGGCTGGCAAATATAAATGTTCAATTGCTAGAAGCGATCATGTTTCAAACCATCAACTCATGGCTTGCTCTAACACAATAAAAACAGTGGTCAGAATCAAACCCTGTATGTTATCATACCAAACCCTCCCAATGTATAGTAAAGACACTCTCCAATGATAGTGCCTCTGGTTTATTTTAAAAATCACATGAAAAAAAAGAAATGCACGTGCATGGCACTTGCTGCATGAGCAGAGATTGATCGCAGTTCGCAGAAAACAGGCAATACATAGCACACCTCCGCCAAATCACAACTAAGCAACCACAAAAAGAGGTTCACTACACATCTTACTCCTTCCTTTTAACCTTTTTATATACACATACCTCTGAGCATCATTAGCCCAAGGAGGGCCCACAGTGCACCCAGAGACACAGGCCTATCCAAGGAAAGTGCCACTGCTCACAGCACAAAAAGGCATCTGAAGACAGAGCCTTCAACAGGCAGAAACAGAACTGGATGGACTGCATCCACTGACCCATGAAGAAAAAGCCACATGGCCAGCCAAAATGAACATACCACCAAACTCTTCCCTGGACTTCCCCACAGACAAGTGCAAGAGCAGCTGTCCCTGCCAGTCACTCCAAACCCAGCCAACTACCCCCTAGGAGAGAATGAAATGTAGCTCTCCATGCCCATAGGGCAGATGACTTAACCAGCATGCCAACCTTAATTCTGCAGGCCAGCAAAACATTGAACAAATGTGATGCACAGGCCAGGCCCAAAACCACCACATCAAAACATGAGATGATTGAGGGATCCATATGAGTTGATTGAGAGATCCCTTCTCCTTTCTCAAATGATATTAATTCTTATTCTCCAAATTCAGTATTCAAATCTAAAGCCAGTGAGGTACAAGCATCATGTATACCAAAGTGAAACAGGATCACAGGAGGAATACCAGAGTAAGCACATCAGTGCAGACTCCTACTCAATCCTTTCATCTCCAAATAATAAAAAGTAATTGACAACAACAAACTACATCCATTTCTACACTACCATCCAAACAACATTCAAATTCTAACAAAAAAAATACTGACAGCTACATGATGCACACACCGCCCTCCAGACAGAACAATAAGCCTGAGAGATGACTCAGGAACACTTCTAGGCTACAATACAGTTTACACAAAAGCCATGCCTATTTAAACAGGACAAGCACAGACTACTAATAGTCATTTACCACACAAACACCAACAGTGAAACTCGTCACCAGTAAACCTTGCACACAACTCCTAACCCATCACTGTACCTATTCATTTCTGTGTTATACCCGACTAAATACCAACAAACTGGTTGCATCTGAATTATAGGCATACTCACAAAATCTAAAAGACACCAAGAGAATCACAACCCTTTTTTCCAAGAAAAAAAAAAAACAAAAACAAAACACAGTTCCCCCACAACTCATAAAATTCCCACTACATCCTTACCAAAGTAATCCAAGGCCAACATGCACAAAGTTTCTTTTTAGCAGAAACACAGAGACTGATTTTCACAATAACTGATAAATGCTATAACAATGGTATACTACAAATGTCCTGAAACAACACTAGTACTCTTAGAGTATATTTACTAGGTGTCTGTACTGATAAGCACTAGTAGTTTGACAAAAGTACAATAACATTTAGCAAAATTAAAATATATTTTGTAACCAAGTTTAATAGTTTGCCTGCTGATATTTTTCCTGTGACAAGAAATGTTGGTATATCATAGAGCATAGCTCAGAACTGTCCATATTTTTGCAAAATGTCCATATTTTGCCTTCATATCCTTGGTCTGTTCCTCATAAAATTTGCAGTTTTCTGGCTGAAGCCATTAAATAATGACAGACATTTGCGTTTCGGACTTCATATCCTTCAGAAAAATGCCTGCTAACACAAAATATTTTATTCTAGTAATTTTGGAAATTTATATAAATGATATTTTCCCATTTGTCCCTATTGTATGGCCTTTGCCCCCTATTATCCTTGGCCTTGTCAAAATTTCTTCTGCTAAGGGATTGAGAGGTATACAGAGAAGAGGATTTGGTATTTTCTCATAACATTGTTATATTTATTTCTCCTTAATTACAGGTAGAAATCTATAAGATTTATTAGTTAATTCATAACAAATTCTATTTAAGCTTTGAATAGTGCAAGCCACAGGGCATGATTCTGTGTGGCAACTGTAATGTATTATGTTTCATTAGTAACACTGTGAAAAAAGTAATGATTTATCATCTAACCTGTAGCTGTAAAGGATCATATTCATACAATATTTCTGGTGTAATTTAGGTATGTTATGGGCACATATTTAGGAAATCGTAAATGATTTTCAATCTGAAGCACAGGAATATATAAGAATTATTAAAACCAGAAAATGTGTACCTCACTTATGCCTTTGTGACACATACCCCCGGGTCACTGAGATTTAGCTTACCAGCAGTCTTGCGTATCACACTTAATTAACTGACTGCTCAAAGTCCAACACTAAGCAAATAGAGATTGAAAGATTCAAACCTAGGATGACCAGGCAAAGCTCATTAGAAACTCATATCCTTAATGCTTTGCACTGTGCCACTAAAAATGGGCTGGAGTGGCTGATTAAAGCATCCAAGGCCACAATGTACTAATACAACAAAATAAGGACTAACTAGGTTGTGTTGTAAATGACAGTGAGAGGGTTGTGTTTGCATTTAATGCTGATTTTAATTATTAAAAAGCAGGACAACAAATTATACAAGGCAGATTTTTCTGAACTGTTTATCCTAAAATTCTGTTTGCCAGATCATATGTAACAAATATTAAACATTACTGATTGACTGAAGATGCTAATGTTAAATTCTTTAATGTTTTCATTAATGCTCCATATCTAAGCAATAAGGTATAACCACATGGCTATGAATAAAATATTGCTCTGGAAAATATTTCCTATGGGGCCTTAATTGCTTTTTGAACTTTTTATTTCTGGAGATGAATATTTTTTCAAGGACATCTGAAAGCCTTATGTTTATGTCGATGATTAAGTTTTGAGGAATTTCACAACTGCTCTGATTGGTTTTTGTGTTCTGCATAGGAGTCTACTTTATAGTTACAATATGCTTTTGTTTTACAGGATTTGAAAACTGTATTTGAAACTAGTTTGCAATGCAGTATGTACTGTAGAAAAAAAATCACATCTAAAAATATATTCTTTTTTAAAGGTTCCGATTATATCATTTTAGTGTCATAGCTCTGTAGTTTAAGACCAACTTTGATGTGTCTTTTTGAATGGTGATTTGCTATTAACTTACTTATTCAGGATGTAAAATAATCCGTTTTCAAGGCAAATTATATGAACAGGGCGATAGTTAGGTTTCAAATACAAATCAGGTGAGTCAAGTTAGTGAAATCAAGATAGCTAATTTTAGGCTAGTGTATTTCATGTTGGCAGATGTTCTGTAATTATGTTAATTTTTAGGAGCACAATTTACAAAAGTTAGTGAAGTGTTTAGGGGGTTTACATATGCTAATCAGGAGGCTGTGACATATGTTTATAAGGAGGTCAACAGTGTCATAATGACATTTTACATGTGTTTTAATGACAGTAATTAGGTTCTTTGTAGTACATTCATCAGTTTGTTAATCTGATATCACAGTGTCAGTGAGCTTATAATTAAATGGCAGGGGATCACTGAATGGTTATATAGATGTGAATTGTTGTCAGGGATGCAGATTTATCTGAAAAATGTTACTAGGGCAAGAATGGCCTATCATTATGTACTACATTTCTTATTCTTCATGAGTCCTTAGCCTTCACAGCATAACAGAGAAACAGATTAACTCTATTTCAGTGTTTATAGAGCACAATATGAAAGGCAGTCTGAAATGTGAACTCTTACAAAATGTGCAAATTGTGAAAAGTGATGCAAGTGTAGACAAAAATGATTGCTACCCTTGACATACAATTGTGCATCACTCAAAACAGTGCCATAAAGTTCATACATTTTGCTGTACATGCATTAGTGTTCTAATATTTTTATTTGTGCATTTTATCACAAATGGAGTTACCATTTAACTGTTAAAAGTAATGATGGTTTAACTATCATCTGTAAATGTGGAAATACTACAATATTAAAATTGTAAATGAAAAAAAAAATGATGAAATGTTAGCTTTCTTTCCATAATCTCATATTCTGTCAAATGTTGGTCTGTCCCCTAATTGTCATAAATGCAAAAAATATTTCAAAGAAATAGTTTACTACTCTAGAATTAAAATAAAATAAACCAAATGTTTGATCAAGTATCTTACACATAGAAGAAAACCTTTTTTTTCTTTCTTTCTTTTTCACACACTTTTGAAGAAGCATGAGGAAGCTCTTGTAAAAACTGAAAGGAACATATAAAATCACGCTACTAATATGTAATGAGTCAATCTCTGACCAAACAGTATATTTTTGATTCTTAACCTCTTTGGAGTGCTACTGACGCAGATGCTTTTCACAAGTAATTGTAATGAAATTCTTCACAATTAGCTTACAGGCACTTAAACAAATCATAAAACATCCTGCATGTTTACATTTATTGATGCATGGCATGTTTGGCACAAGGAATAGTGCGCAGGATAGCAAGTAGCTTGGAAGGAAACCTGCATCACCTCTAATCAGCATGCACCAAATAGTTTTATTGGTTCTTGGTTACCATTTAACATGAATGGATCCGTAAATATCCTTAATTGTACGCATTTGCAGTTGGTGATTTAAAATATATGCACCTCCTTAATGTATACAAATATTGTTTAATAATCTGAATGAGTAGTCTTCCAGCTTTCAGTCTGCAGAAAAAATGGTTTCCATGGAAAGTATCACAAAGCTTATCAGGATTTGATAATCTTTGTAGTTTTTTTGTGACCTCCTCACAATATAGAATGGAAATACCATTCTGGTGTTATGGCAGCTATCCAGTAAGCAGTCTATAATAACTAAGAACACAGATGCTGTAGTGAACAACTATTATTACCAATCTCTGTTAAAAACAGGTAAATCAATCACAGAGCTACTGCCAGAGTGGATGTCTGGCTGTTTCAGAAGCCAGGCTCTCCTTCTCTACTTGGAATATTGAGGGTATTGCATTCTATCTGGAAGCCTCCTGCTCTGCTTGGAATATTTAGAATATTGTCATTCTGTCTGGAAGACATTGCTGGATAAGGTGGAATAGAAAGTGAGCACCGGGAGTGACTAGCTAAAAATGTACAAATGTGGTTTTAGCAGTGGTGTAACTAGGTTATACCTTATGAGTGCGGCTTGTGTTTCATGAACATATCATTTTTGGTTGGTTACACTCTGATAAACATTCTCAAAAATATCTTGGACCTAGTTTGTCCTGACCAAGTGAACTGATTGGAATCCTGACAGGACCTTGCCCGTTAAATGCCCATATCCTTCCTTGATCAGAGCAGCTGGCTGAAAGCCATTCTAGGCACATGCCACTGTTGTTATGTGCTTCACACACTAATCAGACCAAAGGTTTGAAATGGTACCTGGTCCTGAAGTGCCCAGCAACAGTGGATGGTATTATACTGGATATGGTAGTACACTGTGGCCAAGGGAGCCCGCAGGATTTTTTGCAGGGGGGTGCAAACCCAGAGCCCCACCCACATAGCTCACCCCGCCCCCTGCCAACACAGCCCCACCCAAGTCCACCCACCCCAAGCCCCGCCCACACAGCCATTCCAGTGTCCCATTACTTGGCTATTTCTCCCCATTTACTGTAGACACTGTTCAAATCTGTGTGCATACTGTTTTATGCTTTAGTTCTACAATGATTACAGGCAGTTGGATTTAATTTACAACTTTTATTTCAAACATTATAGCCCAAACACTGAGACATTTACTAAACCTAAACAAAGCAATAGTCTTACAATGAAAACAGACTTGGCATTAAAGCTTCTCTACTTTTGAAACTCACATTCAATGAAACAGCACTGAAACCCACATTCAAAGAAAATGCATCTGGCCAGTGGCAGGTTATTTACCTTTGAACTATTTTCAAGCAATAGGCTCCTTGCACACCGTTAGGGCCATGCAAAAGTTATTTGATTTACCTGATTGTATTAATTATAATATATAATTGAATTATATCCCTTGCATTATACGGCAGCACTTGTTTGAGTGTCTCTGCTGAAGTAAAAGTAATCTGAATAATTCCACATTAAAGATATCTGAAACTAATGAAGATGTTGTTGCTAGAAAACAACTGTATATTTCAGTGTTTCATCTACAAATTCAGTGCCTGCTGCCGTCAAAGAATAAATTGCCTATGTTAAATTAAAAAAATGGTAAGCTGGTATATTGCAATAGAAAATGGATGACAAGCTGAAAAACAGGTTCATAGTTATTAGGCATCTCATCCAAAGGAGGACATCCTGAGGACTGCAGCATACAAATGTATATGCTGTAGGAATAGAACCTCAAGCCTTTACATTAAGATGCAAGTATTCTACTTGTGGTGCTACTAACATAGCTTTAAAACTTTATACCACAACAGAGATACCATTTGCTAAACAAAACAGTTGCACATTGTAAATAGACTTGGCATGAGCAGCAGTGAACTTAGCTTCCCTTAAAACTCACAGTTCCTTGAAAATGCACTTGAAAATTCCACCTGTTAACTCTAACTTGGGCATTTCACTTTCTCTCTCACAAACATACCACACCCCTCAAGGCCTCAACCTTAGTGCAAGAAATCTGGACAAAGCCTAAAATAAATAGGGATAGATTATAAATATGGCTCTCAGAAACTTAGAAAATTGCAAGAGTAACAGGATTTGTGTTAGTATGCATTTTTCTAAATGACATGTCTCATGCATTTTCTAAAACTGAAATGTCTCATTTAGCAACTTCAATCCTTTTTAGGAGGAATATGGGGCAAAAATCTGGGCAGCTGAGGGGTATGCTACCTCCCTCTTATACACACACCAAATAATTCTGGTCAGACTTGAATTAGTTCTGGGAAGGTTGCACTGAACGGCACAGTGCTTGAGCTGAAGTGGGTGAAATCCTGGTAGCCAGTGATAACTGAACTGCAGCTCAGCAATGTGAAGCATTAAAGCATTTTTAGCAGAGCATTGTTTCATCACTACCTATTGTGTTTGCACATAAGCTGTAGTTATTTTAAACATTTGCCTTTTTGATTACTACAGAGTACATTTACCCACCAGAGCTATTGTGTTTTGACTTCAGTGTGGAGCTAGTTGTTGCAGGGCTTGGCTTTTAAGTAAGGTAGCAATGCTTATTTACCATATACCATTAAAGCCACCCAACTACAAGTGTACTAACACACAGACACTGCTATAAGACACTGCTCTGCAATAAAATGTAATGAGCTTCTGAAAATACTGTAATCCTGTCCTTTTATTACAATGAATATAAAATACTTCGAAATAAGGTAAAAAGCTCATAATCTTGACCGACAAAACTACTTTTACACACTTCAAAACAATAATAAAATCAAACCCTCAGAAATTTTGGAAAGGTATCTCTACTCTACTTAACCCCAGCAAACCAGATACCCCTACCCCAGACCCAAACGCTCCTGACCAAGACTTGGCTACCCAATTTAACTCTTTTCATTGAATCCATTTCCAAATTAACGCCATCTTTCTCTAATACCACTACATTCTCCAAAACTCCCTTACCATCCCCAACCATCTCTCTACCCTACTCTGCTACTACTTCCTCATTCCCATCTACTAACTCCCATCCCTCCACTCCTCCTACTCCTACTATTTCATCAGCTTCATCTGCCCCTAATTCTCCCTCTTCACACTCCTTTTTCTCATTTAAACCTATACCCACTTCTACTATAATGAAACTCCTTATGAAACTGAAGCCATGCACCAATGCTCCTGATAACATCCCTTCTTACTTTCTTAGCAAAGCTGCTGAAGCAATTGCTTACCCTATTAGCATTTTAATCAACCTCTATCCAAGAATGTATAGTACTCCAAGTCTGGAAAAGGGTCTTTATCATACCTCTACATAAAGGTGGCAACAACAACGTTACTAATTTCCGCCCCATCGCTATTCTGTCCCCCATCTCTAAACTCCTAGAAAAGCGTATCCAACTACAACTCCTTCCACATCTCTTAGATAATCACCTACTAACTCCCACACATGGATTCAGACCACATCATAGCACTATGACCGCCCTCCTCTCCTTCCTTGAAACTGTAAATAAAGCCCGCGACTCTGACCAAATTGTTTCTACCCTACTACTGACCTCTCTAAGGCCTTTGACACTCTCTCACAGCCTGCTACTAACTAAACTTTACCTATCTCCCTCCTCCTTGAACTGGTTCTCCAGCTACTTATCTAACAGATCTCAAGCAGTCAAATGGAAAAGGCCACCTCCTCATTTCTAAATACTCCTACTGGGGTACCCCAGGGCTCTATACTGAGTCCCATTCTCTTCAATATATTTATAAATGATTTCTATCCCATTCTCAGACATCATCCAATATGCCGATGATTCTGCTATTATCTGCGCTGCCACCTCTATCCCCTCACTCTTAAAACTGACTCAAGATGCTTTTACAACAACTGAGCAATGGATGAAAAGGAATCACCTAGCACTCAATGCCTCTAAAACCAAATTAATGTTATTCACCCCCTCTAAGGCAACTTCTTTCAATATAAACACATTCCACATCTCTAGACAAAATAATCTACCCCTGGAACTCGTGTCCGAGACCAAGTTACTTGGGGTCCAAATTGATAACCAGATCAAATTCAACTCCCACCTACAGTTAAATATCAAGAAAACCCATCAAAACTAGGTATGCTTTACAGACAAAATCATTACCTTACACCTGCTACCAAAAATCACCCTCTCTACCTCATTTCTTATCCCCTCTCTTCTCTATGGAGCTCCACTCCTAACTAATCTACAGACCTCTCTAAAAACACAACTTTCCTCTTGCTACAACAAAATTGCCAAGTTCGCTACCAACCACAAGTCCTCCACCCACCACTGTTCCTCTCTCCAAAAACTAAAATGGCTAGAGCTACCCAGTTATCTCACATATACTCAACTAAATCTTGCACATACCCCTCCATTTGTGGCTCTCTTTCATCAGCCTTTAAAATGCAGCTTGCTGCTAGAGTATTAAGGTCCAACAATCAAAATCTATTAGAAGTATATAAAGGAACTCGGGCCCCAGGCAAAATCTTCTGTCTTATGGCCTTGCATGCCTTTGGAACTCCCTACCACCTTCCATTCGCACCACCCCCAACCATTTTATATTTAAAGATCTCTTCACTCACATCTAGTATCCCAGTGGGAATGCTCTTGCTCCCACCCCACATAACTAACTTGCAAACTCCATCTTCTTTCTTCCTCTGTTTCCTCCTGCAACTTTCCTAATTACCCACCCTA
Source organism: Protopterus annectens (assembly GCF_019279795.1). NCBI lineage: Eukaryota > Metazoa > Chordata > Ceratodontiformes > Protopteridae > Protopterus > Protopterus annectens. The sequence continues at coordinate 1,018,622,433 of NC_056735.1, forward strand.
ACTCATACATATTATTATTCCTACAATAAATCTGAAAGAATATACTAGGCCACACTTCCTAAGTATTGCTTCCCTAATACGTTATTGCTTCTCAGTACTTTTGTGCATTGCTTCCTAATATGTTATTATTCCTCAATATTGTCATGAAATGCTTCCAAATATGTTGTTATTTCTCAGTGCTTTTGTGCTAAATTTCCCTTTAGTCTGTATTACCTATTAATTTCATCACTAGATTGTACTCTCTAGTTTTTGTTGTATTATTTGCAAATTGTTATTTCTTGTATGATTAACTTCTTTGTAATTGTATAATTTGTATATCTATTAATAACCTACTTAGTTTTGGAGCTTTTCTCCCCAGGACTCCATTGAAAACGGGTTCATTTGGCCCAATGGACTATCCTGGCAAACCAACTGCAAATAAAATAAATAAATAAAATACTGTCATATGCATTTCAATACCCAAGGCTTATACAGTATCTAGTCATGTAAATATTCTCTGCATGGCAACAACGAAAAGGCTTTCAATGCTGGTAATTCTTTAACAATATACTTACTAAAGCTTACTTGCATCTTACAATGTCCGACAAGCTTACTAAAGCTTATTTGCATCTTACAATCTCCGACAAGCTTACCTGATGTTCATTAAACCATGGCTACTTAAACAGAGCAACAGGGCACTGTGACAGCATACAGTTCCTGAATAAGAAGCATAAATCAACAGTACAAAAATCTGATAGAAAACCAGAACATTTTGCAAAATCAAGGACAGATGAAAAGCCACGGTCGATTTGTGAACTACTTTGGATGGGGGAATACTCTGCACACTTACACTGCATAACTGCTCCTTGCCTTCCATGGACACATCCAGAGCCACTACAATGGGGAGTGGGGTGCAATAAGTATGTCACAATTTGAAATGTCTCTGACTGACAGTGATGGATCTGACACTCATACCTCTCAACTTCAGAGCAAGAAATCTGGACAAAGCCATACATAGAACTAGAAGTGGGACACAAGCCCAAAAATAAGGCCAATTTTTAAATATTGCTCTTATAACTTAAATAGAACAGGTAGATCTTGCATTAGTACAAATTTTCTGAAGGGTATGAAATCTGAAACGCAAATGTCTGCCATTATTTTCTAACTTCAATCTTTAATGACTTGCCACTAATTTGCCAGAAAACCACAATTTTATGAAAAACGGACCAAAATGTGATGCAAAAATACCTGTCAAAAAAGGGACACCTTTTTAATATTAACAGTTAACTTGAAGCAGCTAACAAAATAAGAGCATCCACATGCATTTCTGAAATAAAGGTAATCTATAAGTGATCATTACAATTATATATAATTGTAAACCCTCCACATTTTCTTCCAAAATTGCCATTTTGGAGGAGGGATTATTAGGGATGAGCAACATTTTGAGCCAGAATTGGGGACAATTGAGATGTTTGGATATTCCTAATCTACAAAGTGATTTGCACGTACCTCTCAACCTCTTAATGCAGGAAATCTTAACAAGGCCAAATATATTGGGGAACATACAAACACTACGAAAAATTGCTCTTGTATAAACTTAAAGACGGTCTTGCATTAGCATGCATTTTTCTGAAGGTTATGACATCTGAAACTCAATGTCTGTCATTTAATGGCTTCATTCCTAAATGATTTGCTAGAAAACCACAAATTTGAGGAACAAACCAAAAATAAGCAGCAAATATCTATTCATTCTGCAAAGATATGGACAACTGAGAGGTATAGTTCAACTGGGGCTGTCTGAGCTTGCTACCCCCTTCACAAAATCATGGTCAAATAGAGCCTCCCCCCTGCAACCATTCCAATGTCCCATTCCTTGGTTATTTTGCCCCATTTATCATAAACACTAATGTGCATACTGCTTTACTTGTGCGATGATTTAGGATTTCATTTGAAAGTTTTATTTTGCATTTTACAGCACAAACCCTAATACATATCTGTTAAAACAATGCAGTCTCACAATGAAAATAGACTAACATTAAAACTTCTCTGCTCTTGAAACTCGCATACATTGAAACAGCACTGAAACCCACTTTCAGAGAAAATACATTTTGCCAATGGCAAATATTAACTCTGGGCTGTCTTCAAAATCATAGGCCCCTCGAACATAACGTGCTCTTTGATACACCTTCCTGACCGTATTACATTATATTCCTTGTACAATACAGTACCGTTGTTAGAGGGCATTTTAAATTTATTGTTTTGAACATTTTTCCAGTAAACAATGAAACAAAAGCATCCACCAATGACAAAACTGCCCAATTCAGAACATTTCCATCATAAAAAGTCTACTCAAGTCTACCAGTATCAGTAAAAAATACACAATCTCTGAAATAGTCAACTCCACATTGAAAAAATTTGTAACTAATAAAGAGGTTGCTGCTAGCAAACACTTTATATGTCATTGCTTAATCTACAAATAAAGTGCCTATTGCCCTTGAAGAATAAATTGCTTTTGTTGCATGCAATAAAAAAATGAAAAGCTAGTAATACCGCAATAGGGAATGGATAGCAAACTATTAACAGGTTCATAGTTACTAGGTATCTTTGCCAAAAAGACTGCAGCATCCACCCCTTTACAACACAATACAGCATCAGCAATGCATTTACCTACTGTGGGAGTAGAACCCATAGCCTTCAGCATCTAAAGCAAGTACGCTATCTGTTGTGCTATTAACAATGCAAGCAGACTAAACATAAGCAGCACTAAACTTTTGCTCCCCTGCAGCTCTCAGCTCCTTGTAAAATCTACTCGACACTCAGCTGTATCTCTGAACTTTTCAGCACAAGAAATCTGGAAAAAGCCAAAATTTATTGGGGACAAAAGGCCAAAACCAGGGACACATTTTAAACATTGCTTGTATAATGTTTGAAAGTTGCTAGAATAAAATGCTGCGTTACCACCATACATTTCACTGCCACGCCTTGAACCCAGGGACCCGTGCAAAACATTTAGAGCAACATACCACTACGCCAAATCAACTGTTTTGCGAAAGAGGAAGACTGAAACTTAAATAGCTACCATTTAGTGAATTCAGTTCTCACCATAGCTCAGCTGTCAACCTCTTAGCACAAAATACCTGAACAAAGCCAATAATGGGTGACTACAACCACCAAACATTCAGTGAATTCAGTTCTCACCATAGCTCTCAACCACTTAGCAAATAACACCCGGACAAAGCCAGTAATGGGAGAATATAGCCCCAAACATATTCAGTGAAATCAGTTCTTACCATAGCTCTCAACATTAGCAAAAACCTGGATGAAGCCAATAAATACCTGAAAAAGCCAATACTGGGTGAATACAGCCCCCAAACATATTCAGTGAATTCAGTTCTTACCATAACTCTCAACCCTAGCACAAAACCTGGACAAAGCCAATAATGGGGGGAATACAGTCCCAAACACAGGGATACATTTCAAATATCCATCTTGTACACTTAGAAAATTGCTAGAATAAAAGCTTTTGTTACCATACACTTTCTGAAGAATATGAAGTCTGATATTGAAGTGTGTCTATTTTTTTTAACTTTTGTTCACCAGGAAAGTCTGACTTTGAAAAAAAAGCTAATTTTTAGCAGAGGCCCAGGGAGAAACACTCCAGACAGCCAAGAATAAAACCAGAGAACATGTAGCTGTCAGGCAACAAGGACACAAATGCAGAAACCACAGATTTTATGAGGAACAGAAAAAGTATGAAGGAAAATCCTGCAACATTTTTACAAATGGTGGTGGGTAGGGAATTCAGGCTCTTGCCAGTTGGGCCCAAGGTACAGGGTTCAAGCCTTATTCTCTACCCACCACCATGTACACCTGGGGCATTTCACACACACACACACACACACACACACACACACACACACACACACACACACACACACACACACACCTCTCTACCTACTGAAAGTGTCCCACATCTTCCGTTCGTCCTGTGTGCTATTCCGTTTCGCTCCTGGCTGCTTGTAAACCCGTCTGTGTGAGTTCCCGCTCACAAACTGCTATCAGGTCCTGCTTGTAAACCTGTCTGTTCCCACTCACAAACTTAGCGACGATGATGTCAGCACACCCGCGACTGTCCTGTTAGGACTTCTTTCTTCTTAAAGAAGAACGCACGTAAAAAAAAAAAAAAAAAAAAAACTTTCTTTGAAATTATCTAGCGGCTAGCCGATTCCAGGGGGGTGCAAGTGCACCCCCTTGCACCTGCCTGCGGGCGCCCTTGACTGTGGCACATAAGCCATGGATTAGTGGCTAATGCTAATAATGTACTGCAAAAACAGGATACTGCTTGGAAGGTATACGCTGGGGCAGGCTCTTATTTGTATGTATGTACATTAACTCTTTCTGACTACAAAAGGGTGCTTTCGTATAGACTTACTTCACCTGGGAATTTTTTAATATTCTCTAGAAATGCCAGCATTATGTTTTAGTGTGAGGAGTGTCTCTCCAACAGATGGCACACTAAAAAGTGCCTGGAACATTTACTTAGGCAACCAATTTTATGACTTCTTTGGTGATAAATAAGCTTGTCAGGTGACCAAGCACTTCTAGCTGCATTAGATATGGCTGTGGCCTTGTTAGCTGATAAAGACTGCAACAGAAAGTTCTGTAAATCTGACAGTGTAAAACAACCTAAGTTAGGTGTGTGTATTTAAAGAAATGTAACAGATCCAATTAGATGCATCCAGGCCAGATAAATGTCTCACTATAAATTTCTAGGAATGAACTGCTTTGGCCATATCTCAGTCTATAATATGTTTAAGTTTTAATTGGTGAACATAACTGAATTTGTTTTAACCAATCCTTTTGATGGAAATATAACTGATTCATAGTATTTCTTTTGACTTTCATTGTACATAATGTTTCAGATTTTTTTTAATCACTGTGTAGGCTGTTGTCAAGCTAGAAAGAAATAGCATTAGATTATTTTAGCCTCATCACCAGTTCTCTGACATCAGAATGCCATGGTGGTATGGCGGTAGCATTGTTATCTCACAGCAAGAAGTTCTCCCGTTCAATTCTCGGCGTGGCTTGGGAATGCCTTCTGTGTGGAGTCTGCATGTCCTCCCCACGGTTGGATAGCGTTTGAAAGACATGCATGTGTAAATGGGCGTGCCTTCATTGAAGGTTGGGCATCGAGCTGGCACCTCGGCCTTTCGTAAAAATCTACTGCCAATCATTAGTGGACCGGAGTTCCGCTGTGATGACCCCTTACCGGGAAAAAGACAAACAGCAACAACCAGTTCTCTGACATAATTTTGAAATAAAGGCATTTTTGCTTGATGTAACAAAGACCAGCATCACATGCACAAAAGAATATGCAATGTGAAATACATATACATTGCAAGGACATGACACTGGCTGATACGCACTTGATCCATTGGGCTGTTATAGACATTAGTGTATTGTGCACCCTTTTACAATAGTTATATGATTTGTAAAGGGTCTGTGCTATTGGAAATTAAAGTTATAAATTCCTAATAGTTTATAACATGACTGTTGTTATTAATTCATTTCACAAATTGCAGCATATGAACCTGTGCCCTGTCCATGCAATGCATATGCATTTCACATTGCATTCCAATGTTTTGTAGTGGTTATTTAGAGAGATGCAGGCATATTTCATCCATTGAATTACATTTTGGTGGCATTTAATTATTTTAAAATATCGCTGCACTAGCCATGTATTAACACACAGGGTATGATTAATGGATTTTAACACATTGTATTGGACAACTTAGTATTGATAGTGGGGAATTGCAAGGTGGGGTGATTCTAAGACATCCATAGTGTGACATTGCTAAGTGACAGTATAACTTGGTATAAAGAGAAAGCTAATGAGTGCATAATGATATGTAAACAGAGAATACTAATGAGTGCATAATGATATGGAAACAGAGAATGCTAATGAGTGCATAAGGATATGGAAACAGAGAATGCTAATGAGTGCATAATGATATGGAAACAGAGAATGATAATGAGTGCATAATGATGTGGAAACAGAGAATGCTAATGAGTGCATAATGATATGGAAACAGAGAATGCTAATGAGTGCATAATGATATGGAAACAGAGAATGCTAATGAGTGCATAATGATATGGAAACAGAGAATGCTAATGAGTGCATAATGATATGGAAACAGAGAATGCTAATGAGTACATAATGATATGGAAACAGAATGCTTATGAGTGCATAATGATATGGAAACAGAGAATGCTAATGAGTGCAAAATGATATGGAAACAGAGAGTGCTAATGAGTGCATAATGATATGGAAACAGAGAATGCTAATGAGTGCATAAGGATATGGAAACAGAATGCTAATGAGTGCATAATGATATGGAAACAGAGAATGCTAATGAGTGCATAATGATATGGAAACAGAGAATGCTAATGAGTGCATAATGATATGGAAACAGAGAATGCTAATGAGTGCATAATGATATGGAAACAGAGAATGCTAATGAGTGCATAATGATATGGAAACAGAGAATGCTAATGAGTGCAAAATGATATGGAAACAGAGAATGCTAATGAGTGCATAATGATATGGAAACAGAGAATGCTAATGAGTGCATAAGGATATGGAAACAGAATGCTAATGAGTGCATAATGATATGGAAACAGAGAATGCTAATGAGTGCATAATGATATGGAAACAGAATGCTAATGACTGCATAAGGATATGGAAACAGAATGCTAATGAGTGCATAATGATATGGAAACAGAGAATGCTAATGAGTGCATAATGATATCGAAACAGAGAATGCTAATGAGTGAATAATGATATGGAAACCGAGAATGCTAATGAGTGCATAATGATATGGAAACAGAGAATGCTAATGAGTGCATAATGATATGGAAACAGAGAATGCTAATGAGTGCATAAGGATATAGAAACCGAGAATGCTAATGAGTGCATAATGATATCAAAACAGAGAATGCAAATGAGTGCATAATGATATGGAAACAGAGAATGCTAATGAGTGTGTAAGGATATGGAAACCGAGAATGCTAATGAGTGCATAATGATATGGAAGCAGCGAATGCTCTTCTTCTTCTTCTTTCAGCTTTTTCCCGGTTAGGAGTTGCCACAGCGGAGTGAGTGCATATTGATATAGAAACAGAGAACACTAACAAGTGCATATTGATATGGAAAAATGAACTCCATGTAAATCAGACACATGTTGACACATCAAATGTTGTTTCAGTTCAAAGATGGTAGACTGCGTATGCTGCACTGTGACATATACCCATTGTTAAATAGCACCTCATGTACACTTGAGGAGAGTGATGCTTAGATTAGTAACAGCAGTTGACAAGCAACATGCATCATCAACCATTATCAGAGCTAGTGCAAACAATGCTACACATTGTGGCCATTTGTGGCAATGGAGGAGGTACAAACATCACCTGACATTTCACAGGCTAAAAGGCCAGCAGTCTGTGAATCATTATCATCTGGAAAAGGAGACTATAAGTGACCTTGTTGAACTTAGCCTTCCACAAGCAAAATGGAGGTATCAGTGTTGTATGTCCATGCCTTGTACATACTAAGGTATGTGTAGATTTAGCTACTTATTTTTTCATTGACCATTCAGGGACAAATCAAAACTATCACAATTGAATCAAGAATCAGTTCCTAAACATTACATCTCATCACCTGAAAATACATACCAATTACCCAAGTCTGCAGAGATGTAAATTGGCACCATGTAGGCATTTTACAACATTGTCTGTTTCTCTGAGATCCTTTATGCATTTGTTGACCAGGGTAGAGTTCTAATCCAGCTCCTCAACCCAGGAGAAAATATCAACAAAGACATTAATACAAGCAATAATCTGTAAAAACAGAAGAAAGCAATAATAAAAGAGAAAGCATCAAAGAGAGATAATGAGGCATCCAATCTCTAATCATTTCTTACAACAGTATATAGGACAGTACGGTATATTCAATATTTATAAGCAAATAGTTATGATACACACATGGAATGCGCTCTGTCTAGAAGTACATATTGTAGGAAAATGAAGGACCAGAAATACACGCACTACCTGTCACAAAATGGGATGTACATATAGCAGTGGAACAGCTAGTCTGCAGTAAGAGCTAGGATAGTGATATAGGAAACTAAATGCAGAGGAGACAACTACGAAACAAGAGTACAGGGGGAAACAAATGTTGGTAACAGCTGTCATGGAAAGGATAAAAAACTTGGAATGAATTTTATATGATCTAGAATTCCCAAATTCTGCGAGTTAGTGTGGAAAATGCATGTTTGGTGAGACGTGAAAGAGGGGTTCGGAGGTTTGTCACAGAGAAAGAGAGAGACAGAGAGACTGTAATCTGTAGGGAGGCAGTGCTATGTCTGCAAGTCTTGTTGCGAAGTAGGGAAAGGACTCCATGTTGATGAGTTTGAAGGTAAGAAAGCCTAAATGGAAGATAATCATTTGAGACACGGGTAACCATTTTGCTTTTGAGAAGGTGGTACATCGATGTTCTCTTCTAGGAGAGAGTCATAAATCTTTATGCACACACACACACACACACACACACACACACACACACACACACACACACACACACACACACACACACACATACACACGCACACGCACACATACACACACACACACACACACACACACACACACACACACACACACACACACTAGGTGTAGTGTGTAGTGCATTTGTTTTGTTTGGTTGTGAAGTTGACACCCTTGCCAATGGCTGTTTCTGCCTGAGGGAGAGAGAGAAATTGAGAGATCTTTCTATCTTAGTAAAGGAGTTTGTCATCCTGGGATTTTGTGACTTGAATATGGTGTTGGAAGATAAGATTGGAGTCTATTCAGGTACATATATAACTATTGTTTTGTGCTCTTTCTAAGAACTCAATGATTTTGACTGAAGTGGTCCAGCTGGATGGGACCTTGGCAAGTTTTTTTGCTGTTTCTAAAAAAAAGTAGACTTAATTTTCTCTGTGTTTAAGATGAGCTTATGCTTCCAAAGCTAAGTGCTGACAGAGTTGTTATGTAATGTTGTTGGGTATGGGGCCTAGTCTATAAATAGCTATGTTGTCTGCACAGAGAATTATATTAAGGATTGCTGTGGTCTAATGGAATTTGGGTGATAAAACACTGAAAATAGTATGATGCGGAGGAATGAATCCTTTGGAACACCTTTATTAAGGTGTGTGAGAGTCTTTAATGGTAGATGGTGATTAGATTTTTATCAATTGGATATAGTTTTGCAAGTGGACATGGAACATAAAAAGTGGGAATACCTGACTGTGGTTAAACCGAAGGTGGCATCCATTTTTGGCATTCCCAAAATACATAAGAATGGTAGAGATCCCCCTATGAAACCAAAAGTTTTGGCAAACTGTTCCAAGACTGAGCCATTACCTAAATTCATTGATTTCAAGTGCAAAGCCATACTGGAATCTGAATCATACATGTTGAAACATTCTTGGCATTTATTGGAAACATTAAAAGGGTTGGCTTATGACAAGAACATCATTTTTATAACTGTGGATGTAGTAGATTTATATTCTGTCATCCCCCATGAGATTGGTCTACATTGATTTTACTATTTCCTGTCTGAGTATACATCTTTGCCTAACAAGGACATATGAGTGGTAACTTCAATACTAATTCTCCTTAATAATTTTATATATTTTGAGGAAGAATATTATCATCAGATTAATGGGGTTGCAACAGGCACAGCTTGTCCTCCACTTTATGTGTACATTGTATTGGTCATGTGAGAAAAAAAAGTCATTTTACCCCCCCCCCCCCCCAGTTTATGACATTAACACATGGTTATTACCACTTCCTTGATGATATAGTAATTTTATGGAAGGGTAGTATGAGTGAATGGGAATGTTTCTTACACAGAATTCCACATTTTTTTTAAAGTTCACTTATTCCTATAATAGCTTTAGAAATTATTACCTTGAAATCATTTTAGGGAAGAACACAGAACTGGGTTGTTATACCTCTACTATTTATAGGAAGGAGATGTCTTCCATCACTTATCTCCGCTGCGATAGTTGTCATCCTGTCTGTCAAAAGAAATCTTTTATTAAAGGGCAGATGGTTAGACTTGTTTGTTTAATTTCTGATGACACTATGTTTGATGAGTGACACCATCGTATTTGTTTACATTGGATAGAGGTTACCCCTTGCAGTTTTAAAGAAAATTAGGGTGGAAGTGGACAATCACTGACATGACCACTTCAGATCAATTTTGAAAGTTGATAGGTATAATAACAGTGAGGTGAACTATAGTTGCATGTCCACTGGTTTTTGTCATAACGATAAGTTTGACATTACTACTCCTACATCTATAGTACCTATCAGTAGTAATACTCAATATGCTATTATTAAAAGGTACTGGAAGGTGGTATTTACGGATGAACATAAAAAATGTCTTGGAACAGCTCCTGTAGTGGTATACTCAAAAGGAAAAAAAATATATTAAAACCATTCTGGAAGCAGTATCGGAAAAAAATGTGTTAACCTACAGTAATATGCAAAAATTTGGGTTCTGTAAAATGTCTAGGTACATTCATGATGGCCCATATGCTGCAGTCCAAATTTTTGAGAGGACATTAGCCTGTCCAGGAAAATGCAATTGTAACAGTACTTATGTTGTGTATTTGGCAAGATGTAGTTTCTGCAACACATAATACATGGGGAAAACTACTAGAGAGTTTAAGGACAGAATAAGAAAACGTTACTATGACATAAAGAAAAAGAAAAATACTAATGTCCTTTATAGGCATACATGAGTCTGTCCCAACTTTAAAAAAGTTTGCATTTTTGTGATTGACAGAGCTAATGTTTATACCCTTATGTGGGGATGCAGACACTGTACTTGAGTTAAAGGAATTCACTTATCAACTGAGGTTAAATGCCACAGTTGCACCTGGTTTAAATGATGTTGTTTCATTGACAAGTGTATTAAAAATTAAAGCAGCCTTTGTTTAAACAATGTTAACATTTTTTAATGGCTATCTAAATATTTATTACTAATAATACAATATATATTTATAATGGTTGCTTAAATAGCATCTGATATAGTTTTAGTGTGACATATTTTTAACTTCATTTAAGATTCACAAAACAGTGCACATTTGGCCAATCATATTTTTAAATTGTTTAAATAATATATACTTTATGTAACATGTTTCCTTAAGACATATGGAGTGGTCATATACTTTATGTAATATGTTTCTTTAAGGCATATGGAGTGGTTATTTATTATTATTTATGAATTTGTAATGCATTTGTTGTTTAAGCCCTTCATTGGTTGTCAATTCATTTAAATGTGAGTTAGTTGGATTCATCTGTTTACTCTGATGAAGTTCTTGGTACGAAGACAAAAGTGCTCAGTATTTATTTAATAAAACTGTGATATTTGTTGCTTAAGGTAGTTCCTGGTTTTAATTTTGGTTTTTAGTATGTGCGGTGGTGGTGCTGCGGTAGCGTTGTCACCTCATAGTAAGACGCTGTCTGGTTAGATTCTCAGTTAGAGCGTCTTCTGCATGGAAACATGCGTGAATGGGCGTATCTTCGTTGAAGGTTGTGCATCAGGGCTGGTAACTCGGCATGTAAAAATCAACTGCCAATCATTAGCAGATTGGAGTTCCGCTGTGGCAATCCCTAACCGGGAAAAGCCAAAAGACACAACAACAGCAAGTATGTGTTGGAGTATTTTGGTTACTAGTTTCCAGAGGGAGACTAGAAATTGGTTTGAAATCTTTTGCTGATGATGGTTTAGTGACTTTGGGGAAGTTAGTAACTTTGGGCATTTTTCCATATTCAGATATTTTTATTTTGTTTATTTAGTTTTTTTTTGCTGCCAGGTTATCATGACTGAAGTGCTTTGTGCATGTTATAACCTACAACAAGTAATTTGCTACAGTTTTTAAAAGCAGAACATTTTTTCAGAGAGTTGCAGTGTTGAAAGGAGTTCATAAATAGATCAGTCACTCCTTAGTTGAAAAGTACAAGAGCAGGGGACAGATGGGAATGGACGTTACTCGTTTTTTTTTTTTTTGTTCCTCAACCTAGACTTGAGGGGTGCCAGATTGGGGAGTGGCACTGGGAGCTAAATGAGCCAGTTATGGATCTGCTGGGGAGAGATAGGCAAATTATTTTATCTTTTATGATATGATATGATAAATTATATTATATTATATTATATTATATTATATTACATTATATTACATTATATTATATATTACATTATATTGTGGAGAGGTAGGTGAATATAATCACAAATATTTACACGGACATTATTCTCATAATCCTTTCACTAACATAGATTTTGGTGGCAGTTCTCAGTGATGGCCTGAACTAAAATCATGTATAAGTAAAGGAATTCAATCTTAGCTTTTTATTTCAAGGAAACAATAAGTTGGATCTTAGACTTAATACTCAAAGCTAGACAAACAATGGTCTACAATAAACTGAGAAAAAAATGCTAGTGAGGATACATAAATCATAACTGGGATTAGGTCTTGCATCCCCTCTCCTGTAAAAAATGTAGCCACTTTCTGTGTATCCCCTTCTGATTTTAAATTGTTAATAAAATTAAGGCACAAATGGCCATCATTATATTTCAAGTTGTCAATGTCATATGTTTAAACAGCATGCCAAGTCTCCCCTTCCCCAACAGACAGAAACCTAATGTGTACCCCTCTGAAGTCAGACTGGTACAAAAATTAAACAAAAACAAACAGAACATAGCAGATTTGCTTCAGCCATATATACATGACATGCTTCTTTACCCTGTCCTAAAAGATAGTCACCTGTATATGCACCTGATGTTTTACTGTGAGGAAAGTGAACAAAAAAAAAAGAATAATGCCTTCAGTAATGTTTCCAATATTTTACTTCTAGACTGTGTCTGCAAAAGTCATCCTGCTGAAGGTTGTGTGGAAAGTTAAAAAATTATGTCTATATTGCCCCCAGCATAATATAAGATATAATGATCTTTTAATGATCTTTTGAGTTTTGGGAGGAAAGCTAAAGAAATAATGTCATTGTTCCCAGCCTCTCCTCACATGCACACGAGCTACAACAACCTTCTGTGTACACCCTTGAGCAAGGGTGGTTTCAGACTATTTTTTGAGACATGACTGATTGAATTAAGCAAGTGGTAACTTTCATCAATTCAACCAAGTGATTATAGCAACTTATATGTGCAAGTCAGACCTCTAATTATGATAAAGAGAGGTTGGCCAGGTAATTTACTTTTGTCCCCAAAAACAGCTGCCACACAGCATAATATTCCATGCTGCTTCACATAGATTACATTAGTCCTGTAAAGTCATAATAATAATAAGCAAACAACAACAGGCAGCTTGTTATTTCCCCCCACAAACAGCCCAACAATTATGTTTACTCTTCCTACGTATATCATGTATCCATCTTAATTCTTACAAATGCACAATAGTAATGCAAGGACAGATAATGACTGTTTAAACCAGGCAAACAACAACAGGGTCAGTTACTTTCATCCAGTCAGCCCTGATCCTCACCCAGCATTTATAACCATGAGGTCTAATGGCTATATAATTGCATTTCACCTTTGCCCCAACATGCAAATTGACACACATTAAAGTATTCCAAGTTACTCCACACAAATCAAAAAAACAGAACTATTGCCACAAATATCTGGTTGATCAATTCCCACATGATTGTAAAAATTATTATAGTACTTATCTCACCACTTCTATCCATCCTCCAATCATGCCATTCCTCTCAACTGTCAAGAACTCTGCAGAACATCCCTGATTTTTTTTCAGACTGTTCCTTATTTTGTCTGAAATTTTGACTTGCCCCTTGTAAAAAATTTTTTCTGGTAAGTTACTAAACATTACTGTCAGTCAGTCAGTAAAATTAGACATTAAGGATTCTTAATTCTTATTTTTCAAAAAAATGCATTTAAAAGAAAACCAACAATAGCCCTAGTCTGGCGTGGTGCCATCTTTTATACCCCAATACCACCCCTGGCTGCCGTCTAGCCCTGGCCTGGCGTCTTTTCCTCTGTACCCTGATCTTCACTGTACTGCTACAGCCTATACTTTCTGAGAACCTACCTACCTGCCGACAAGGGACCTGTGGTTTCATCTTACTGCCTTTACTCCCTGCACCCTTTCTCAAGGAAACAAGAATTACCCTGATCTTCACTGTACTGCTACAGCCTATACTTTCTGAAAACCTACCTACCTGCCGACAAAGGACCTGTGGTTTCATCTTACTGCCTTTACTCCCTGCACCCTTTCTCAAGGAAACAAGAATTACCCTGATCTTCACTGTACTGCTACAGCCTATACTTTCTGAGAACCTGCCTACCTGCCGACAAAGGACCTGTGGTTTCATCTTACTGCCTTTACTCCCTGCACCCTTTCTCAAGGAAACAAGAATGTATGTTTTTATGTCCTGCCTGTAAAGCATACTAGAGTTCACTGTTGATCCAGGGGTTCTAAAGCACGCTCTGAGCCTGGTCAGCCAGCAGCCTCCTATCCCCCCCAACTAGCTACCTTTGTTAACCATACTCCTACACTACCTCCTAGTGCCCCTCTTACTACCTTTCCTCCTTCCATAATCTGCAATAGCCTACCCCCCTTATTGTAGCTGATTGTAATACTACCTTTGCCCAGTAGGTGGCACCTCTATCCCATCCAATATTTCTCCTGCTTTTACTTTTCTTATTCTGCTTTATTATTCTACACTTCTTTGACCTTAAACTACTCTAAACTTCACACTTTACCCTCTATTCTAACTTGCTATACCCGCCTGTTTTTCTAATAGACTCCTAACTTTTCTCTGCTTCATCTCACCTTAGACATTCTTGACTTACCTTCTATTCTCAGCTCTGCTGATTGTTTCTGCTCTAGCTACTCCATTCTCTGTTTTCTACCCGCTCCGTTTGCCCTACGGGCTCACTCCGCTCCCCTACCCTACCCCCAAATCCCACCCACTTCCAGTGATCCCAGACTTATACTTCACTAACCACTCCCCCTTCCTGTTCTCTTCCTATCACTTACCTCTTTATCACTTAGCCACTCCCATTACTCTATCTCCTGATTAGTATTACTAAACTCCCTTTCGTATCACACCCACTGCTCACCAACCTTACACTACAATACTCTACCTCCTATCTCAGCCCCTGCTAATTCCTCACCAACTTAACATATAACTTACTCAACCTCTTCAAACACTCTCCTTTCCTTAGTACAACACCTACTACCAACCTACTCCCTACGTAAATCCTTTACTATGGCTCCAACAAATACAACTATACTCACCACCTCATTACTCTTAACTATCACACTAGCATTTCTTACCATACCTTATTCACTTACCTCCTACGAATATCTTTCTCTATCTGAACAAAACCATTACAGCCAACAGACTTTACCATATTCACTCACCTTCTCCCTTAACCATAGTAACATAACATGTTACTCTAACTATATATTACCAAAGTTCCACAGAACAACCCACATTATTTACTTCTCTACCAAAAAGACTTTCAGTAACCTCTATAAACTCCTAAAATCTCTCAAATACCCCCAGCAGCACCCCCTCCTAGACGGTGACATTCATCTAAACCCTGGCCCCTATACTGACTCCACTACTAACCCTACCAAGTTAACAGTACCTATAGTTTCTACTATTAAAAAACATCTAACTCCCTTCTGATAGCTCACCTTAACATCAGAAGTATTAACAATAAACTTTCCCACCTGCATGCACTCCTTGATGTACACTCATTCAACATTCTTTGTCTTACAGAAACTTGGCTCAAACCATCTACTCTAGACCAGGAAATTAGCCCTCCTGGCTACAACATCCTCAGAAATGACCGTAAAATAAAAAAGGTGGGGGTATAGCCATTCTCTATAAATATAACCTCCAAATTTCCCCAGTTAATGTGCTTCCATCATTAGACACCAAATCTGAAACCCTATCCATCAAACTCCAAATCAATAACTCCAAATCAATCTATATAATCTGCATGTATCTACCTCCAGGTAATAATACAAATTATCTAGCGAACCTGCTGAGCCACCTCTCTACCCAACTACCACAGGAGACCATTATACTTGGTGACGTTAACATAGACTGGTCTACTTGCAGTTCTCTAAACCCTTCCAACCACATAAACCTCTTTGGATTCTCACAATTAATAACAACTACTACAAGAATCCATAAACCCAGTAAAAAGGAAAGTACTTTGGACTGGATCCTTATTAACAGCCACCCTAAATCTTATACTCCAGGAACCCTCCCAGATGATATCAGTGACCACATACTTACCTACATTATTAGACAAAAAGTCCATATTGCAACTAGTCATAATCTCAAAACCTCCCGCTTAAAAAAATTATTTAATCCAGACAGCTTCTTAACTGAATTGCAAGCATGTGACTGGTCACCACTAACCTATCTAGAACTAGACGAAGCTGTTACCTACTTTAATACTAGCTTTCTTCAAATCCTAGACTCGCATGCACCTTATCGCTCCACTAGAATAAAAACCAAATCTGCCCCCTGGCTCACAAAACAAACTAGGCAAAGGATACTACTCAGAAATAAAATCTGGGCTAAATGGAGATCTACCAAATGTCCAACAACCCACCTCCAATTTAAACAGCTAAGAAATGTCACCAAGAAGGATAGTCTTAGAGACAAAAAAGATTTCTACCTTCACCTTCAAAAAAACAATCAACAAACTCCACAAAAATTCTGGTCTGCAATAACCAAACTCCTTCAGCCAGGTCACACTACTACTCCAGACCCAATCGGTTTCAACAATAGCAACTCCAACCTGATCCCCGATGCCTTTAATAACTACTTTACAGAAGCCATTCAAGCCTGGCCAATTCTTTACCACCCATCACTGTATCCCAACCAAATATCTGCAATACTTCATTACCTACCTTTCAAATACAACCTGTATCTACATCTCTCATCTGTAAGCTACTTCATAAATTGAAACCTTGCACCCCTTCTGCTGACCGACTCCCATCTGAATACCTACAAATAGCTGCAAAAGCCATAGATTATCCCATTTCTATCCTTATTAACAGAACTATCTCTGAGGGCAAAATCCCTGCTCTATGGAAAATATCCCATATCATCCCTCTACATAAAGGAGGACCATCTACAGAGCTTTCTAACTTTCGCCCTATTGCTCTACTCTCCCCATTAGCTAAGATAATGGAAAAATGTATTCACAAACAACTACTTAACCACTTACTACAAAATAACCTACTGGCAAACTGCCAACATGGCTTTAGGCCATTTCATAGCACATCTGCTGCCCTTTTATCCTTTACCGACTCTATATATAAAAAACGCAACAACAACTCATTTTCCTCTGCACTTTGACCTGTCAAAAGCCTTTGACATGGTAAACCATAACCTACTGCTTGACAAACTAAAGGCTTACTCTCTTGATCCCCAAGCCATACAATGGTTTAGATCTTATCTGGAAAATAGACAGCAAGCAGTACTTTGGCATAACAATCTATCTTCACTACTTCCAGTAAATATTGGAGTACCCCAGGGCTCTATCCTAGGTCCCCTACTTTTCTCCTTATTTATTAACAACTTACACATAAACATACCTCAAGCCACCTGCATTCAATATGCAGAAGACTCCACCTTAATATGTACAGCCAAGTATATATCCTCTCTCCACTCCCTCACCCAAACTGTTTTTCAGAATGTTGAAAACTGGTTTATGCAACACTGCCTCCTCCTAAATCCAAAAAAAAAACAAAACTACTGCTTTTTACTCCTACTCATAAATCATCCATTCCTTTCTTCTCTATAACCTCTAACAATGGTACCAACATTTTCCCAGATACTACAACCCGCCTACTAGGTGTAACTATTGATAATCATCTCAACTATGATGAACACATAAACTCCACTATAAAGTCTGTTAACAGAAAACTTGGCACCCTCTATAGAATAAAAACCTTCCTCACCCCTTCTGCAAGGAAAACAATTGCTCAGACG
>NC_056735.1:1018643013-1018780513 GCF_019279795.1 Protopterus annectens
ATTTCACACTGCATAAATCTGTACAAACTGCAGAAGCTTTCCAATCTTGTATTGTCATGAAATATGCGCAGTTATAATCTTTGCTTATGCTCTGGAAATTTACAGGGAAGCAGATAATTTCTGCTTGTGTCAGGAAAATAATAAATAGATGTATCACTTGTATTAATGTTATGAGATTTAGACAAGGAGTTCTGCTTATGCTGTGAGAAAATACACAGCTGCAGAAGCTATTGATAATAAGAACAAAGACTGCTTGAAAATATATGAACTGCAATCAGCGTTTACTTGTGTCTAAGCTAGAAAAGTACCTTGAAATGTAACACATGTATTAGAACTACACAATAGAAGCTTGTAGCGGGCTAAAGCCCCCAAGGTCAGGTTGTCTTTCTCAAATGTTTTTCATAAATCCAGTCATATCAGCAGAAAATCTGAGTAACATCTGCTGTAGAACAATACAGAAAGTTTTGTTTAATTATGTCAACTATAGAAAGCAATGTTTTGTAGAACAGTATAAGAAGAGCATACTTCCTGTTACTAGTTAGGCAAAATCCTGTATGTGCATGTTTTTGTCTCCTTGCTGCAAGTAATAAAAGGTGCCATACCTGAACCTTACGTGAATTGGTCTTTGAAGTTTTTTCCTTTGACAGATTGGTCCTTCGGACTGGAAACCCTCATTTCACCTCGGATCAGATGGGCCAGGTGGCTTGAAACCATATGGGGAAGAAACCACATCGGTTCTTCTTATTTGAAAAGTCCTCCGACTGAATTGTCGTACAAAAGAGGACAGCCACTTTCTGATCTGCGACTGAAGGACGGGTTTTTACAAACCAGGTGATCAATCACGAAGGCTCTGGTAAGGTGATTCTACTTTTTTCTGTTTTAGATCAGGGACTAGATTGGTATTGTTTTTGTCAGGACTGTATTTTACAAATCAGGGACAGAAAAGATTACTGTCTTGTCATAGATCAGGAGAAACAAAATAGGTAGGCAGTCATTCTGAAGAGACTATAACAAAATCTGTGGTACCACTTTAAAAAAATAAGAGAAGCTGCGTAACGATTAAAAGGGTAGAACAAAATGGATAATAATTGCACAAAAAGACCCTAAAATCTGCCGTTAACCGAAGACACAAAATACATGCAGTCGCAGCGTGCTGATAATATTAAATACTATTCAAAATGGGTTAACAAGTATGAATTTGACAGAAAATTAGAAAAATCCTCACTTATCAAACTTGTCAAACAGCTCAAGACTGATTCCAAAGGTTGGGTAAAAAAGCAATGCAAATTAGGAATTCCTCAGGCACACAGGTGGATTGAGGAGGTAAACCGTAGGGAACAAAAGAATAATAATTCAAAAGCGATGTTTTTAGATAAGGAGGACAATAACTTAGTAAAAGCATCGGCCCCTCCACCTCCCTTACCAGAATATGAAGCAAGTGAACAGGTTAGTCCACCCCCATTATACCCTGCTGTCACTGAAAATAGAGACATTACAAAAGCAAAACCCTTTATTAGAGATCCCATCAGGACCAGGTCTCAAACACGGGCAGGTAACTCAAATGAAGGCATTGAGTTGTATCAAATGGTTAAGAATTCATGGTCTATGGATGAAGAAGAAATATGTCCACTCATAGAAGTACCTAATCCTCAGGCAGGACAGGAAGGCCAGGACCCAACTATTCTAGTGTGTAGACCCTGGACTCCGGAAGATATCCGGAAAGCCACTGAGGGAATTCCCCATCCAAAAGTTAATTTTAGAAAGTTCTCAGAAGATTTACAAGGAATGAGGCTGAGTTATAATTTAAATGGAGAAGAGGTAGAAAAAGTAGTTAGACAAATTGTGGGACCAGATTTGCACATGATTAGTGGCAACTGGAATCCCCGTGATGCTGCACAAAGACCCCTCTCACATAGCAGCCCACAGCTAGACAACAGAGTAAAAGGTCTTACAGACCGCATCTCTGAGAAATGGAAGCCTAGGGCAGACTGGACTTGCATTAATCAATGCATCCAACAAGAAGGTGAAACTGTTGACAGATATTATGCCAGATTATTAGAATGTTTTAATAACCACTGTGGAATACAGGTTCCTGAAGATCAGACACAAGATTCCCCATATGAACAGCAGTTAAAGAATGCATTTTTGAAAGGCAGTATTGCACCCATAAGCAGTTTTATTACAAAACACATGGTAGATCATCGTACAAGCAGGTTACAGTCATTACTTGAATATGCTAGGCATGCCGAAAGGCATTTTAATAGCAAAAAGAAAAAGAAAGCCCAAGTATTTTCTGTAGAAGATGGAGCAGAAGTTTATGTAGTACAGTCCAGGAAAAAGGGCAAGAAAAATGCCCAGGGAAACAAACAATCTGATCAACGATCAGAGGACTCTGAAGGGCGAAAGAAAAGGGGTGAATGTTTCAAATGCGGTAAAAAGGGACACTTGGCAAGGGATTGCAAGAAAAACAAGAAGGCAACCACGGAAGACAAGGAGGGTGAGGACTGACTATACGATAGTCAGGATTCACTAGAAGGGGATAGCAAAAAAGGACAAATGAGAATGTCATAGAGGGAGTAGAGGATGTGACAGAAGAGATAGAGGAAGTGCAGGAAGTTACGGACAGTGAAGAAAATGAAATATTGGATTTAGCTTTATTGAGCTTAGAGCTCTATTTAGCAGGCACAAAACTAGAAGTTACACTCTTGGTAGAAGGGAGGGAGGTTAAATTTTTGTGTGACTCAGGGGCATCACGAACCCTGATACATCCCTCCAAACTGCCAGGAAATTCAGAGTCACCTGATTATATACTAGTAAAAGCAGCTAATGGACAGCTGTACCGGGAGCCTCTTTCCCGTGGCATCGCAATAACTGATCCGGTTTCAGGATTGACTCAGAAAAGCAAAATTGTTGTTTCTGCAAAATGTCCAGTAAACCTCTTGGGCAGAGACCTCATGCAGCTATTTGGTATAGCAGTAGTCCCAACCATGCAGGGTATGGAAGCACAGAGACAAATTGATACCTTTGCAGTGCAATCGGAGGGTGAAGTGTTTTATTGGTACAGTCAAGACTTGGTTACGACTGGTCCAGGGACTGTGACAGAAGAATTAATGAATATAGCCATCAGTAAGTTCCCCTCCCTTGACATTGACAAACAGCACCTGTTGCACTATACTCTGCATTACTGTAACACACCAGGACCTGATAAAGAATATGAGCAAGAATTGTTTAAAAATCGTGCAAACAGATTGATATTACGTAATCTGTACTGGGACACAGAAGGGAACAGTATAGCTAGCTGTTCATTGCCCCAGGAGTTTTTTGCACGCTATAAATCTAATCGATTACCACATGTTAGCTTAACTAAGGACAGAAACATAGAATGGGCAGACCTAGGAGAAAAAGTCACGAGATGGGAGAAACAGACAGAGTAGGAACTGTCAGAACAGGGAATACAAATACAAAAGTTGAATTGGATAACTCAGACCCACCCAACCGTGCACTTGCAGTCTAGCAAGGACAGCTGATTAGCACTCCTATTAAAGGAGAAGGAGAATGCCTTACAAAATATACCAGAAACTCTCTGGTCAACAGGAAATTCAGATGTAGGACTTATTCGTACAGCAGGACCAGTTACTATCACGCCAAAGTCAGCATTTAGACCACAGAAAAGACAGTATCCCCTAAGAAAAAAATGCAGAGGTAGGAATCAAACCTATTATAGCAGCTTTACTTAGGGAAGGGGTGCTGGTGGAATCTCCCGATTCACCATGTAACACCCCCTTATTTCCTGTTAAGAAAGCAAATGGAGAGTGGCGTATGGTCCAAGATTTACAAGCTGTAAATGATGCAGTAATACCAAGGGCACCTACAGTGCCAGACCCACACACCCTGTTGAATGATTTAAAACCTCAACAGAAATATTTTTTCTGTGGTAGACATCAGCAATGCGTTCTTTTCGATACCGATACACCCTGACAGCCAGTATTGGTTTGCATTCACATTTCAGGGGAAAAGGTATACATATACGTGACTACCACAGGGATATTGTGAAAGTCCAACAATATTCTCACAAGAAATGGCAAGCTACTTGGCGGGATTTACCCCACCAAGAGGCAGTCAGATTTTACTTTATGTTGATGACATCCTGCTGGCGGCCCCCACCCAGCAAGATTGCAAAGAAGATACCATAGCGCTATTACGATTTTTAGCCGCTGAAGGACATAAAGTAAACAAAAATAAACTGCAGCTTTGGAAAAAGCAAGTCAAATACCTAGGATATGTAATATCCAAAGAGGGTAGAACATTAGATGAGAACAGAAAAGTAGCAATTTTACAATCACCAAAACCCACTATCAAGAAGGAAAATATTGTCCTTCCTGGGTACAACTAATTTTTGCCGGAGCTGGATTCCAAACTGTGCTTTGGAATCTGCACCTCTGACTGACCTGATATATAAAAAGCCTATGGCAGCACAGGATTTGTTACAATGGACACCAGAGGCAGAATCTGCTTTCTGCAAACTGAAACAGTTAATAGCATCCTCATTAGTTCTGGGATTACCAAACTATCATAAACGTTTTTTCCAAACTATAGATTGTAAGCAAGGTTATATGACATCAGTGTTAACACAACAGCACAGGGACAAGCAACGTCCCATTGCTTATTATTCATCACAACTAGACCCAGTGGCATGGTCTTTACCTCACTGTGTACAAGTAGTAGTTGCAGCTGCAATGGCAGTACAGGCTTCGGCCTCAGTAGTTTTATTCCACCCTCTCACATTGAAAGTGCCTCATGCAGTCGCAATTATTTTACTGCAAGAGAAAGCATATCTTTCCCCTGCTAGGCATCTTTCCTGTATGACTATATTGCAGAGCCAACCTCATATGACAATTGAACGATGCACGACTTTGAACCCTTCTACCTTGCTCGCAACCCCTGCAGATGGCACACCACACTGCTGCCTGCAGGCGATTGAGCAAAAGACACTGCCTAGAAAAGATCTCATGGATGTCCCCTTGTATGATGCCAAGGTGACATACTACGTGGATGGCTCATGCAAAAGGGGTCCTGCAGGACAGAACCTAGTAGGATATGCAGTAGTCTCTGATACTGAGATTATAGAAGCGAAACCTTTACCGCACAACTTATCTGCACAGGCAGCAGAATTGATTGCCTTGACACGGGCATGTACCCTAGCAAAGGATAAATGTGTGAACATTTTTACTGATAGCCAGTACGCTTTTTCTACTGTACATGTTTTTGCGCAACAGTGGAAAAACCAAGGAATGATAACATCTACTGGCAAACCTATTAATCATGCACAGTTTATTCTAGATCTCTTAGAATCTATTCAGTTACCTCAGAAAGTAGCTATTTGTAAATGAACAGCTCATACCAAGCAACAGGATAGGATTTCAAAAGGTAATGCGAGAGCTGATACAGCTGCAAAGCAGGCAGCTTCAGAAGTATTTCTTTTAAATGAGGAACTACAACCCTCAGATTTTAGACTTAGAAATGTTAATGCAGACACTCACTACACAAGTTGAGAAACAAAGATGGGTAAAACGTGGAGCAATTCTCGAAAAGGGGCTGTACATCTCTAAAGAAGGGAAACCGATACTACCATCTAATTTATTTAGATATGCAGCCTTGTTGAGCCATGGGCAATGCCATGTCTCAACAGGGGGGATGGTACAGCTGGTGAACCGAGTGTTCACGATATATGGATTCACCAACTATTCTAAAAAATTTTGTTTGATGTGCCACATTTGTAACAAACATCATGCACAAGGGGTGTTAAAGCCCAAGCAAGGGAGTTTCCCTACACCACCGTATCCATTTCATACTATCTGTATGGATTTCATAGAATTGAACAAATGTGAAAATAAGAAGTATTGTCTTGTCATTGTAGATATGTTTTCCAGATGGGTGGAAGCCTTTCCGACCAAAAATCCAGACACAGCTATGGTAGCGAAAGTCCTTGTTAAAGAAATCATCCCTAGATTTGGCATTCCAGAAAGGATCTACAGTGACAACGGTACACACTTTGTAAACCAAACCATACAGCAGTTAAGTAAACATTTTGGTATTTCTTTAAAGAATCATTGTACATACCATTCACAATCTGCAGGGCTAGTTGAGAGGCATAATGGGATTTTGAAGAATAAACTAAGGAAATTAATAGCAGAAACAGAAAAGAATTGGGTGTACTGTCTGCCCCTGGCACTGTTGAGCATGAGAACTGTTCAGACTGCAAAAGGATTGACTCCTTTTTAAAAACTATTTGGAAGGGCTTATTATATACCCCAGTGGAAACCTCTCATGCCCGCAGACCAGGAAGCTGACTGTACACTAGCCGAATATATGAGAAATTTGTTGAATTCTAAACATCTGTTGCAGTCAAATTCTGTTTCAGATAAAGAACAAACTGAGACATCGGAAGTGGCAGTGGCCCCTGGGGAGTGGATCTGGGTGAAAACACTCAAAAAGAGAAACTGGACGACACCAAAGTGGGAAGGTCCATATCAGGTGCTCCTGTCGACACCTACTGCAGTCAAAATCGCAGAGCGAGCCTCGTGGATCCACCTAACGCACTGCAAACTAGTTAAGAACTTTGAACTGGACAAAAATCTTGTCACATGTCAAGAGCAAAAATGATAGAATCTAGAAAAGTCCAAATAAAACTACTTGGAAGAGATGGAAAAAACAGGAATGCAGAACAACCATTTCCTCAGAAGTATTGCATAATCATCCTGTTAACTGTACTAGTGACAATAATCTTTTTGTTGTGGCTATTCCTTTTCCCAGCCACACAAACTGAACTGAATAAACGTGAAGCATTGCTCATAGACTGGCACCCAAACTTTAATACTTACCAGGCAATCAAATATGTGTATGCTGAGACTTTCAATGTTTCGAATTGCTGGATTTGCACAGCTTTGCCGACAGCATACGGGGGGTTATTAATGACTTCAGTCCCCCTAGGAGTCAACGAGACCTGGGAAAACTTGATTTATGATACATCAACTGTTACATCACAAGATAAAATAGCATTGAACTTGTCTGTTCCACAAAAAGGGACTGTGTGTTTTTATAAAAATGATACTGTTCAGGTGGGTTGGAGCAATTGCAATGCGACTGTTCCTTATAGATGCTACACTAAAGCTAATAACGCAGGTTCTTATTGTAATACAAACTATGATTCATTTTTTGAATTGATGCACAAAATAATTGATGAAGTAAAACATGATTCTGTTCTTTATAAACAACTGTCTATAACTGATAGAAAAATGTTTCATGCAGGACAAGTGTATATTCATAGTAAAGTTACTACTAAAGTAGAGGATTGTTATTTTGTATGTGGTAGGAAAGCATACAAGTGGTTACCTGAGAATTGGTCCGGCAGTTGTTTTTTGGGCTACCTGGTCCCGGCCATGCGACACACAGCAGTTTTACCTCAAGAAAAAATTCGGAATGTTCGAGAAATCAAGAAACCTGTCAATCCAGTGGGGCAAATCGATGCACGCTGGAAAAAACATCATGCTGTGGGCGATGGACTGACACACATGGACTTGAGTGATACTGTTATATCATGGGCAGGCATATTAGCAGCATATGGAGCAACAAAATCGATCTGGGGGCTGAGAAAACTATCCAAACTTCTCGAAGTAATGAGTAATGCGGCCTTTTCCGCTCTAGAATTGGGGACTGATGAACTGAATGCCATGAGAACTGTAGTGCTTCAAAACCGCATGGCTCTCGACTTCCCCCTAGCAGCGAAAGGAGGTACTTGCGCTTTAATCCAGGAGGAGTTCGTATATTTCTGACCATAAACACGAGATAGACAATCACCTTGAGGTAATTCAGCAAGTGTCGGCCATGACCAAACCAGGACCAAATCCATTGACGGACTTTTTCCAGAGATTGTTTGGGGGGTGGGGCAGTATCCTAATAAACATTCTGATTGCCATCTGTGTAGGAATGATCCTACTAGTGGTATGTGTCTGCTGCTGCATCCCCTGCACGAATAGACTGATTAAAGACTTTATAGACATGTCAGTTTCAGAAACCTTATATCAAGGTGCTGAGTTTGAAGAGCTGTTAAAAAATTGAAAATGCTTTTATAAGTTTAAACTGAATGACTCTCTTAACTGCAAATCCTGAGTAGGAAGAGGTTTGGGGAAGAAAAACTGTTTATGCTTATTTTGAAAGTAGAATAAAAGTATTAAAAGGGGGGAAATGTTAGAAAAATATGTATTAGTGTATGTATTAGTAATATGCTTAGTGCATTTAAGGTTTGAAAAGGGTTAACACATTTATTCTATTTTACACTGCATAAATCTGTACAAACTGCAGAAGCTTTCCAATCTTGTATTGTCATGAAATATGTGCAGTTATAATCTTTGCTTATGCTCTGGAAATTTACAGGGAAGCAGATAATTTCTGCTTGTATCAGGAAAATAATAAATAGATGTATCACTTGTATTAATGTTATGAGATTTAGACAAAGAGTTCTGCTTATGCTGTGAGAAAATACACAGCTGCAGAAGCTATTGATAATAAGAACAAAGACTGCTTGAAAATATATGAACTGCAATTAGTGTTTACTTGTGTCTAAGCTAGAAATGTACCTTGAAATGTAACACATGTATTAGAACTACACGATAGAAGCTTGTAGCGGGCTAAAGCCCCCAAGGTCAGGTTGTTTTTCTCAAATGTTTTTCATAAATCCAGTCATGTCAGCAGAAAAATCTGAGTAACATCTGCTGTAGAACAATACAGAAAGTTGTGTTTAATTACGTCAACTATAGAAAGCAATGTTTTGTAGAACAGTATAAGAAGAGCATACTTCCTGTTAGTAGTTATGCAAAATCAAGTATGTGCATGTTTTTGTCTCCTTGCTGCAAGTAATAAAAGGTGCCATACCTGAACCTAACGTGAATTGGTCTTTGAAGTTTTTTCCTTTGACATATATATCTATATCTATCTATCTATCTATATATATATATATATATATATATATATATATATATACTAATGCAATAACATATAACATTGCTCCAATAATATAATTAATAAGCAAACAAACAAAGAGTGCCTCCAAAAGCATGGTGCCCTAGGTGGCTGCCTAATTGCCCTATGTGCAGCTTAATTGTTGGGATATGCACAGACATATCAAAATTATGGCCTTTTGCAAAATTACATATAGATGAGTGCAATCTAACATATTTATCTGTTTCTCTGAGGCAATTATCAGTGGCAGTTTTTTGTCCATCATATCACTGTCAAGATTACATATGTCTATTACTTTCATGTAACACATTTTTCAGTTGATTAATGTAACTATGAAAATGCAAAAGCATACATCTAGAGGTGATGATCAGCCAATTAGGAGATGTCTGAATGCACTGCTTGGGATAAAGACTTTTTGTGCTTTGCTATTGGTTCTGTCTTGCCTTCATCATCAAGGAGGTACTCTTCCACAATCAGAAGCTTTTAGGAAGCTTCATATTCATAAATGCCATATCCCAAAATAGATTAAAACACTCTGCAGAGCAACTTGTGACCTAACTACTTGCTTAACTAGATAAAACACAATGCTCTCAAAATGAGTTCCAGCCATACCTCTTAGTGCAGGAAATCTGGACAAAGCCTGACAAAATGCGAGGACAATGTCCCAAAAATAGGGACAGATTTTAAATATTGCTCTTTTAAACTTAGAAAGTTGTTAGAATAACAGGGTTTGTGCTAACATACATTTTCTGAAAGATTTAAAGTCTAAAACTCAAATGTATATCATTATTTGGTGACTTCAATTCTCAGATCACCCCAGTGGTTTGCCAGAAAACTACACATTTTATGAGGAACAGACCAAAAATATGAGGCAAAAATCTGCATATTCTGTGAAAATCTGGACAGTTGAGAGATATGGTTCCATCCCAGCTCTGTCAGATTTGCAGTTTTTTTATTGTAATATGGCTATCTCATATCACTACACATTCTTTTTATCTCCTTTTTCTCTCTCTCTGGGCTTTTGAACCTTCTCTTTCAGTTTAGGAAAAATGTATATTTTTTTACCAAAAAAAGCAACAGAAGAAACATGTGCTATCTCCTGGAGATTTCTGCCCATTTGTAACTTTCCATTTTCACCCACTTAGTCTACTGTATAAAAAGATTAATGAGCATAAGTTCTGAGGTAAGTACTAGGCTAGTTGTTCTTGGGAGCCATTTAACTCTAGCCAGTTTCCCTTTTGGTCCCTGACTTAACCTATCCTGGGGATAATTATATATTACCCCTTGTGAGAATAGCTGGGATCATGTCATATAGGTTTATAGGTATAGTAATACCAGTTGGTCAACTAGGTAGACTCACTAGACACCAAAGCCTTTTTAGGGGCATTTCAGGAGCAATGTGTGGTTAAGAGACTTATGCAAGTTTGCAGAGCAGACAAATTAAGGCTGAGATAATCAAACCCTTTTATTAGGGGAAGTACAACTCACAGCCTTAAAACTCTGTGCTAACTGCCTGACTGTCAACAAATATGGGCTTTACTGCAGATTCCTGACAGTCTGTCACTGGCAAAAAAGTATTCAAACATGAATAAAGTTCTGAATAAACACAGGAAACTAAAACAATGAAACCAAGGTGGAAAAAGAGCACTGCAACAATAAAAAGTCCAAAACTTTAATGCAATAAAACCAAGGTTTAACACTTTCTTCCCAGTTCTACTGACTGCAAATGCTGTCTTCACCTTACTAGAGCATTTGATCACATTAGCAATTTAGCCCATATGGAAAAACCTCATAAAATTAGGATTTGGTAAAGATGCATTATGATGGCCCTCTAATTATTTAAAAACAAGTAAATACTGCTCTTGTCCTTTCCAGCACTAGCTTTTTCTCCTTCAGCGTTCCCAAAGATGTAATTTTAAGATGGCTTCTGTTCTCTCTTTCTCTATATGAGCTCACCACTGACATCATGATCCTAAACCCAAACTCCTAAATGGTCAATCAAATCTTATTATGAGCTGCTAAATCTGTTGACAGACTGCCATTCTGCAATACTTAAACACCATCTGGAATTTGGTTTAGTCAAACTTATTATCATTTGTTAGTGAATTTGACATAACTGTATTTAATACATGCACTGGTTTTCATCCTTCTGCATCACTCAACATCTCACATGCTGCAAAGTAAACTGTCTCTCAAGTGTTTTTATTTTTAAATATCTTGGCATTTAGCAATTCCTTAGACTTTAATTTGAATAAGTTAATTATCATTTAAAGCTCTATTATCACACTACAAACTTATTCTCAGCAGAAGTCAGAAAGCATTTGATAAACATATCTTGATCTCAAAACTGGAATATGTGTTACCATTAATTGTGTTAGGCTGTGCAAACAATAGAACAATGTACAATCAATGTTAAAATCTTTCATTTTATTGCACTGGTAGATCTAGTGACCATTACTGTACTTACCTGCAGTAGCTCAATTATACTGAGATAAGTCCTTTTTTTCCCTCTTTTAATTGAAACTACAATAGAGTCGATTATCTGAACTAGTTGGGACCTAGGGCAGTTTGGATAATGAAACATATAATTGAACCAGATACAAAATTTCTAAAATCTTGGGTTTTTTCAGCATACAGGAATACACTTTTCAACCATTCAGTGATTGCAGTAGACAATAAAGAATATTTTTCACATGCTAGCTGGCTACAAGCTCATAAAATATGCTCAAGTGAATACTTATTCAGACTTTATGATTTTTCTTACCTGAAAACTTTGGAAGGCTGTTTCTGATAATTGACGTTTTGGAAAACTGACATTTGGATAATCGACTCTCTACTGTATCCTCAATTTAAACACTTTAAAATATAAGGATCTTAAGCCTGAACTCCGTCTTTAATTGTCCAAACACTTTGAGACAATAACTACCGCATGTGCCATTGTGGCCAGTTTATTGACAACTCCATATGTGTAAATACAGCAGAAATGAATGAACTTCAGTTACATTTTGGTGCAGTGGTGCAGCAGTAGCATTATTTCCTCACAGCAAGAGGTTCTCTGGTTTGATACTCGGCTGGGGTGGCTTCTGTGTGAAGTCTGCATGTCCTCCCTGCATTCATGTGGGTTTCTTCTAGGTGCTGCAGTTTCCTCTCACATTACAAAGACATGCGTCTGGAATGTTTCTCCCCAGGTCCTTCACTGAAAATTGGTTTTGTTCCAAGGTGGACTTTGCCAGTTAACAAATGTTAAATAAAATAAAAATAAATAAAATGTCATAAACACAGTGAATATTGAACATGTTGATTACACTTGTCAGAACACTTGGAAAGCATGGTAACATGACAGGCAGTGTTGACTGCTTACCAGGAAAGAAACAAGCAGCGTTACTCCTTCCACTCACTCACCAAAATTGTGAGACAGCATACATCAGCTCACCTCACAAGCTAAGCAGGAAATGAAGAACATAAGAGAGGTTCACCCAGAACCCCTCTTATCCACCTTGCCATATTACACACTCTAGAATACAAAGGGCTGGGAGGGCGGGATGCACTAAAATCCCATGCCTAAAGATTGATATAAATTCCATACAGTAACTTTTGGTTACTCAAACCCCTCCCTTAGTGATCTCACTTCCTCCCATCCTGTTCCCTATGTTTAAGCCTTTTCTGTCATGCCTACACTAACTACTTTCCTCTTGCCATCCTTGCCTACTCCATTCCACCCACCCCACAAACCCTTCCCAATGCAGTTGCAACCCACACACACCTCAAAGTGCCCCTGGACAAACCTGTTTGTGGCCAAACTTCATTTGTCCAAGCACTTTGACACAATAATCATACTACATGTGTCATGACCAGTTTACTGACAACTTCATATGTGTAATCCAGAAAGAAACAAGCAGAGTTACACCCTGCACTCACTCAATCCCAAAATTGTATCTAACAGTTTAGTCACAGTTGACTCTATAGTCAGGCACACTGATGTCCCACTCTCCAGGCTGAACAAGGAGAAAATTACAGTTAGCTGCTTGTCGGGTGCCAGGATCTGCCACATAATGCACACACTCAAGTCACTCCACAACAAGTAAAAATACGATATAAGCAAACGATGCAAAAGTACAATGATAGATAAAGAAATAACACACCAAACAGCCGATACTTTTTCCAGCAATAATCTCCTTTATCTTTTCAAGACCTGGTACCTCGGCATTTCGCCTTCAAAGGATCCTTTGAAGGCAAAATGCCGAGGTACCAGGTCTTGAAAAGATAAAGGAGATTATTGCTGGAAAAAGTATCGGCTGTTTGGTGTTAAGTAAAAATACGACTCTGTCATTGTCCATGTTGGAATTAATGACTTGAGACATTCCTCCCTGAACTACATGAAAAGGGATATGGAAGAGCTCTTGGATCATGTGGACCAGGCAGGTATGACCCTAGCCCTGAGTAGCATCCTGCCTTCACCCAGAATTATATCACAATATAAGGACAAAATGATTGACTTCATTGGCTAAGCTTCTGGTGTCATTCAAAGGGGATCCAGTATCTGTCTGCCTGGGATGACATGATCGAAAGACCACGATGGTTTGCCAGAGATGATCTGCACCTGTCACCCCTGGGATTCAGGTTACTGGCTAAAGCTCTTGCCAACCCTATAGTGCTTTTTTTAGGCAAAGCTCAAAGGACAAAACCACCACCATAACAGGTACAAGCATGCAAAATCTGAAGGTAATGATACTCAATGATAGAAGTCTAAACCTCAAAATGCACTCTCTCGAAGCACTCCTAAAAATGGAGAGCATCGATATCTGTGTAGTAACCGAGACCTGGTTCAAGGCTCCAGAAAGCACTCGTGCAATACCAGGCTACAACTCTTACCACACTTTTCAGCCATCAAACCAGGATCGAAACACTAAAGGTGGAGGAGTGTCCATATTCACCAAGGATATTCACATCACCAGGCTAATTGCCAAACACAATATGTCTGAAATTCTCCAGGTGCAACTAACACTAGGTAAGACTGCAATCCAGACTGTAGCTTGCTACAGATCCCCCACCATGCTCCAAGATTCTCACTACACCTTTCTAAACATATTGGAAAATATTAAGATACAACTAAACACCCTAATACTAGGTGATTTCAACTTCCCTGCCATTAACTGGGAAAACTACTCATGTACCAACACTTTTGCCGAATGGTTCTTGGAATTCATAAATTCTAGCGCCCTGGGTCAACTAATCCATAGTCCCACCAGAGGCTCCAATATCCTAGACCTGGTCATTACCAACATGGAAAATCGATGCTCCACACCTATGGTCACCCCCTCGTTGGTCAGATCAGACCATAAATGAATCACCTTTAAAATCCACATCCCACCCCCACCGCCCAGTAAGGAAACCGCCATAAAAAACTTCTCCAAAGCCAACTTCATGCTATTCAAGTCAAAAGTGACAAACGTCATGACACCCATGCAGACAGGGACTGAAAGTTCGACTGCTAAGTCCTAAACTAAGGCACTGTATGAGCATATCCACTCGTGCATGAATCATGCCATCCCAAATAGAACCAAGATGCTCTCTTTCAAAAAAAGGAAGCCAATCTGGTGGTCCCCTGCCATAAACAAGCTTTACAACAAAAGGAAGAAACTGTTGCAGAAAAGAGGAAAATCCCAAGATGCAAAAAACTCCCTTGCCAGCCTCAGTAAGAATCTGAGATCCATCATAAAATCCTCCAAATCTAGTTACAAAAATAAAATTGCCAAATATTCCAAAGACAACCATAAGGCATTCTATAACTATGTCAAGAATCTAAATGGCAATGCTCAGATCTGCTCTGAGCTATAACAGAATGGTATTAAATATACTCATCCCAAGGATATTGCCAATATCCTGTCAGATCGATTCAGTGCCAACTTCACCCCCCTCTCACCCCCTAAACAGCCCATCTTAATACCGGAAGATTACCAAATTCCAGTAATAACAGCCACACAGGTAAAAAAAACACACTCTCCAAAGCTAAGAATACAGCATCCATGGGACCAGATGACATCCCAGGCTGTGTACTACATGAACTACAAAATGAACTGGTACCTCACCTAAGTGTCATGTTTAATCATACCCTCACCTCAGGCTTCATGCCCACTGAGTGGTGCACACCTACAGTTATCCCACTCTACAAGGGGGGATCCACCTTGGATCCCGGGAACTACTACCCCATCAGTCTGAGTAGCCTGATCTGCAAGGCCATGGAATGTATTATCATGGAACTTATAAACAAAGACATTGGCGACCTTCAAACACTGGACCCCACCCAGTTTGGGTTAGTGAAGGGCCGATCTTGTCTCCTGAACCTGATTGACTTCTTTGAATCAGTCTCCAGAGCCGTGGATGAGGGTAAGGCAGTCCACACAGCCTATCTGGACCTCGCCAAGGCCTTTGACACCATCCCCTACTCTGGAATCATAGACAAACTTACTAAGCTGGACATTAATCCCTCTGTCATTCGATGGGTTGCCAACTGACTTACTGAAAGAACCCACACTGTAAAAGTAGCTGACTCCAAATCCTGCTCCAGACAAGTGACAATTGGAGTACCTCAGGGTTCAGTCCTGGGACAGCTCTTGTTTGGCATCTACTTCTCTGAAGGACACGAAGGGACTCTGGCTAACAAAGTTTGCAGATGACTGCAAACTGGGAGCCATTATTGAATCCCCAAATGATGTGGACACTCTACAAAAGGGCCTTAAAGAAACAAATCCTTGGTGCCAGAACCAAAGGCTCAAGCTCAATGCCAAGAAATGTATAGTTATCCCCTTTGAGAAAAAACATGTACCCGTGAATTACCACATAGGTGACAGTACACTAAACACCGAAAGTGTGATAAGGGACTTAGGGACATAGGTGGGCAGTGGTCTCACCTTCAATAACCACACCACCACAATAGTCAGGAAATCCTTCTATGTGGCACACCTCATCACTAAGGGCTTTTCATCCAGAAAAAAGGAGGTCATTGTCCCACTGTACTTATCCCTCATTAGACCCATTATAGAATGCAACACCCCATTTGGTATGTACCTCTCAAGACATCTGCAATAACTGGAAAGGCCACAGAAATACCTCACTAAAAGAATCACAGGCCTAAAGCAGATGCCCTATGCTGACTGCCTTAAAAAACTCCAGCAATACTCTGTCACATATCGTCTACTCAGAGGCGATCTCTGCTTAGCATACAAGGCCATGTCAAACCCAGAGCTGCTGGACATGCTACACTTAAAGAAATCCCAATCCCTCAAAGTCACACGCTCCAGGGATCTAAACCTTGTCTTCATAATAAACAAAATATGCTGGAGGGATAGGTTCCTGACCCAGAGACTCCCCAGACTCTGGAATAGACTGCCCATGCATGTCAAGCAGAGTGCCTCTTTGGCCCTCTTCAAAAGGAACCTTGACAACTGGATGGGAGAAAGGAAATTCACCCCGGGGATCATGTCAGTCGCCCTGCTAGACAGAGGTCCAGGGAAGTAAATAGTGTGGGAAGAAATAGCCAGGGAATTGTTATGGCTAAGCTTGTATAGGCCTTAGGGCCAATAGCCTAGTACCAACCTATGAACCTATGATAGCATTACTTGGCTCACCTGACAAGCTAACCCACAAGTTCACCCAGAACCTCTCTTCTCTACCCAACAGCCTGCACACAGGCTGTTCCCACTTTCGCTTTTCATAACTGTCTGACCACATCCTGTAAAGGCAATGCCACATGTACATTAAATAAATCCAAACCAATCGCACTTAAATTTATTTCATCATTCCAATGGCAAACCAAATCCCTATCATCAAAATCTCAATGGTTAATGACCAACACACCTAAGTCACTGAACACCCTTGACACTATGTGATTCACAAAATGCCTAGCTCTCTTTAATGCTACAAAGCTAGTAGCTTGCTTCCACACTGGTCTATGTATAATCTCTAGCCACAATAACACCATTTGTGGATGCTGTACTTAACTAAATCACCAACAATCAATGCCAACAACTGCCTTTTGGATACCCAACCTAAATCATTACCCCCTAAATGAATAATAAAAATCTTGGTGACCCCAAGGCTGCTTTTATCTTCTTAAACTTAATAAACAATGATATCAAAGCAAGCCTCTAAGTCCTTGCCATGCAACTTTCCACCTCACCTTTGAAAGTCCTTACATACTTCTTCCAGTCCTTAAGGCTGATCTCTTCTCCTGCAAGATATCCCAGGATAACTACTGTATCAGCCAAAAAAAACCTAAAACAAAATAAATTAGTACATTAATAAGTCTTCATCTTATATACTCTAAACAAACTCTAGAGGTCCAGTGCCCCGATCTCCTAATGAATTCTACCAACTTCTCTTCCTCTGCCAGGTCAGATGTTCTCCCAATCCAAAAGGAATATGCAGAAAACCTGTTTCTGCACACACCTTGATAGTGTAAAGCTTGATGTACCTGCTACTGAATCACAGTGTCTATATCCCTCTACATTGAATGGTATGAAAATTTGCCCAAAAATTCTCTCCATCTGTTTTATCCAACCTACTGGGCATAACAACCTTTCAGCTTCCTTAAGCAACACCACAGGACTCCCATGCTTATCTGATCAGTCTTCGATCTCTTGAGTCAAATTAATATTGCTTGATCCAGCTCACCTACACCTTTCCACTGCAACCCACCTAACAGTTCCCCCTCTCTAAACACAACCATATACATAACCACAGCCAGAGTTGCATAAGTCATGTTTTCCAAACAATTACTCAACAATAGCAAAAAACCTTTCATCAAACCCTAAACACCTGTCTGGTTACTGGAAAATGATCATCATTGTTCTTCCTCTCACCCTTTCTCATCCTTTCAAAATTCTCACTATCAATCACTCTTTTGTGACATCATTCAAACCACCCAATCTTGCCACCATGCTAAGAGTTGACGAATGAACTTTGATTATTCTCACTGTCTCCCCTAGTGACCATCTATACACTGCATACTGCATACCGTATGACTAACCCCATTGAGCATCTCTTGTGCTGCAGCGGCAGTTGGCTAACAAACCTTGGAAAAGCAGTTAAGGCCGAGTTATATGCCTTGCAAGTGGACTTGGCCCAAGATTGCTGTATTAACCATCCCACTCTGGATCTCCAGTGCTCCAAATCTTGTCCAGAATGCCTACTAGTCTCAGTTTTGTTGTTGGTGACAATGCAGGAAACCTGGAAAACTGAAACCAATAGAGGCTGTCAACTATCTGCTTAATCTTGCATGGCACATGCCTCACTGAAAAAGTTAAATTAATTAATAAACTCTGCAAGATATATTTCCATAAAACCAACAAAACCAAATGAGACTCAGTAGTTTTCTTAGCCAAAACCTGCACTACTGCCTTATTGTCCATGTAAAACATCACCCCTCTGTGTGCCAACTTACTCTTCCATAAAACTGCCGCTGCCCAAATTCACATAATCTCCAAAAAATGCTACATCCTTTTCCATTAATCCACCCATTCTTCAGGCCAATGGGCTGAATACTATTGCCCTCCAAAGAAACACCTCTTGCCATATGCCCCTGCCACATCAGTGCATAAGCTTAACTCTTCTTGAGCAATCCAATCTTCCTGTCAGAATGACGCATTATTAAAACAGACAAGGAATGATGCCCACAATCTCAAGTCTTCCTTCACTCTTAGTCACCCATATTCAGTGATTCTTGTTCTTACCTCCCCTCTATAAATACATAATTGACCAACAATGTGCTCTGCTGGGACGGATAGCCCCACAAGCAAAATTCAATAAACCTAATAGCTCCATTGTTTCCTTAATCCTAATCTTATCTCTCACTTACATCCAATCAATCTTCTCTTGCAACTTCAACAAGCTGTCTTGCGTCATCCAGAATATACTACATTCTGCATTTAATGTCAAGCACAGGAATTTCAAGCTTTACTAGGGTCCTCTTGCTTCTCTGGTACTTATAGAACCCTTAATGCCTCAAACATAGTAGAAAATGCAACCAATGATTCACTGCCACTTTGTTACTTTCCCCAATTAACAGAAAATCTTTCAAATAATGAACTGCCTTTTTCCTCCCCCACTGACTGCTGCCATATGTAATAAATATCTAAACTTCACAAATGTTGCACAATCAACTACACAACTGATAAGCATAGCCTTATCGAAATAAAATTTTCTATTCACACACTTGCCTAACATTGGCCAATCAGCAGGATAAACCAGCAACAAATAGAAAGCAAATTTAATATCTAGTTTCACAAGCCATGTATCTACAAACTCCTTGATAATCCTGACAGCATCATCAAGACATGCATATTGCACCTGCAAGTCTGAATTACTAGTGCAATCATTAGCAGAATCCCCCTTCAGGAAAAATGAATGATGAATCATGTGGAATTCCCCTTGCCTCTTCTTAGGTACCAACCCCAGAGGAAACTCTCTGTAAACATCAAATGGGGTTTTCTTAAATGGGCCTAAAATCCTACCTGACCCAACTTCCTTGTTAATCAAGGCCTGCAAAATCTCTATCCTCATATCATTATCTACTAACATAAGGTGTGCATTACTATCTTTATCTGTCGGCATTTGCTGGTCCATTTGCTGCACTCCATCGGACACTGCCATTGCCATCTGTCTAGGTAGTTTCCCTCCATTAGCCATCGTTTGTTGACCCATCTCCCATAGCTTCATTTGTCCTCTGGTCTTGCAACTTGTTTCCTCCAGGGGAGCTGAGGACATTGCACTGGGTGAAACTTCAGCTTCCTTAAACAGATGCCCCACCTGTGCCTCCCTCCCGGCCCATCATTCCTTCATTGATGTCACTGCAATCTCCAAAGTAAAAATCAAAACATTAGTAGAATGACCACAAAAAAATCCCCTTTGTATCCTCTTTGCTACCATCCCCAAACCTGCCCTGTACCTTCACTCTGCTGTTAGATAGCTCAGCCTCCTCCCTACTAACAACCTTACCTTTGTGAAGTATACAGGTTGTTGTCAAACAATACTGTTGCCCTTCATTCCCATACCCGTATGCCAAACTGTGGGCCCCTAACTGCTGCTGTAATTTTATTTTTATTTCCTTATTATTTTTATTTAACTGAGTGTATTCCTGAGACTACATTGTGTTAAACTGGCTAATGGCAATGACATCACTGGTGCAAATTTTGTCTTCTCCCAGGGAAGCACGAAAGCAAATGTGACCAACTGCAGTCAATGTACACACGGATAGCTATTGTGTATATGTATTCCCCTCTTTGCCCAAGTAAATCCACACATATTTATATATTTATGTATCATTTATTTAAAAAAAAAAACAAAAGAAAATCACATGGTGGTTAGGAAATCAACTTCTTAATAGAGAACTATGATGCACAGTTTCAACCATGGCTTCCATGCAGAACCATTACCAGAGCAAGAGCTGACGCCCAGCCTGCCCATGAATTCGCTAATTATTCATCCAAATGCCACTTGCTTTAAGCCTCTGTGCAGCTTATGTTGACAAAATGGGGGTGATGAACAACACAAAAGGGACAGCTGTTACCCCGTGAAAATGCTGACATGTGGACGATCGTCCATTGCTCCAAAGAAACATTTCCAATTAATGAAAATTTTTCTGCACAGTTTGTAGCGCCATCTTAATACTTCCCTTGTTTATTCAATTATTGAATTTTCAATACAGTGTTGTGGCCTGCCAATGCTGAAATAGTTGTCAACTTTTCTGATTTGTGCAGCAGTTATGCCATATCATTTTTATTCACTCTGCTTAAAGTAAAACATTTAGCAATATCTAGCTATAGCGAGTAAAAGCAATTCATTTACAGTACCTTACTCAGCATATGACTGATATCACAGTCTCACAAAATGATCTATTCTGGTTCTGAACTGGTAAAATAGTACATAATAACTCCACAGTTAAATAAGAAATTGACTAGGTAGTATTTTTTGAAACCAGTACTGACACAGTATTCTTCTGTGAAAAAAAATTGTATTTGGAAAAGATATGTATCACAGCTGTATGTCTTCTTGACTACCAGTGATTAATGTCTCATTCTTTATAATGTGGTACTTTGTGTATTTGAATAATGTGATTACCACTCTGGCAAGTGACCTCTGCCACTCAGTGTAGTCCATAGGAGTATTTTAAATTCCCCCTGTAGGTTCCAATTTGCATTCACATCATTAGACTAGTTTGTTCTCTGTCCATCTGGCTGTAAGTAGTAATAGTAGGTGAAAGGTAAAATAGACCCAGATGAGAAGAACATTTAACAGTAATTTGCATCCCATCCCCCAAGCACCTGTTGATTGGCCTGTATGCCTCTGTATAAATATTCAATGTGACAGAAAAGTGATTTCAGAATACTGCAGTTATTCAGTTTGTCTCATAGAATTTCAACAGTTGACATACCCTGCCTGTATGATTGCAACAAACAAGAGCAAAGTGTGCCCTTTAAAAAAGAAAAAAAAAACTCTTGTTGGTCATTGTGTAGTTTTTTTTTTTTTTTTTTTTTTATGTTGTCCTGTGTTTTTGAAATTATAATATTTTTGAAATCATAATACTAAGGCCAAGAATTTCTGTTTTATATTAATACTTCTGATGTCCTCATATCTAACAGATGGGAAAAAAATGCTCACATCTTTATATATATTGCCCCTAAGAAATGTGGTACAGATCAGTGTTACTCATATTTATGTAATTTCTAGACAATCTGAGCTCTATAAGCCATACACACTTCTTAAAGGTATGTAAGTATGTCACAGATTGCAATTTAAGGAAAAAGAAATATGCCAGATTCAAAAGAAAGTCTTTTTTTGCCAGATGTTTAACAGAATACTACTACGCTACACAAAACAGGTTCACCACTATGTGGTGAACACAAACAGTTCTCATGAAGCAGAAGCTTGCTGACACTGCAAATTACATTCTTCTCGTACCTTTCGACTCTCTTTCTAATCTCTGAGATTCCAAGTCAGAAGAGGATTTGGGGAGAGATTTACCAGTGCTCTTTAACAGAAGCATATAGAAAATGCAGAAGGGCTGCTGAGCTTAAGAAAGGCAAAGTTTACTTTTATGATGGTAAATGAATATTGCTGGCAGAAGCAGTTATCTGACTGTGCCAAGGAAGTGGAAGTCTTAAGGGGGTGTGGCTAAGCGGTAGATAGGGGTACAGGATATTTTATTTGACAGTTTGTGAAGTAACACTGCCAGTCTGTTGCTTTCTCAGTGACCATGAGGTAAGTCATATAAGCTTATAAGAATAGGTTGATTTGTTTTATATTTATATGCGCTGAGATGCAGTTTAGTGTTTTTTTTAACCTTTTCATCCAGTGATGGCCTAAATGAAAACCTTGAATAAGGAAAGAAATTCAGTCTTAATCTACAACTTTGCATTTTTTGTATTCTTTCAACACATCCTGACTAAGCAAAACTACCATGTAATAGCTAAAGGCAATGAAATTCAGTACTACATTTTCATCTTTTCAAAGAAGAAATAATTTGTATTCAAGTTTTAATGCTCAAAGATGACCAAACACCAGTTCACAATAAACTAAGAAAACCTTAGTTAAAATGGTTCACTTGGCAAAAAGGCTCCATGTTGCCTGACAACAGCCCAACCTATCATGGCCGATTCACACTATCCAGTCTTATCAAAAAAATATATTTCCCTTTATTCTAGTTATGTTTCAGGTGAAGGCTAATTTCTTAAGTGAAGGTTGTAAAGTGGTTTATTGATTTGCATTAAATTCCCTTTAGTGAAGGGGTAATATATACAGACAGTTAATGACGTTCTGCTCTGGGAGATTACTAGTGAACTTATTAAGTCTTTACTCCATTCTCCCCAACTTTTCATTTGGGACTAAAAATTAGAAGAAAGGCTAAAAAATATTATCTAAAAAAAAAGGGTAAAGTAAGGGTTCCTATGAGATTAAAATGGAAACAGATTTAAGGAATTTCAATAGCCTCCATTAATATTTGGCATCCCTTAATGTTGGAGTTTTACTTTGAAGCCTGTTAGTTATTCTCTTGCTCATCCCTCCCCACCAGGAAAGTTATGAAAAAAAAATAATGGTAAGTGTTTTAGCACAAGTTCCTAAACAGTGGGCAGGTTGGGTTTAACCACTTAAACAGCCTTCTTCTTCAGTAGAACTTGAGTGAAAAGTATTTACTAGTACTTCTACATCTTTATCTCAGATGACGCACTCATGCCCTTTTCTCTCAGAAGAATTTTTATACAGGCTTATCATCACATGACACTTAACCTTTAGCATAAGAGTAGCTAGGTTCAAGCCAGGGCTTTACATATAAACATACATATTTAATATAATGCAGAAAATGTCCGACTGCTTGAATTAGGGACATGTGTTTTTTATTATTTGTGCAGGATTTTTTTTTTTTTTTTAAAGAAGACAGAGGAAACATAAAAGCAGGGTTTGTAGAGTTTGTGCTGTGTGGCTTGCCGAGTTTGCCTTCCAACTATATGATAGGAACATGTTAAAAATGCTAAATAGCAATAATAATGTTTAAGTGTGTGAAGGAAAGGAGGGGACATGGATATCCTTGTTCCTGCCTTGGTGAATTTCTTCTGTAAGCAGCTTTACATATTTTGCCTCCAGCTATAAGTTGTGTTGTGGTACCAGTGTTTGTCTTTGGAAGTGCAGGTGGTGAGTTGGGTGCTGGCAAAGGTGTTATTTTTTTATTTTATTTGTTTTTGTATTCCTGGAGTGTGTGTTGTTTGGCCTTTTGACTGCTGTATCCTTACATGTAGCTGGAAGGTCATGAGTTGAATTATATATATATATATATATATATATATATATATATATATATTTATATATATATATATATATATATATATATATATACAGAACATTACAATAATGATAACAGACAGGTAATTATCAATAAGAGAACTTTCTATGCACATGAAAATTTTAGGAATATCTTACTGTTAGCCTGCTTGTTAGCTGAGTACACTGACAGTGTCACAATTTCTTTAACATTGGTGGCAAAATCAATGATGATGATTACTAGCAGCTAATTTATATATAAAAAAGAAGGGAATAGAAAAACTATAATGCAGGAAACCTCAAAGGGTTATTCTCTCTGGTGCTTGCTAGATGTCGTAGGTTTCACACTAGCCATTGTACTATTATGAGATGAAATGCTCCACAGTCATTAACACTTAAGTGACATAGAACTCCAGCAGCCTACACACATCCTTGCATTCCAAAGTATTTCTGGAAAAAAAATCAATTTAAAAAGTATAAAATAAACTAATGTAAATAATTTGTGAACAATAAAATATACTAAAAATATACAAATAGCAATGTCATCAGTAAGAAATATTCAATATAATGAAAATAGTGCATTCACAACATTTCCATAAACATGATGATATATTAATAATTCATACAAATCCAGAATTATATTTTTGCTAAACTTTCACAAATTGTTATATCTTGGAAATTCTAAACTTAAGGCATATATTTTTAGAACACTTTGGCTAACCAGATATAAGCTTTTTTATGACTGCAATAAATTCCCCTCTGAGTCCGTATTTATTGTGATATTTACAGAAATTTGAAAATATATGTTTAATTGTGTAATTGGCAATGTACATAACAGTAAATATTTCTTGAGATGTGCAACTTACACTGCAAATATCAAAGACAGTTTTCTTTAGCAACATCTAAGGTTGCACCTGATGCCATGCAATTCTTTGTGTTTCAGATATTAAGTACATAAGGAAATATTGCTTGTTTTCATAATTACTAATAAGTAGCTAATAATATCTCTAGTGTAGTATGATATAAGCAGACATTGCCAATGGAATTTCTTGTTTCCTCCATAGTATTTCACATTATACCCCTCAATGGCACATATGACTCTCAGTTGTGAAAATATAATCATAAATATGAACACATGAATGGCATATAACGATAACATGTACACAGGAAGGCAGCCTAGATTAACAATCTAAGTGTCATGTTTTAAATAAATCATTGCCTTTTCTAATACTGCCAATTATTAGCTGGTAAGTAACTTAGCTAAAAAAGCCAGATCCCAAAAGGTCTGTACACCATAAGGAGCTATGGGTATCAACTGGAAGAATACAAAAAGGTGTTGTAGGACTGAATAGGGACACATAGATACTTTCCTTTTTAATGCAAGATTACTCAAATAAAGCAGACAGAGACAGACTTGTTTTAGGCTTTACTTCAGATTTTTTTGACGAAATTTTCAGGTTCCTTGTCCCTTTTTGTTTGTAAGAATCTAATCTCCATCACAGGAAAGCAGCAGACCAGACCTCTCAACTACCCTTATTTTGGTGGAATGTTTATAATTTTAGCCATGCACAGGATGTCCCTATTTTTGGAGGTACATCATTCTTCTCAGACATAATTTGCCCTTTTACACATTATTTTTTAATCTCTTTCATTACATTTAATTTTTGGAGCTGTGTAGTACACTGAAAACTATACTCTATGACCAGTATACTCGTAGCAACAATACATTAAAGATGGCACACATATTACATGTCTTCTTTACTGAAGCAAAAAATAATTACCTTGTGTAGTAGAATTTTGCAATGCAGTTCATTAAAGTCTATAGATTTTACACTTTCTCTTTGATAATGTACTTAGATATTTATTATTTTTCCAATATAAAATAATGTAGATACAGACAAAATGTCAGGAAGGAGACAGCCCTTATTAGGAGATAAAAGAAAAACTGAGTATAAGAATGTTAAGCATATTCATGATAATAGGAAAACCTTTTGTAATTATGTATAGCAGTGCAGAAAGGGACATTGTATGAAAATTACAGTAACTGTGAACTTTTCTATAGTTTTGTCTCCAAAAGCAACAGTAGAGTGTTTCAAGAAACTTTTTCTTAAGTGTAGGTCAGACACAGTTTGAATTATTACCTCAAAATTATGGAGCCTTGTTGACCAATTATCACAAATAACTGATTTTGGATGTTGTACCAAGAATAAGGAAGGACACATCATCATGACCCAATGACAGTAATAGGTATTTCTTAGTAAATATTAGCAAAAGTATCTATGGTCCTTTCATCTACATCTTCAAGCAATCCTTGGAGTCTGGGTATGTACCATTGCAGTGGAAAAGGTAAATAGAACTTCTGTTTACAAAGGCAGAGTTTCCTGTAATGTGGAATATCTTAGAGCTATAGGTCTTACAACTGTTATAGAACATTTTCACAACAAGGCATTATAAAGTACAGTTTTGTACCTACCATAAATGTAGATGTCCGAGAGGTATGCATCTGCAGTCCTAACAAATGGGTTGTCCTGGCCTCAGGCAGCCCTTCGGTCGGCCGGATTCCAAAGTCTGGG
The DNA here is from genome assembly GCF_019279795.1 of Protopterus annectens. Lineage (NCBI taxonomy): Eukaryota > Metazoa > Chordata > Ceratodontiformes > Protopteridae > Protopterus > Protopterus annectens. The sequence goes on from NC_056735.1 coordinate 1,018,669,416, forward strand.
TCTGGCCTCGGCTGATGTCGCACTTCACCCGACGTCATAGCTGCAGTTCAGCTATGTAGTACCTGTAGACCATCCCCTGATCAAAGAAATGAGATCCTCTGCTAGACTAAGCATTTGAGTACTAGAGCTAGGCCTGTGAGAGGGGGTCTTAGTAGGCACAGTCTTGGTTGATTTTGCTGCTTTAGCCCTGGCAAAAGCCTTAATCGACATGGATGCAGGGGGCCTAGCAGCTCCACGTGAAGGAGTGGATATATCTAAAGGGATAGTATCAGATAAATCCTGTGAACCTGTAAGAGCAGGTGGAATTTCAGTAGCAGATTCAGCCATGCTGGATGAGGCCTCGGTGGGAGGCAAGCTTTCGGCCGAAGGAAGAACCGAGGGCTCGGTTTCAGCCGAAACCGAGACACTCGCGGTTGACTTAACCGCAGTTTCGGCCGAAACCGCGGACCGCGAGTGTCGGTCCTTTTCCTTGCGCTTTTTAGCTAATTGTGAAGTCGGAGTTTCCGACGGCATGTTGTAAGCAAAAGCGGGCGAAAAACTCCTCAGCAAATTCCGACCGACGTCTAAGTGTCCGTCGGTTGAAAGAAGCACAGGCTAGACAGGCTGCTACGTCGTGGTCTGGGCCTAAACAAGGTAGGCAATAAGAGTGGAAATCTTTATGAGGTATTTGTTTCCCACAAGTTAAACAGTTATTCACTTTTTCTGACATCGGTTGAGGCAAGAAAGAGTCCCCAACGGGGTACTTAGCTTTTTAGTAGTCTTTTGTAGTAGCAATCTCTGGTTCTGACCGACCGGCACTTGCGAACAGCTTCTGCTTCGGGCGCCACGCGGCAAGAAAGACTGGGGAAAATGGCGTCGGCTGATGCCTTTATACCCGCTGAACTGCAGCTATGACTTCGGGTGAAGTGCAACATCAGCCGAGGCCAGACCCAGACTTTGGAATCCGGCCGACCGAAGGGCTGCCTGAGGCCAGGACAACCCATTTGCTAGGACTGCAGATGCATCCTTGAAGGACATCATAAAATTATAACTATCAGCTGGAAATAAATGTGAACATTTTCACAAAATGGATTTACACAAAGGAGTTCAACTACAATTAATTTCTACTCAGATGTGTTAAGTTGTTGATATGACAGCTGATGAGGTGTTCCTTGATCTTTGCTAAAGCATTTGAATAAGGATTTGGCTCCACATTATGCTGTTTTAGCATCATTAGAGAATTGGGGATCTAATACATATATATTTCACTGGAGTACCAATTGGTTAAGTAATAGAAAGGCAACAGCTTGCCTGCAAGGCATGTATTCCAGGGAATATGACATTCAGAGGGAGTGCCCCAAACATCATTTTTCAGAGGAAGTGCCCCAAACATCAGTTTTTGGGACAATTCCTCTTTGATGCCTTCCAGAAGATGTAGGATGCTGGACAGCAAAGTTAGAAGATGATGTTATAAGGTTTAATTACTTCATTTAAAGATCAATTATAGCTTCAGGCCTATCATGGTAAGTTATATCTTAAGCACAATGAAATGGAGATTAATTTAATAGTGGCAAATCAAAGTTATGTACATGGGCAATGAAAACCCAAAGTAGCCATATAGTTTACATAATTCCACTTTCGAAGTGTGTGAGAACTTTGAAGTCTTAGAATAATGACTAAAGCTGAATTTAAGGAATTTAGATTTAGTGGGCATGTGGAAATAGGACTGAGGGGAAGATTATTTAGAAATAAAAAGCATATTAAGAATGTTGTTATCAATGGATGAAAATGTAATGCTGTGTATTTTTTTTTTAAAAAGTATTATTTGACCAACCATGAAATAGGTCACAGGATTTTGTATGTATAGCAAGTCTGATGTACTTAAATTGGAGAAGCTACAAAAGTACTGCACTAAAAATATTAACGTCCTAATATAGAAACATATGAAGAAATATTAAAGAAATTACAACCGTTATCAATTTATATGAAGTTAACAGGAATAGGTCTCACACTGGTATTTAAGATTCTGAAGGATGAGGATATGGAACATACCCATGGGGCACCTTTATAAGGCATATAAGAGATACAAGGAATAATCATGCACTGGTGGACCTTGAAAGAATGGCAGAGATAGACTGAAAGAGAGAGAGAGACAGGGACAGAGTGGTAGGTCCTTTTCTTTTTTTTTTTGAGATGGAAGGGAGAGAATGGAAAAAGTTACCTACTGAGCTAAGGTGAGCAGAAATCTTATTGAGTTTTGAAAATGATTTGTGTACATGGTATGGATTTAGGCTCTTCTTGACCTTGTTTTCTTTGATCTTGGCCAATGAAGAGCTCATATGGGATTGCCATCTGAAAATTAAGCATTGTAAACACTGTAGCATCATAAAACCATTATTTGATACTTGATGAATTCAGCCCAGATTTTTATTTTAATGACAGGAGGGGGCTAGGTTTTATCTCCATTTATCTGTAATCCAATAATATTTTCTCTGAATCACGCTGTCCATAGAACAGTCAATTGTCACATTACTGCAAACTGCAAAACCCCTTCTATGCCCCTTCTATGCCTCCATCTACCCACGACATCTACCTCATGAAAGTAGAGACCCTAACTATTGAACCTAACGCAATCATCCTGAGAGATTTTAACCCCTCTTTCTTAAACTTGTGAACATGAGTCACAAACAAATAATAAGTACAGTAGTTCCTTATCTTTATTAATATCACTTCCCTTGACTGGTCAGAACCCACTCTTACTAGAGGAACCAGTCTACCTGACCTGGTTTTCAGTAGCATAGCATCAGTCAACTCTATACCTAACGTCTTCCCTGCTAATATCTGATCTTACCAACATGCTATTCCTTTTTCCCTAAGAACCCAATCCAAGACTATACATAACCCTGCCATTTTCAAGGAGCACTACAAGGCAAGCATCCTAGAAGTCTTGGACGAGCTAAAGAAATTCAGACCCCCCCCCTCAGGGATCTTATAACAAAATCAGCCCCAGATACTAGTTATTTTACCCACCTTAACTCCTGCTTCAAAGTCACTGTTCAAGTCCATCGCAAGTATGATGACAAATTTTACAATATGACCCTGTGAAGGAATCCTAGTATAAATCCATTACAATAAAAGGAAAAACATTTTTTACATTATGGAATAAACTCTAATTTCCTAAGTCTATAAGTGAGTTAGTTTAAGACTTGCAAAGCAACAGTCATAAGGCATTCTTTAACTATGTTAGGAATCTCAGACACAACATTATACAATGTACTGAGTTGATCTCAAATGCTACCACCTATTCCATTCCCGAAGACATCACAAACACAGTTGCATATCAGCTCCAAATTCCCCTCTTACTTCCCTCCTGGTTTTCGACTGCTGCGGCTCCTCAACTGCTTCCCAATTACCTCTGAAAAGGTCATACATGTCCTCTCCAATGCCACAAATACTAGCTATTGTTGGTACAGGCAGAACACAAAGCTGTCTCCTACTCAGTAGTAAACATAATCACACTGATTTCCTTTTAACCATATTTAGTCACCTTCTCCATCATGAATGTGTATGACACTTGGAAAACAGTCATAGTGATACTACTGTACGATGCTGGCCCTACCACTGACCCTGGAAACTATATACCAATTAGTCTTACTAACATTGTTTGCAAAGTAATGGCGTGTATAGGCAGCCTATAGTCACTTGACCAAAAACAATTTGACTTTGTGAAAGATGGGTCCTGTCTTCTAAATCTGCGGATTTCTTATAGAAGGTAAAAGAAGCACTGTATAATTAGCAAGTGTTCCATATGATCACAGGTATATACTAGGCTAACAACCACCAGGGCCTTTGGAGGCCTAGCCATGTAACACAACCCAAGCTTGTCCTTATGTATCATGGGTGTTTATTAGGAGGGGATTATGTTAGTTAGGAAGTTTCTACAGGTTATGTGTGTGTGTTGGGGTGAGGTTATGTTAGTTTGGGCATTACTGTCTGTCTCTGTCTATCAGCAACATGGGATCCAGACCTGGGTGAATTTCTAATTTTCCATCCATTGACCAGTTATGCTTAAATAGGGTTAGGAATGGACTCTGTTTCACATGGATGGGGAACCTTTTCTAGAGCATGGGAATCCTCTGAGACACATATCTGTCTCACCAATATGTCTTATTTATGTCACATGCAACATTTAAATCCTTTGATCTAGTGGTTCTGATGCTGTTCATTTTATGTATGTGTAAAAGGTCCATCAGATGTGGATCTGAGTATGCCTTGTATGCCAGACATAGATTGCTCCTCAGTAACCTGTAAGAGACTGAGTATACAGACAGTTCTTTAAGGTGATCTGAATAGGACAACGTGTTTATACCCCGGATTCTACTGGTAAGAAGCCAGCTTTCCAGCTGTTGCATTTGTCTGGTCAGGTGCATGCCTAAAGGGACATTGCACTCAATAATTGACCTGATAAGGGCCAAATAAAGTGGCACTATGACTTCCTTGGACCTGGAGGCCATGTCTCACTTATAAGCTGGACAGCATAGAATGATTTTCTTACTACCTTGACCACATGTTGGTCAAAACCAGACTACTGTCTACATATGTTCCTAGATTATTGACTACTGGGTCAACTCTTAGGGGTGTTTTATCAATGGACTAATTAGGCTGTGTGGCAGTTTTCCCAAAAGGCACTATGATGCATTTCTCAGCACTGGGTTTTAATCTGTGATTTTGGCACATGTCACTTGTCTGTGTTAGACTGTCTTGTAAGATTTTTGTGTCGGGGGAATCTGTGATAGCTCGTCATCTGTAAACTTGGTCATCCAAAGGCCCTTGACATAAGCCTTTAACTCTGAGAAATAGATACCAAATAGGAGCGGCCCCCACACAGAGCCCTGAGGAACCACACTGTTGACTGATCTTTTAGTGGAGGTGGCTTCACTAATCCTAACTTCCTGGTCTTATCTGTCAGACAGCTAGCAATCCAATGAGTTATGTAGGAGTTTATGTCCAGCTCAGTGAGTTTGTCAACTATACCTGAGTAGGGTAATGTACTGAATGCCTTAGGCTCATCCATGTAAGCGGTATGCACCAGTTTCCTCTCATATGTTGCCTTGCTGACCTTCTCAAAGAAGTCCACCAGGTTTTGTAGGCATGACCTTCCCTTGACAAAGCAAACCTGGGTTGGGCTAAGTCCTGTGTCTGAAGGTTGTCTGTGTCTTTTTTAATCAATTCATACCATGGCTTTACGTATTAGATTAGTCAGACTGAAAGTTCCGTAGTTTCCATTGTCATTTGTTGGTCTACCCTTGTGATCCAGGACAACTGCTGCAGTCTTCCATTCTCATGGTGCAAAGCTGTTTATCAGGCATCCCTGGATATTGTCAGGGCTCAATGAGGCTGTGTTTTTGGCTTTAGTGAGCAATGCCAGAACCTGATCTCTGTTAATACTTAGGGGGGTTATGTTAATAAGTATTTCATGGGAGTAGGAAGTGAGGGGTGGGGTTGAAGTTTAAGTTGAATTTTTTCAGCCAGCAAATTTGCTATATTGCATAAATACAAAATGAGCAGTTATCCAAACAGCACAACACAGAGATGAAAACTTTTTTCAGTATTTTATTCTGGTACCACGGCCTTTCACCTTCAAGGAATAATTTTCATCACATCATCACCGCATTTAAATAGTCATCCCACAGGTACAATTCCATTGCCATCAATTTGCATCAATTACACATTTAAAGCAACACATTTCTGTTTGTCTTACCATCCTATATATTTACATCATTGTTTAAATATTTTTAACACTTTATTCAAAATTACCATATTTTAAAATTTACATAACAGCTTTTTAAAAAGTCAAATTACTATCAATATTCATTCCCCCTTGGTTGAAGAGTTCTAAAGTTTATTATCATCTTACATTCTAACTTGCGTAGTTCATTTTTGAAATTTCCTCCATTAACCATAAAAGGACATGCTTTTTCCAACATTTCTAATAACTCCCCATTGAAGTTTAACACTGGGCTCCTAGCCAATTCCTCATACTCAACAGTTGATGTAGTTAAATCCTTTACCATTTTATCATAGTCAGTTACATCCATCATTACCCAAGTTCCTCCCTTGTCTGCTTGCCAAAAACATAATCCTTTAGTTTCAATTTACTTCTTGTAATGCACGCCACTCTTTTTCACAATGGGTCATTTATATTATAGGATGTGGGTGTAAAAAGACCAAATGGTATGTTGGACAAACCAAGAGAAAAGTCAAAGTAAGAAATTTGGAGCACCTTGAAGACATAAGGAAGGGGAATACTCTAAGCCCAGTAGCAGAATACATTTTAGCTGCCCATGGGGGAAGTAATAAGGACTTTTTCTTTAGTGTATTAGCACGTCCTTTTATGGTTAATGGAGGAAATTTGAAAAATGAACTAAGTAAGTTTGAATATAAGATGATAATAAACTTTAGAACTATTCAACCAAGGGGGGGGGGTGAATATTGATAGTAATTTGACTTTTTAGAAAGCAGTATTAAATTATAAAATATGGTAATTTTGAATAATGTGTTAAACATATTTAACCAATGATGTAAATATATAGGATGGTAAGACAAAAAGAAATGTGTTGCTTTAAATGTGTAATTGATGCAAATTCATGGCAATGGAATTGTACCTGTGGGATGATGGTTTAATTGGGATCATGATGTGATGAAAATTATTCCTTGAAGGTAAAAGGCAGGTACCAGATTAAAATACTAAAAAAAGTTTTCATCTCGGTGTTGTGCTGTTTGGATACCTACTCATTTTATATTTATGCTTTTTGTGGAGTTGGTCTGGAGTTGAGGTGGTGTGTTTTTTTGGAGAAATTTGTGATATTGCTCTGCTCAGAGAAGATGGCATAATTGACTGCCAGACTGGCACACTAATATATGATGCCTTTGAGATTTTGGACATAACTGTAGAAGACCTTGTGGTTGTCTTTAGCCTGTGAAGCTACCTTGACCTCATAATTGGCCTTGCTGGACTTAATTAGTCCTCTTAGTTTCCTATTTAATAGTTTAATTAGAGAGCTCCTATCATTATGGAAGTTGTTATTGCTGATATTGGCCATGACATCTTTCCTTTGTTCCAGTCTTACTTCTAGTAGGTACAATAGCCTCTGTACAGCTATTTTAGGGTTATACAGGGTGTCTGTGAACAATTCTGCATAAGTTGCTATGAACTCAGGGTTGTGCAGGACACTGAATTTTATCAAACTTTCGCTTCATAGGATGTAGTTTGCTTTGAAATAATTTTTAGCTGTTAACAGAGTTGGTTGGTACTCCTGAGTTGATTTTTATTTTGAAAGAGACAGCCTTGTGTCCAAACTCACCAGTGGGGATATGAAACTGGGAGGGTACAGCATACTCCCATATTGGTGAATACCAGGTCCAGTATCTACAAAACTCTGATGGATATGAGGACTATCTGTTCAAGGCTATTGTGTTAATAAAGTATAGTAATTATTGTGCCTACAAGAATGAGGCAGGGAAAGTTTCCCAGTCTATAGAGGGGTAGTTAAAGTCTCCCTTGAATAGGGTATTTGGTTTAATCGTGATTGAATCCAGCAGGTCTAGCTACCTTACACTCTTTATTTTCTTGCATCTTACACCAGCTCTTATCCACAGCCCTGAGTATTATATTCCTGACCCATTCCAATAACTTGTTTATTCAAACATTTTATTCACAGTTTTCCCTTTGCTCATCCTCTTTAATAGCTAATCATACTCACTTCCCTAAAAACCTACATAGTCATCTTTCTGTTTGGGATTTTACCCTTGACAGCATTCAAAACCATACAGTAGCATGCTCACTTTGGCTAGGGAAATACCCAGAATTCTCTTCTTTCAAGCAAACATTCCCAGACCAGCTTGATGAACAACTCATGGTCCAAGACATTAATCTAAGCCTATTTTCTCTGTCTCTCTGATTGTCTGAGTCTGATCCTGGAAAATTTAGATCCTTCATTACTGAAGGCCACAATGGTGCAGCGGTTAGCATTGTCACCTCACAGCAAGAGGTTCTCCTGTTCGATTCTCAGCTGAAGCACCTTCTGTGTGGAGTCTACATGTCCTCCCCGTGGTTGAGTTGATGTCTAAAGACATGCAGGTAGGTACATGTGTGAATGGGTGTGCCTTCTTTGAAGGTTGGGTATTGGGCGGCAACTCGGCACTGTAAAAATCCACTGCCAATTATTAGCAGACCACAGATCCACTGTGGCAACCCCTAACCAGGAACAGCCATTAGATTACAGAAACACTTTTCATACCATCTAACTATTCTCTAATTGTAACTCTTACCTATCACTTTTCAAATGTATATATGCAACGTCACTTCACCTCTCCTCATCTGCATGTCATTATTTCCTTATTAGACTTTGTTTCTTCAGTTTCATTATGATATAATTTGCCAACTGCTCTTTCTGTTGCATTTGGTCTGTTGCAACACAGTGTAGCATGATTCTACAAATTACTGCCTGGCTTCATTTTTTGGTGCCAGCACATGCTGAGTGTTTTCAATACCGTCCATGAATACCCCACTTATTTTTTTATGCATGAAGCTAAGCAATAGATTATTTTTAATTTGTATAGTTGTCTTACATGGTTTGGTACAAGTATGTAATGTTACAATCCATATACTTCTTTCTCAGGAGGACGACCACTTCTTTACTGACAGAATGATTAGATTAACATATTTCCACAACCGATGAGAAAAAGCACATTGAATGGCCTCATTTATTTATCCTTATACTTATTAAGACATGATGGTAGATCCAAGGCAAGTCTCTCAATTTAAGTTATGACATGGCATTTTGTGGGAATGTGTCCACTAGACTATGTATATGAAATCTGAACATTTAACTTTTGAATTCTATAGGAAGTAATGTTCATCCTGTTCAGTACCTAAAACATTAGATTACAATATTTATTTGATGTTTAATTTCATGAAGTGAATTTGAATTTATCTGTAAAGAATATAAAAAAACTCAGTAACTTGTTTTCCTAGCATATTTCTCCCTTGGTATATGTAACAAAACTAACTAGTTAAGGATGTTATGTCTTTTGATCTCTAAGAAATAAAACAGCCTAAAAGGGTTAGAACGACCAACCAAATAACATAAAACAGAATGTTTTTAAAAAGTTAGAAAAAATGTATATGCTGAAACGTAAATGATAATAGTCTAATACTTCCTTTATGTAAACAAGGTACATTTATAGAAAAATACTTTTCAAGAAACGGAAGCAGCAGGCACATTTATGATATCAGGCAGCAATATGGCCGTTTATTTTATTCATTAAAGAACTAGCCACTGACTTACTTGAGGCCAAAACCACCAAATGTAATTGGAGCAGTCATACTGGATGTTATAGCTTACATAAAGTTCCTTTGGATGAAGGGGTCAAATAAATCCATCTTCTCATACTGAAAATAAAATTAAAAACATAGCATATCTGAATATAACATTCAGCAGCTTGGTAATGACTGTCCAATCTGAGGGTGGTTCTCATAAAAATGAACCATTATATTGCATTTTAGTTCACCTGATTTGCAGACTGGGGTAAATTTGTTATAAAGTAAACCAGCATACATAAAAAGAACCAGTACTTTAGTAAAGGGAGTGTATTTGACATGCCAACATTCCTTTGTATTTGAACTATATAGGAGTTATATAGTTTGCTTTTATTATGTTACAGAAGTGTATTTTGCTTTTCTATCATAATACAACTTTAAAAAGTCTTTAAGGGATAAAGAAAAGACTTAACATTTTTGAGTGACAATCTCTCATAAGGTTGCTTTGATCTTGTAGAGTTAGTTTTTGATGTACAGAAGCATTATAATTTTGTTATTAAAACATACTGTGATCAGACATACCCTTTAGGGACTGATATCAGTTTAGTAAGACTATATGGAGAAAAAGTTGTGATGAAAAGGTCAGATTTTATGCCTTACAGAATAAAAGTGATCTACCTGCCATGAGATCAAAGCAGACTATCTAAAAGAATTCATAACAGAACTGACAAATAAAGTATTCCTCCATCATAGCCTATCATTAAAATTGTATTTAACAACTTTAGAAGCAAGAACAGTAAGAGTATATCTCACAAGACATTAAAACTGCTTGATGGCATGTTGTAGAACATTCTTATCTGTTGGGTGATCAAGGTTATTCAGAAGATTTTAAATTGTTATATGTGACAATAATGTGTATACAAACTAGAAGAATTGCAAGCTGGCCATGGATGTAACTTTTTTAAATTATTGCTTAATGTATTGGCACTGTGTTTCAACTTCAAACAAAAAAATACAGAAAGGAGAACTCCCATCCCATTCACATTGCATTTAGTCTGCACTATTTTCAGAAAGTGCAGAATATTTTGTCGCTATAAAATGTTAAAGAAAGAATATGTGTGGGCACAAATAGTCTGATATATAAATAAAACATGCAATAAATCTACAGTCTGATGTTCTGTTATTATAAAAAAATGAGAAAATGACACTTTACTCTTTGATTAAGATTTTGCATTGACTCAATGATTTCCATTCATTTTGCGTTTCAGAATATGTTGTAAAACAAAATTCAAGCATATCTGCATAAATTAATATAAATTATGCTATGCTGTAATATTTATGATTGCAATATCATCATCATCATGACATCACCATAAAGACAGAGCAAGATATAGGTCTGCCTCATATATCCGTCACTAGCAATGGATTAGAACAGTCATAGATTACATATTATATTTTGCCATTATATCACTATCAATAGAGCACTTAGACAATACCAAATTTATAAGAACCTAAAAGGCAAATGCTGTAAGGTGCCTACAAAAATGAAAAGAAGAAATGCGTAATGAGTAAAGTGCTTAAAATAAGAGGCCATGTCACCTGGAAAAATGTTAAACATAAAAGCAGCAGTGAGAAAAATAATTATCTTCAGTCCAAAATAAACCCAGCTGTAGACTTAGAAGATTTTACAGTTGTGATGGAAGGTGGTAAATGCACTGTCCTAGGAACTGCGATGCATTTTTAAATTTCAGTGTAATGACTTCATACCTCGTAATACAGTAAATAAACTGCCTTGGCTTTGGAAGGCATGTTATTATTTTGGTATTGCATCCTGACTTTTCACAATATGCATTTTTGCCCCTCTACCTACATGTGCACACATACTCACTAACACCCCCCCACACAAACACACACTATACACATATACATATACATGGTTGGAGAGCAAATTGTTGAATGTCAGTATTATTAATAAGTTTACAGTTGCATTTTTTATCAAATGCACAATATGTTGATCCAACGCTTGATTGATGTTTTAATGTCAAATATGTGTATGATCGGAATATTGTTGTTTTTTTTCATGGCAAGTAGATATATGTATGTTCTGTTGTGTTTTTGTTGATGATAGTTGAATGAGATTTGTTTTGGATATCAGAAGTGGTGTGGTTGAGTACTGTTAATGATTTATTTGTGTAGGGATCATTTGTCTTTTATTGAGTTAGTGTGACTGTGACTGAAGACTTTATATACTTAATCATGTGGGTATAGGGAGCACAAGAGGAATAAATTACTTAGTTTTCTAAATTTGTAGGTGTTTGGTTTGGTTACACATGCTACTGACATTTTGTGAGATTGCGAATATGTATTTTAACTTTATTATTTAAAGTTTGCGATAGATAGGTAGATAGATAGATAGATAGATAGATAGATAGATAGATAGATAGATAGATAGATAGATAGATAGATAGATAGAAAGATAGAAATACAGATATAAACTCAAAGAATAACTCAGCCATGCTAGAGTTTTCACTGTGTGATGCCTTAAACCTCCTATAATGGTGGCCAACGGTATATATGAAAATGACCCCTTAAGCACATACAGTGCTTCAATTACATGGCTTGCGAATTGTGACTTTTTACTTTTTAAGTCCTTATAGGTAAATTCAGAACAATAAACAAAATCACACAAGCTGTGGACATTCATGTTACTGTCTTTTTAGTGACTTTGTCAGCACACTGTAAGTGGATTGTTTAGATAGAGCTTAGAAATACAAGGCTTTAAACCCAGCTGATGCCCATAGACATCATTAAGGTGCCTGCAAAATATCCCACCTAACATCCAAACCAAAACTGGTTTGTCTGTGTGATTGTTTTGCGATTTGGTTTTAATGTTTTATGTATCTATCCATCTATATCTACATCTATCTATCTATCTATCTAAATATATATATATATATATATATATATTCTTTAAATACCGAAACCCCATAACCGCGAAATTTAAAATCGCGAACCCACAGTGCAAACACACCACACACATACACATACACACAATCTCCCCCCACAATCAAACAAACAATCCTACACTACACCCTCCACACCCCCCTACTTATATATACTAACTCCAAATTTGCACAATCACACACACAAAGGTATCTCACACAGACACATTTCATAGCCCCTTGCACACACACATCACAGCAAAAACACACACTAACATGCACTAAAGCCCCTAACCAACACATTAATATGTACTTACCTGCACTTACACCTATGCATTCACACACCGCAACACCCCCTCACTTATATATACTAACTCCGAAATAGCACAATCACACACACAAAGTAACTCACACATACACATTTCCCAGCCCCTTGCACACACACATCACAGCCAAAATGCACATTAACATACACAAAAGCCCCTAACCAACACACTCATATGTATTTACCTACACTTACACCTATGCATTCACACATCTCAACATCAGAAACTCTGTACTTTGGTATTTTGAATTTCGCACTTCTGGTATTTCGGAATTTCAAGGCTTCGGTATTATAATTTCGAAATACTGAAAGTCGGGATTTCAGTATTTCGAAATTATAAAGGGAGCCTATATATATATATATATATATATATATATATATATATATATATATATATATGGAGATAGATAGATATACATATACACATACATGTATAGCTATATAACTATATATATATATATATATATATATATATATATATATATATATATATATGTGTGTGTGTGTGTGTGTGTGTGTGTGTGTGTGTGTGTGTGTGTGTGTGTGTGTGTGTGTGTGTGTGTGTGTGTGAGTGTGTGTGTGTGTAAATGCATATATATCTACTTCTGTAGACCGAAAATACCAAATCTGAAATCAATGCCACCAATCTGATGAAACTACAGTTACACAAAATTACACACTGGCAAATGACAGAAAACCAAACATTGAATATTAAATATCTTACTGATACTCTACATATTTTAAAATGTAAAACATTTTTGCAGGGAGGGGGCAAGCCCCCTGTGTCCACCAGACCCCCTGCAGATTTTATATACCAACTCCGAAATTGCACTACACTGTGGAAAACTTAAGGTCTGGGAACATGAGCATAGTTCCTTGTTTGGTTTTTCTGTCATTCAGCAATGTGTAGTTTTATATAACTGTAGAGTCAACAGACTGGTGTTGTTGATTTCTGTTTTGGTAAAGTGTCCTTTCGGTCTACAGAAGTGGACTCATATATATATATATATATATATATATATATATATATATATATATATATATACGTATATATATATATATATATATATATATATATATATATATACATATATGTTAACGTATCTGTTGAAGTAGGGTTTGCCAAAAGGTAACTGTTCAGATGAAAGGAAATGACCGGCTGTTTAATTCTGAATGAAGAACACAAACATTGATGTTTCTTTTTCCTGATTTTTGTTGAAAGTAATTGTGTTGGATGCTTTCTTCAATCTGCCTTATCATTAACTTAGTCTGATAGCACAACTGCCAGAAATTTTGTATCATAGTCCATTATTATTAGTATCTTCTTATATCCATTGCTTGTTTTCACTAATAACCCACAAACATCCATAGTAAAATCATCAAATATCACATCTATAATGGACACTGCGAATGGAATAAGGCAGCGCACAAAACTAAGAACTGCTGATGTGATTCAGAGAACAGTTTTATCCGCACTGTAGTCAATTGTGAGCTTTATACATATGTAGAGCATGGAGCATGGGAATTACTCTGCAATGCGGTCGTGGTGCTGCGGTAGCGTTGTCGCCTCACAGTTAGACGTTGCCCGTTCGATTCTCAAATAGAGCGTCTTCTATGTGGCGACATGCGTGAATGGGTGTTCCTTCATTGAAGGTTGTGTGTTTGGCCCAGCAAGACAGCACGTAAAAATCTACTGCCAATCATTAGTGTACCGGAGTTCCGTTGTGGCGACCCCTAAACGGGAAAAGCTGAAAGACACAACAACAACAACACTGTTAAAGACAATCAGTTAAGTGCCAGAGTGGTGCATGTCTCAATCTTAACAAATGTTAAGCACCCCCTGTTTATGTTGTTAAGGTAGGGTTTACTTCCAGGCAGTAAAATCGACTGTACTGACTAGCAAATGACAATAAATAGCAAAAGATGTGTTTCTGCCTGCTGTCCATACCCTTAATATATCTCGTACTTCCTGTAAAAAAACTTTGAAAGTTGCTAGAATAACAGGATATGTTTTCATGCAAAATTTGAAGGATACAAATTCTGAAACTCAAATTTATATTATTACTTACTTCAGTCCTTGGTGGATTGTCTGAAAACCACAGATTTTATGAGGAACAAACAAAAACATAAAACAATAATTTTGGCATTCTGTGAAAATCTAGATAGTATTGAGTCATTAAGTGTAAATGTAACAGAGAGCATTACACCACCTTTCTGACAACATTCACTAAGTGTTTGTGGCTTTGAAAACCAACAAAACACTTAGCAATTTTTCCTGTAACTAATAGTACAGGGAGCAGAAAAAGTTTTATAAACTACAAAGAATTATGATCGTCTCACATGTCATAAGCCGGTATTATGTGTACTCAACGTTGATGCCAAAAGTAACCTCTTGAACTTTGCTCTCACCATGAATTTCTTGGCATCTGTGGCTCAACCACATAATAAACGTGCTGTGATTGGAGATATGATCATAATCCTCCTTATTACACACACACACAAACACACACACATATATATATATATATATATATATATATATATATATACACACACACACACACACACACACACACACACACACACACACACACACACATATATATATATATATATATATATATATATATATATATGTATTCATGTATGTATGTGTGTGTGTATAGCCTGAAAAGACTGTCTAGATAATCAGATAAGCCAGATGAAATAGCCTGTTTACCCCACTGGAAAGGATAGCTGGTCACTAAGTTGCATACATTTTCTTTGTTGACTGCAGGAAAACCTTCTTAAGAAAGATACATGCTTGGTATAGAGAACAATAAGTATTAACCCTAAGCCTAACCCCCATAACGTCAGTCCTTTACCATTCATGCTTGAACCTAGGACTCTCCTACAGTCATTATGATCATTAACATGCTCCTCTTCACATGAAATTAAGTGAACTGGATGTTAGAGCTGTGGAAAGAGACTTTGCTCCCCTAGGCAGGATACCTATTTGGAACACTCCCTCACTCTTTGTAAGCTATCATGATCACGATCACTTACTGACATCTTGTTGACCTTTTTTTAAGGTAGCAACTAACTACTATGCAGAATGTAGTAACTGATTACTGGGTTTGAAAGGAAAGCACAGTTTGACAGTTTGCAAGTTGTTAGCCTTTTTGTACTCCATTAATTTTAGTTCCAAGGGCAGCCAACCCTCAGTCTTGCCTTTCCTATGTCTGACAAATGTAAATGATTTGGGACTTGTACATCTAGAGAGAATCTTGCAGCCCTGTCATAGGCCACAACACTACCATTCAAAATCTGAACATCTCAAAATGCCTGCTAGTACATTAGCAGCAGCAGTGCCCACAGTTTTAGCTACCACAGCTCCACCACAGCCTGTTTTATGAATGTCATAGGATCATAGGAGGTTACTAGGCTATAGGCTATTGGCCATAAGGCCTCTACAACCATAGCCATGTTATACCTTTATTCCCTTATGGACCAAGACCTGTTTGCAGGAGCTCTGTTTTACATGAATCGGGAGTTTCTCCAGAGGTGCGGCAACCTCTGGGAGACATATCTGTCTCTCCAGCATGTTCTGTTAATATTGCAGGCTAAGTTAAGATCCTTAGAGTGAGTCAATCTTGTCCCACTGGATTTGCAGATGTGCGCAGCTTTATCAAGGCAGGGTCTGACACTGCTCTATAGGCCAGGCACAAGTCGCATCTAAGCAGTCTATATGATACTGAGTAAAATGATAGGGCCTTCAGTCTGTCTGTGTAGGTCATGTGCTGTAGGCCATGAATATTCTTGGTGAGAAATCTCTGAGGTCTCTCTAGTTGCTGCAGTTGTCTGGTGAAGTACATACAGAAAGGTGCATTGTACTCTACTACTGGTCTGATGAGAGCCAAGTACAGGAGGGTTATAGCCTCCTTAGCTTTGAATGCTATACCCTTGCTTATGAGGTGTGCAATGCAGATGACCTTCCTTACTACTGTGGATACCTGATGATCAAAATAAAGGCTGCTATCAACTTGCATTCCTAAATCTCTTACCATTGGCTTTTATCTTGGGGGTATTATTACTGTTGTAATTAGCAGATGTTTCTCCTTTACTGAAAAGGATCATAATGCTTTTTTTTGCCTTTAGTTTACGTCCGTGGCTTTGACAACAATCATTTGTCTGTGTAAGTTGTTGATGTTTGAACACAGTTTGAAGTCATCACCAAACCTGGTAAGCTGTAGGCCATCAATTTTTGGGTCTATATTATATCCTCGAATGCTTAAAAAAGTGAACGCTGATTGAGCGACCTAATTTAAGTGAAAGCTTACAATCTCGAACTGTCAGATCAGCGATTTTTTTTCCCAGGGAAAAAAATCACTGATCCAAAACACATACACACAACACAAGCACACCAAACAGACAGAAATCCACACAGATACACCTAAAATCTGATACCTAACCCTACACTAAACTATGCACACACCACTAACTACCCACTTACCTTAACCCAAACCCTAACCCTAAGGTCCATCACTATCGCACTCACCTCACCCGCTCCCTAACCCTAACTCACTTAAATCTGCCCTAACCCTCATGTCCACTCAATCGCACACACACCTAACCTGAGCCCTAACCCTAACTCCCCTAAATCACCCTAACACTCACATCCACACAATCGCACACTTACCTGAATCCGACCGGTAACTTTCCACCATAACACTGAAAATACCGAAGCAACAGAAACGGACAACAAAATTCTTTCCCTAGGAAAAAATTCGAGTTTCTGCTGCTTCGATATTTTGCAGTTTCGCGAAAATAAGTTAGATCAATCAGCGTTCCCTTTTTTAAGCGTTCGAGGATATAATATAAACCCTCAATTTTCACCTGGACTTAAGAAAAATAGATACCAAACAATAGGGGGCCGAGCACAGATCCCCATGGAACACAACAGCTAACAGGTTTGCTAGTAGAGCTGGCATCCCCAGTTTTGACTGGCATCCCCAATTTTGACTATATGTGTTTTGTTTGTGAGCCATTTGGCTACCCATCTAGTGATGTAAGGGTTACTCTCCAGCTGAGGGAGTTTCTCAATGATGCCTGGGTGAAGGAGTGTGTCAAAGGCCTTGGCTAGGTCAAACTAGGCAGTATAAACTGTTTTGACTTCATCCACGGCCTTGGTGACATTCTCAAAGAAGTTCACCAGGTTTAGCAGACAATATATGCCCTTAATAAGGCCAAACTGGGTCAAATCAAGGGTTTGAAGGTCACCTATA
The DNA here is from genome assembly GCF_019279795.1 of Protopterus annectens. Taxonomy (NCBI): domain Eukaryota; kingdom Metazoa; phylum Chordata; order Ceratodontiformes; family Protopteridae; genus Protopterus; species Protopterus annectens. Next base: position 1,018,687,248 of record NC_056735.1, read on the forward strand.
TCCTTATTGATATGGTCCTTGATGATTCTCTTTATGGCCTTGCAGATAAGGCTGGTTAGACTTATGGGTCTATAGTTCCTGGGGTCAGTTGAGGGACCCCCTTTGTGCAAGGGGATTCCAGTTGCTGCTTTCCACTGAGCTGGGACAAAGCCAGTGCTTAGACTGAGATTGAAGAACATGCAGTTCCACTAACTCCTGTTGTAGATCATTTAATAAGCAGCCTGGGATGTTGTCCAGTGCCATAGAGGCTGTGTTTTTACCCTTGGAGAGTGCAGCTATGACCTGCTCTCTGGAAATACTAGGCAGAGGACTAGTGAAGGTATGAACTGGGGTATGATTGGTGGGGACAGGGGGGTGAAGTTTTCACTAAACCTGTCCGCTAGCAGGTTGGCAATGTCCTCAGGTTCAGTATAAGTGTTACTGTCCACAGATAGTTTGGTACAAAGCTAGGCCTTCCCTTTTAGATTTCAGACATAGCTAAAGCATGCTTTCTGATTTTCCTTAGCTAGGGGTGCTAATTTAGTTTCATAATTAGCACCTGAGAACTTTACAAGATGCCTAATCTGCTTGTTTATGCTTTGGCGGTAGTTCTTCCTTTTGTTTTTTGACAACAGTTTCTTTCTCTTATTGTATAACCTATTTATGCTGGATGTCCACCAGGGTGGCTTATTTTTTTGTGAGGATCTTGATTTGATCCGTTCCGGTACGGCTGAGTCTATGCATTTATATAGGTGCTTATACAGGACATTTGAGTGCACCTCAGTATAGGAGTAATTGCTCTCAGTGTTTGCAGGGGGACAGAAACTATTGATGCCATCGCTTAGTAGGCTATAGTTTGCTTTGGATACATTTTTTAACCTTTTTGCTCCTGAGGGTGGGTCAGGTACGATCTTTGCTTCAAACGAGACTGATTTATGATCATACTTTTCCATGGAGGGCCTCACACATCGGGTGGTGCAGCAATCCCCCATGTTGGTGAGCACTATGTCAAGGATGTTAGAGTCCCTTCTGTGGGTGCTGACTATCTGCTCCAGAATATTTGTGCTAATAAAGTTCAAGAACCTTTGGGCAGGCACTCATATATGTTACCTAATCAATGGAAGGATAGCTAGTCACCCATGACCAGGGTATTTGGCTGTACTGAGAATGACTTGTGTAGGTCCCGGTAGGCTGTGTGGGTTTTTTGGTTCATGGTGGGATACCTATAGCTAAATATGATATGGAAGGGGGTCTTTCTTACAATTAGTTCAGCTTGGAGTAACTCTAGGGAGTCATACTGTTTAACCAGTCTAGAGGTATATTTGTCTTTAATGAAGATGGATACTCCTTTTCCTCTCTTGGTTTTTTCACATTCACTGTGTGGTCTGAACGTGTGGAAGGCATTTTAGCCCTGCATGGCAAGAGTACTCTCTGTGGCAATGTCTCTGTGACTGTGCAGACATCAGCATCTTCCAGGATGAGAAGTGCTTCAAGTGAGTACAGTTTCTGATTTAGGCTTCTACCATTAAGCAACATAACCCTGAGTTTGTTTCTGGAGGACATTTTTATATTGGGGATTTTGTTCTTATGACATTGCCTAAAACAGGCACTATTGGGAGCTAAGTACCTTTGCCATCAACCTAAATCTTGGAGGTGACAGGTGAAGACCATCTCTGGAAAAGCAGTGTGGTCTGTTGACCTTATCATCACAGGCTGTCAGATACTGGATCCCCCTGAACTGACACAGGAAGCTAAGCCATTGTTGAAGTCAATAATTTTTTTGTTTGTATTGTGGCATCATCCTGAATGAGGGAGGAATGCTGCTTAGGGCTAGGGACATACCTGCCTGGGACAAGTAATCTGAAAGCTCCATCATGTCTCTCTTCATATCATCCATTGAGGTACATCTCACATCATTCACTCCAACATGAACTATAATAGGGTCATAGCAGTACTTGCTGTTGAGAGACTTGAGTGTGTGCATGATTTCGCAGGTCCTGGCACCAAACAGATAGCTGACCGTGACCTTCTCCTTGTCCAGCCTAGTGAGGGGAACATCTGTGTGTTTCACTATGGAGTCACCTATGACCAAGACATTTGGTTTAGATATGTTCTGCCTTAGGGGCTTATTGGGTGAGACGCTGATGCGTGTGTTATTATGTGTAGTGGGTACTGTTGGGACTATTGTGTGCGGAAGGTTTGCTCTTGAAAGATCTTTGTTCTTTTGGTATATTTCTAATGAGTACTTCTGCGTATGTAGGTTTATGTGTTGTGTGCTTGGTATGTGTGGGAGGCAGAGTGTGGGTGCTGACAACCTGCTTGGTATTTGGTATGGTGCTACATGACAGAGAGAGCATTGATTCGAGTCATATTATAGATTCACCTTTTGCATATTGTATTTGCAGTTTTTAGAAGTAGTAGATTGTTTGTACACATGAGACAATTGCTACATTTTCTCAGAATGCCCATGTCAGTCAGGCTGGCTGGAGAAATGGTGGGAGCTGACCTTCCATTATCTCAGGTGTATTCTGTAATAAGTGGTGGAGTGTGGGTAGGATGGCTAGGTTCTGCTGTAGAACTAGTAAAATCAGCTAATCTGTGGGAGATTTATGGGTAAAAACCTGAGCAAGCACCTCTAAAAGCGCAGCTGGGTTGCTCTCTGGGCAGCAGTGCACAACTGTGTTGCATGTCAAGAAGCAGGGAGGCTTAGGAGGGTTCCCTAGCAGTTATCTAGGTAAAATTTACTTTTTTACTGTTTGCATCTAAACATGGCAGTGCTAACCCTCATTGCATGGTGCACAGCTATGAGTAAATGCTGTGTTTAAATATCAGCTAAGTAAAGCAGTTTTCAAACAATCCAAACAGGAAAACCCAAGACTAAGTCTTGTTCCAACAATCCCCAACTCAGATATGTCTTTGACTTCACTTTTCTGCCAGAGGGTGCAGGAAATCCCCCTTAATGCAAGATGGTTAGCTTTAGTGCTCAGAAAATGCTAAACAATCAAGATTCAGAAAGTCTGAATCTAGCCTATGCTATAAATTCAAGTACCATAAAGAGACAGTGCAAAAACCACAGTCATAAACAATAAAAAACGGTTTAAAGTAGGTGGCAAAACAGCTGCAAACAGTTTAAAAGTGCCAGGAAGGTTATAAAAATATTATTTTTCAGTAGAATTCACAGGATGCCTTGGATTTCATTCAGAATGGCTTCAGATCTTTGGCTAAGGATGCCAAACTGAGCAGCTGTGGTAAACTGCGCATACTGTCAAATGTACAGAAGAGGCATTTTCACACACACACACATTGGTGTCTTCTATTTCAGTGTTTGAAACAGTAAGGACTGGACTGTACTTGTGTTTGCTATCTCAACATGTTCTTTGTGCAGAGATTTTCAGTTCAGCCAGACCTATAGCTACTTCTGAGGATGTTGTGGCCACATGATGCTCTCTTTCGTGACCCACACACAAGTCTATCCTGGCTACTGCTCTAGGCTTCTGTAGATTACCAGTGTCATCATCTTTCACATTACCTATTGCCAAAATAGGAATTGTACTTCCAGCTTATGATGCCACAGTTACTACCAGAGACTCTATCAAGATAGTAAAAATACTGGTATTGGCCGTGTAAGCAGATAATGCACAAAACCCACTATGCTGAGCCTAGTCAAACTTTCAGCCTGTGAGCCATCCAAAATGTATGTATGTGCTTGCTGGGTACACTAAGTTCTTATGTTCATATGTTGCTCCAAGGTAATATATCAGTTAATCCTAGCCATTGCAATCCCACTGGTGCACCCAGCTAATTAATCCAATTATCCATAAGAGATAAGGGCATTGCCTGTACTTGTTGTTTCAAGAGAGGTATTATGTCAGACAGCCATCACTCAACAACAACAAAAATAAATAAATAAAAATGTGCAGTAACTATAGCTGACAGTGTTGGCACTTGCGGTACTTGCCATCTTTCACTTAAGTGCTGGACATGATGGCAACCAGCAAGTGCTACAGTTACACCAGAGACACAAGTCCACTAGTGTCCTACAAGACTGAATATGCTAGGATGGCACAGTGGTGCAGCGGTAGTGTTGTCGCCTCACAGCAAGAGGTTCTCCGGTTCGATTCTCGCCTAGAGTGCCTTCTGTGTGGAGTCTGCATGTCCTCCCTGCATTCATGTGGGTTTCCTCCAGGTGCTCCGGTATCCTCGTACATTACAAAGACATGCATCTGGAGCTTTTCTCCCTGGGCCTCCGCTGAAAATTGGCTTTGTTCCAAGTCAGACTTTCCCGGTTAACAAATGATAAATAAATAAATGCTTGCTCTATAGTGGATATTGATAGCCAAAGACAAGTATAACACACAACACCTATGTGCTTTCACACATATAATACAATAAACAGTAAAAGTGGACACTTCTGAGACAAGGCTCAATAGGAGTTTCTTACCAGAGATAAAATACACTGTCCAGTATGTTCCTCCTGGAGGCATATATCTTGGTTCTTTTCTCACTACTCCTTCAAGTTGCTTCCATTATGTCATACTCTAAACTGAACTAGCCATTGCCAAACACAAAGCTGACACTGGCTACTACATCAGCCTACTTACAGTCCTATATTTTGTATCCTTTCACGTTCCATCAGATGAAAAACATTTGTAAAGCCTTAAGAATGAATCCATTTTTCTGCATGATATTAGCTTTCCTGTTTCATTCAGATATCTGAACATAAACCATATATAAATGCAATATAGTAAGAGATATATGCTACAAAGTGTGTCAGTTAAATGAGAACTGCATGCTGTCACTTTGAAAAAAAGGTGAAAAATAAATTGAGAGCTAACTGATCTGAGTGAATACTGTGCAAAGTGTACAGAATACCAATGTACAGTAAATATTTCCATTATGTATGCATGCATAAATCCATTCACAACCCAGACAAATTGAAGGATGAAATGTACACTGTCACTCAAATGTACTGCATGGACAGTTATATGACCTAATGTTTATAGGTTAATAAGTAATTATTAGACTAACAACCCCGGGAGGCTTTTTTAAGCCTAGCTATGCTTCATAGAGATATAGATTGTGTCTGTCTACTAGAGGTAAGGTGTTAGATCAGGGGTAGATTTCTGATTCCCCATCCACTGGTCCAAGTTACACTTGAATTGCATTAGGGAAAATTTCTGTTTCCCATGGATGGGAAGCTTGTTTCAGAAAAGTGATAGTCTATAAGACACATATTGTTAGTCTATAAGACACATATTGTTCTTCCAACATGTCCTATTTTTGTTGCAGATAAGGTTTAGGTTGCTAGATCAACTAATTCTGATGCTATTTGTTTTATGGATGTGCAAAAGGTCCATCAGAGTGGGAATAGAGGATGATTTGTAGGCCAGACATAGATCTACTCTCAGTAGTCAGTAGGAGACCAAATGTAGGTATAGGGCTTTGAGGAAGTCCTCATTCGACTTGTTCTTTACACCCTAAATTATTTTTCTGAATAACTTTGTGGATGTTCCAGTTGTTGCATATACCTGGTCAGGTATACATTGAGAGGAGTGTTGTAATTAATAATTGGTCCAATGAGAGCTGGGTATAGTAGAATAATAATATTTTTGGACCTAAATGCCATACTCATGATTATAAGTTGGGTAGCATAGAATTATTTCCTTACTACTATATGCACATCATGGTCAATGGCCAGGTACTGTCTACATGTGTTTGTTTATTTATTTATTATTTATTGACTTTTTTTTAGATGAAAGGTCGAACTGAGCATGCAGTCCCATTTTCAGCCAAGGTCCAGGGAGAAAAGCACTACACATAATATAATTACATTCTGTGATCACATTACACAAGCATACAAGAGTAAATTCAAATGCAAGACTCTAGGGTATTATAAAATTCAATAATGCAAGAAAAAGCTTAAATACAAGATTCTAGGTTTTGTACAGTTTTCAGTATCTTGAGACTTTTAGATAGAAGGGTTAGAATTGAGTTTTTATTCATTGTTATATTTTTTGCAAGCGGTATTAGTGGAAATAGAAATCCTAGTGAGCTGGAAGAAAGGATTTTATATAACAGTGAGGAATAAGAGGGTAACAGTTGGAGGTAATTAGAGATAAGCTAGGGGTTGTAGTGTAGATGAGTGAGGCAGGTTAGAAGTAGTGTGGTAGTACTGTAGAAGTTAGAGGTGATGAGCTATAAAGTGTATGTGAGGTCAGAGAGACAGGAGGTGATGGGCAGGTGAGTAAAGAAGATTAAGTGTGGTGGAGATTAGTCGGGATGTGAGCATGAACTAATCAAGGAGGAGGCTAGGTGGTGGTTTAGGTTGTGTTTAAGTCTTACTGTGCTGCTGTTTTGTTTTAAGGATGTGGAAGGCAGTTCCATTTCTTAGTGACATAGGAGGTGTACAGTGAGTATTGTTTGAGAATGTTTTGTAGTGATGCACAGGTGTTTGGTTTGTGTACTATGGCATGTGCAGACAGTAGCTGGGAGTATGTTAGCTGGTTAGGAAATCTGAGCCATTATATGTTTTGTAGAGCTTTGCAGTGGTGAGCACAGTAAGGTGTGTTAGTTGCCAATCTGGCTATTTTGTTATAGCAAGATTCTATTTTGTCTAGTCTAGTGAGGCTACATGGGAGGCAGGTTGGTTAGTATAGATGATGCATAAATAAGGGATGGAAGGATTTAGGATGTTATCAGGCTCTTTCTTGAGGTGTCAGTGAGGAAAGCTTTGCTGGTGTAAAGAAGACCTAGGTTTTACTGAGTTTGTTTGATGGACTGGGTGCTATAGAAGTCGAATTTTAGGTTGTTGCCAATTATGATGTCTAGACGTTTTTGTGCTAGACACTACTTCAGTACTAGTGCTGTTGGTTGAGGCGATGTTAAAAGGTACATTGTTTGTTTGTACAGATTTTAGAGTAAATGGCATTACTTGTGGGTTTTTTGGCATTAATGATTAACTGATGTGTTAAGAGCCATACCTCATTGGGGGGGGAATGAGTCTTGTGTCATTTGTTGTAGTATTGGGAGGCTTGGGACTGAGTAGTGTTATTTGTTGTAGTATTGGGAGGCTTGGGACTGAGTAGTGTTATTTGTTGTAGTATTGGGAGGCTTGGGACTGAGTAGTGTTATTTGTTGTAGTATTGGGAGGCTTGGGACTAAGTAGTGTTATTTGTTGTAGTATTGGGAGGCTTGGGACTGAGTAGTGTTATTTGTTGTAGTATTGGGAGGCTTGGGACTGAGTAGTGTTATTTGTTGTAGTATTGGGAAGCTTGGGGCTCAGTATATTAAGGTGGCATCATCAGCATATTGTACTATGGAGGCATTTATGCTGACTTTATGTAGGTTGTTTGTGAAGATGTTAAAGAGAACAGGGCCCTGTATTGAGCCTTGTTGTATGCCAGCCATGACAGGAAGGAAGGAAGGAAGGGGGAAAGCTCTTATTTCCATTTTATGGCATGCTTTCTGTTAGAGAGAGAGCTGATGAACCAGGAAAGAAATGACTGAGATAAGGATAGGAATGATTGTTCCTGAAGTAGGAGTTAACAGGGTACACTGTCAAATGCTTTTGACATATCTAAGAAAACGGAGGATACTAGGTTGGCATTATTTTTATAGGTATTTATGTTTCAGTGAAACTAACAGGGTGGTTGTTGTGATGTGGTGAGGTCAGAAACCATGTTGTGTGAAAGAGAGGAGACTGTTGTTGGTAAGGTAGGCTATAAGTTGGGAGTGTATATATTTTTCTAATATTTTTGATGGGTGGATAATTACTATGGGTCAATAATTGGAGAGGTCAGTTGCACCCTTGTGTAGTGGTATGATGTGAGATTTTTTCCATATAGAGGAGACATAGTGTTCTGTGATGGATCAATTTATCAGTATTGAGACTGGGTATGGCAGTGGATCTGCAGCCATTTTGAGGTATTCGGGCGGTAGATTGTTGGCTGCAGTGGCAGTTGTTTTTAGTTGTTTGACGTATTTGTTTGAGCTTTTGGTGTCATTTGCTTTGTAGTGAGTGAAAGCAGTTGATTTTGTCATGTTTTTACATTATGCTTACAGCAATTTCTAGGTTGTCTGAAAATTTGCCATTTATGCTCTGTTTTATCCTTGCCCCACACTTTCCAGGCTTTGTCTCTGCTTATCATGAGCTGCTTAGTTGCTGTAGTGAGCCTTCAGGATGGGTTGTTTTGGGATCTTTTTATTCTGGGAGGGGATAGGTCATTGAGTATGTTAAGTATTGTATTGTTGTATTGTTGAAGTGAGTAACTGAATTTTCTAGGGTTAGATATTTTAGTGCATCCTCGTTGCAGTCATGGGGGTATTTGATAAAGGTATCTTTGCTGAAGCTGGTGATACTGCATACTCATTTAAAAGTGGCATGTATAGGGCTGTAGGTGGTTTGTCTGGTAGCGAAAATAGGGAGACAGTCACTGATGTTTTCCTGGGAAATGGCCAGTACTGCTTATTTTGTAGGGTGCTGAGGTTAGGATCCAGTTTATAATTGATTTCCTGTTTGTATGTTAGTCAGTTCTAGTGGGAGAGGTGACAAGTTGACGGACGTCATAGAGACTGACAGAGTGACTGGGGGAGTTGGAGATAAGAAGTAGGTAGTCTATGTTGATATCATCTTGTATTATTTTTTACTTTGCTATTAACCAGCTGGCTCAAAGATAGGATTCAAGAAGTTATATCAGTCACTGGATCCCTACCTTCCAGCTCTGGGATATTGTTCCCAGGTAGAATATATATGTCTGTGATGCACATGCAGAGGAGTATGATGTGTATTACATATGTTCTAATCCAGTTGCATACGCCTTTTATTATTTTGTGCACAATATGGTGGTTAAAGGCAAGAATGGCTCAGTCAAAAAATCTTGAAGTATGTCATACTACATAGGGGTCACAAAGTGTAATAGAACCATTTTTATGATAGTTTGTTATGGTTTTGTGATAGTTATGTGATAACAAAGGTCCTATTAGATGATTATATACTGTCTTTATGGGTATACTTTGAGAGACTGCATTAACTTGTGTATGTATGGCAACCATACCTATCAACCTCTTAAAACAATACATGTGATAAAAGCCTAAAATAATGGAAGGACAAAGACCCAAACATAGGGACAGATTTTATATATTGCTCTTATAAACTTAGAAAATTGCAAGAATAACAGGGTTTGTATTAGCATGTATTTTCTGGAATATATAAATTCTGAAACTCAAAAGTATGTTATTATTTAGTGGCTTCAGTCCACACTTATTTGCCAGAAAACCACAAATTTTATGAGAAACAGATAAAAAATAAGGCAAGAATCTGGACATTCTGCAACAATCTGGACAGTGGAGAGGTATGCTGGCAACTGCAGGAAGGGCACACATAATATGATGGTTACCTAGACAGAGCTACTTGATATTCCCACCATTCATAGGTTCATAGGTTCATAGGTTCATAGGTAGGTAATAGGCTATTGGCCCTAGGGCCTATATAAGCCTAGCCAAAGGTACCCTGGCTTTTGCCACCCAAGAAAATTATTTTCCTGTGCCACTGTCGAGCAGAGCCACAGAAGGGATCCCCGGGGTGAATTTCCTATCTCCCATCCAATCATCAAGATTTTTCTTGAAGAGTGCTAATGAGGAGCTTTGTTTGATATATATAGGTAGTTTGTTCCAGAGTGTGGGAAGTCTCTGGGACAGGAATCTATCCCTCCAGCATGTTCTGTTTATTGTGGTGATGAGGTTTAGGTCCCTAGAGCATGTAGCTCATAGGGATTGGGATTTCTTTAAGTGGAGCATGTCTAAAAGCTCTGGATTTGACATAGCTTTGTGTGTTAGGCAGAGATCGCCCCTCAGTAGGCGATATGCAACGGAGTAAAGCTGCAGTTTTTTGAGACGGTCTGCATAGGGCATCTCTTTGAGGCCAGTAATCCTCTTTGTGAGCTATTTCTGTGGCCTTTCCAGTTGTTGTAGATGTCTTATGAGGTACATACCAAAATGGGCATTGTACTCTATAATGGGTCTAATGAGTGAAGAGTAGAGGGGAACAATGACCTCTTTATTCCTGGATAAGAAACCTTTTGTGATGAGGTGTGTCACATAGAAGGATTTCCTGACTACTGTGGCGATGTGATTATCAGTGGAGAGACTACTGTCCACCTGTGTCCCAAGGTCTCTTATCACACTTTCGGTGTTAAGTAGACTACCACCTATGTGGTAGTTCATGGGTACTGAGTTTTTACCAAAAGGAATGACAATGCACTTTTTGGCATTGAGCTTGAGGCCATGGCTTTGACACCAGGCATCTGTCTCAGCAAGGCCCTTTTGTAGGATGTCCACATCTTTTGGAGTTTTGATTATGGCTCCTAGTTTGCAGTCATCTGTGAACTTCGTTAGCCAAAGACCTTCTGTGTTGGCCTGTACTTCAGAGAAGTAGATACCAAACAGGAGAGGACCCAGGACTGAACCCTGTGGTACTCCACTTGTCACTGGTCTGAAGCTGGATTTGGAGTCTGCTACTTTCACAGTGTGGGTTCTGTCAGTGAGCCAGTTGGCAACCCATCTTGTGACATAGGGATTTATACCTAGTTTGGTGAGTTTATCTATAATTCCAGAGTGGGGGATGGTGTCAAAAGCCTTGGCGAGATCTAGATAGGCTGTGTGAACCACCTTACCCTCATCTACGGCTTTTGTGACTGCTTCAAAGAAGTCTATCAGGTTTAGGAGACATGATCTGCATTTACAAACCTGAACTGGGTGGGGTCCTGAGTTTGGAGATTACCAATGTCATTTTTTATAAGTTCCATGATGATACGCTCCATAGCCTTGCAGACCAGGCTCGTTAGGCTAATGGAGCGGTAGTTTCTGGGGTCTGTGGTGGCTCCCCCTTTGTGGAGTGGGATAACTGTCGCTGTGCACCATTCAATGGGCACATAGCCTGAGGTGAGGCTATGATTGAACATGGTACTTAGGTGGGGTGCCAGTTCATTCTGTAGTTCATGTAGAACACAGCCTGGGATGTCGTCAGGTCCCATGGATGCTGTGTTCTTGGCTTTGGATAGTGTGTTTTTTACCTGTGCAGCCGTGATTACAGGAACTTTGCATTCTTCTGGTATAGAGATGAGCCCTTTAGGGGATGACAGAGGGGTAAAGTTAGCACTGAACCTATCTGCCAGGATGTTGGCAAAATCCGTTGGTTCTGTATATTTAGTGCCATTGTGCTGTAACTTAGAGCAGATCTGAGTGTTGTCACTGAGATTCTTGACATAGCTATAGAATGCTTTGTGGTTGTCTTTAGAGTCAGTGGCGATTTTGTTTTCATAACTAGCTTTGGAGAATTTTATGAGGGATCTCAGCTTCTTACTGAAGCTGACCAGGGAGTTTCTCCAATCATGGGATTTTACTCTTTTTTGCAACAGTTTCTTTCTTCTGTTGTAGAGTTTGTTTATGGCAGAGGACCACCAGATTGGCCTCCTTTTCTTGGAGGATAGCATCTTGGTTCTGTTAGGGATTGCACGATCCATGCACTCATGTAAGTGCTTATAAAGTGCATTTGTGTAGGATTCAGCAGTCATACCTCTATTGTCCGTCAGCATGGGTGTCATGAAGTTTGCCACTTCTGTCTTAAGAAGCGTGAAGCTGGCTTTGGAGAAATTGTTTACTGTGGTTTCCCTAATGGGGGGTGGGGGAGGGATGTGGATGTCTAGGGTGATTAGCTTATGGTTGGATCTGATCAACGAGGAATTGACCTCTGGTGTGGAGCACCGGTTGCCCATGTTGGTAATAACCAGGTCTAGGATATTGCTGCCCCTGGTGGGGGTGTGGATAAGTTGATCCATGGCATTGGAATTTATGAATTCCAGAAAACGTTGAGCACAAGAGTTGGTACATGAGTAGTTTTCCCGGTTAATGGTAGGGTAGTTGAAATCGCCCTTTATTAGGGTGTTAGGTTGTACCTTAATATTTTCCAGTGTATTAAGAAATGAGGAGTGGGAATCCTGGGACATGGTGGGGGATCTGTAGCAAGCTACAATTTGGATTGTGGTCTTGCCCAGAGTTAGTTGCACTTGGATAATCTCGGATGCATTATGCTGAGCAACTAGCCTGGAGGTGTGGATATCCTTAATGAATATGGACACACCTCTGCCTTTAGTGTTTCGGTCCAGGTTAGGTGGCCGAAAGGTGTGGTATGAATTATAGCCTAGTAATTTATAATAAAATGAAACTGTACATGCATCTGTTGTCATTACACAACACTGCCATCATGCACACTTGTGATCAGTTCTCCTAGATTCTAATTATCATGACATATCTTATTAAGTCTGTAGGCATACACTGTTATTCATAGACATGCAACCTAGGTGTTACTGGACTGCTTCCATGTGGCTTGTATCTTCCATGGTTTCCATCTTAGTATACTTCTCATAACATATCCCATATCTCCCATATACTTACATCTCATCTGTTATGGTTATACTTCTGTACCAAAGAACTGCAGCATAACCTTCAAGTAATATGCTGTTCCAAGTGACAGTTTTGTTTGTGGCAAGTTCTTGTGGATTGCACTATATACTGAGTTGAGATGTATTAACTATATCCGTTCCTATCCTTCCCATCATGCATGTTGCTGCTACAATCTTTATTATTGCTTCTACTACCGGTACTTGTATAGGAACTATGTCCAGGGATGTTCCTTATCTTTCTCAATTACTCCAGAGTTTTATGTATGTATTTTCTCATTACCCCTGCATTGTTACTTCAGTACATATAAGACATGAGAAATTGTACACTCGTTTTACCTGCATGTCTATTCAAACATCACATTTGATTCATGTGAAACATTTAGTGCCTGTGTTTTATGAAGTTGCTACATGTTTACTTCCTGAACACATTGCAATGTGTTGCTGTATCACCTTTCCTTATCCACTGGCATTGTTAGGCTTCTCCTGCCTTTTATGTATTTCAAGTTGACCGCTCTGTTGTTGTGCTGTTCAAAAGTACTCTTTTACTGAGCTGATGCTTGCTTAAAATCTTGTGTTTACATTGCCTGCATCAGCCATGTTGCACCACAACATGGCCGTAAGCATGTGTTCTGGGCTCAAGAAGCAGGTGCTTGATGTGTACAGTAGCTTTGACTCCTGCATATTTGTTTAGCAATGCAACTCATCTCTCACAGCCGGCCAGTCATGTTAGCCTCAGCATAACATACAGGCACTGTTAATGAATCACCAGGAGTGCTTTGTGTGCTTTATCTGCAGGCTTAGCACATTAGTTTGCAATTGACAGGCCGTGTGTTTACTTCTCATGCTATGTCCATAATAATGGCCATTAGCTCAAGAAAAAATACTTTGAGACTTTATCATGTTAGCAACTATTGCAGGTATAAGTGGCATAATGCTTCCATTGTCTACTTATTCCCTGCCCGCTGTAAATTCTACTTAACTAGTTTTGTTACCCACATGCTCCATCTCTCTTTATTGAATATTAATGAGATGAGTTTGTAGTACCTTTGTTTCAGTCATTGTGCTTACCCAAAACTTTCTTATAAACTGCAGTATTACATGTTTTTCCATGTTATTGTTTTAATGCTTGTTTTCCTTCTATCATTGGTTACCCTTGTTGTTACTGTGCTCTCCAGATATAAGTAATTGCTATATCTATCTTTCTCACTGAAATTACTACCAACATATAATCAATATATGTTTCCAAATGTCTATGATGTTATCATTTTACTCGCTTTATGAAAGCAATGTTTATATTTCTCTTTCCATCTGATTCTGATGATTAATTTCACCTAATATAATAGATGTTAAACTTTGCCAGATGCTTTTTGGATGTTGTGCTAGTATTTTTAAATGTTGCCTGATACTCTTTTTTTTTTTGTACTACATTTGCAACTTGGTTTACTGATCATTCATATCAGGCAGTTGTGGAAAATGGAGCTCAACCTCTTATGCATTATAAATGAGTTTGTAAGTTATGATCTAGTGCTCAGACCACACAGTCATACAAGAGCACTGATGTCAGTATCTTCAGATCATAAAAGAGTTCCCCAACTCATAAATTCAGTTGTTTCTTGAATGAATCTGGACTCTTATATTATCTGTTAAATACTGAAAGTTTATTTCATATCATCACTAACCTTTGAGTCAAAATACTAAGGAATAAATAAAATCAAGATTCCAACAAATGCTGTGATATTATAGCCTTCATAGTTGTTACAGACATTAAGTGGTTATGTAGGACAGTACTTGAGTGTTAAGCAGGGGATATACCTCTTATTTACTCTGATTGACCATATTCATTTTCACTTCTGCAATATTTAAGACTGTGGTTTCCTTATTATTGATTTAGGGTGGTTGCAGAAGACAGATTCATCTCTGGGATATAGAAACTTGGTGCCAAAGATTATGCTGAGTTGGTCACCGTTTAATTTTTGGGTGTGACATGGCTATAAATTCATTAACTCATTAAGAACTATGTTGTGTGGAATGTCACACCTCTAGCAGCCTACACATATCTTGTATTCCTGAGCATTTTCCAAAAAAATACACTTACAGAAAAAGCATAATATTAACAAATGTAAATATTTTGTTAACAATAAAAGCTATTAAGACTGTACAAATAACAATGCTATGAGTAAGACGTACTGTGGTAATAATCAGTGCATTCATAGTCGTTTCCATAAATACTGTAATATATTATAATGCAGATAAACCCAACATTATATTTTTTGTATACTTTCATAAACACATTTGCATATCTTGAAAACTATACAACCAAGACAATATTGCTAGAACATTTTTGTTAACCAGACATAAGCTTCCCCATGACAACAATAAATTCCTGTATAAGTGCATATTTATGGAGATATTTGCAGAAATATGAAAGCATATGTCAAATTATATAATTAACTGTACAAATAATACTGGATGTCTTTTAAGATGTTCAACTTACAGTACAAATATCAAAGACAGTATTCTTCTTCAACATCTAAGGTCTTACCTGATGTCATGCAATAGTTTGTAAGTCACTTGGTTTTTAAAATATTAAGTACATATGGAAATATTATTTATGTCCATAATTCTTGACAAACAACTAACAATATTTCCAGTGTAGTGTGATATAAACCAGCATTTTCAGTGAATTGTCCTGAGTACCACAATTATGTTTCACACCATATACCTTAATAAAATGTAGGCCTCCCAGTTATAAAAAATGAACATATAGATGAAAATATGAATAATAAGTGGCAAACAAAGAATTTATCCACTTGACAGCATGCTGGGCTAACAACTGTAATATATATATTTTTTGTTAATAACTCCATTACCTTTCTAATACTGCCTATTGTTATCTATTAAGTCACTTGGTTAAAGAAGCCATGCCTAAAATGTTTCTGGATGCCATAAAGAGGTATGGGTGTGAACTGGAAGCATACAAAAAGGGGTTATACACTTGTGTGAGTTAATGATTAACAAAGTGAAAAAGCCATGGAAAAATAAACCTGCTAGTGGCCAGAACAAATCCTGCAATGAGGGATAACATCCTCCTGCAGTGCCTGAGGAATGCAATGGGAAAAATTATTGAACAGGGCATCTATATGCGATAGAGCTCACTCATGAGAACACATAATTGGAAAGACAATAAAGGCCTTAAATCACTTGATGCAAATTAAATATACTTTTTGACCAGATTAAAGGATGGAAATGGGAGTAAAGAACAGCATTTAAAGGGGGGAGACAAGGAGAAGCAAGCACAGGAGGGAAACATTTAGGAATGAGTAAGATGGGGGAGTTATTTTTTTCGTTATTCATATGTTCCTCTGGAAAGGTACCAGATCTCAGGTTTGAGCGCAGTGTACCAATTGATTACCAGTTCGAGAAGTTCTCGGTGTGTAGTGTACCCTTCTGTTAAGACATAAATGTCTTGGTATGAGCCCTGTATTACTGAGCATGACAAGGACATTTTATAATTTTTGTATACTAGGTTCATCAGGAATGCAAGCTACAGGGGCATCTGCACAAGGTAAGGTTATAATAGTGATTGGTTATACGTTCATTGAAACTTATGCTTTGCTGTTTTCACTCCATCCATTTTTACCACAGTGGAACTTCCACCATCTCATTTTGGAGAGAAATCTGACTCAGACAGTAATGGTAATGAAGAGCTGGCAGAGTTAGGGAGTACAGTGTCAGTGCTGGACATAGGGAGTGTGCAGACCAGATCACCTACCCAAACCATAAACACTGTGGACATCAGGCAAAACACACTCACACACACACACACACACACACACACACACACACACACACACACACACACACACACATACACACCATATTTGAAGGATAGGTTGATGCAGACACGTGAACAACTGCAGTATGTCATCCCCTGTGGTCCAGCCATTGATATCTGTCATAGGCTTCATAGGGTATAGGGATGACCATGTGGATATGCATAGTGGTGTATGTATATGGCATGTGATCCATTCATCCCCAGAAATAGCTGTGTTCATGGGTGCAACCAAATCTATGTGCTGGGCTATCATGGAGGTCACAGGCTATCAACATCTCAGTCTTTGGGAGTGGATTGATCACCTACTGGCACTGCTTCTATTCTGCATTTCTGGCATTGTTCATGGAGCTAATCGACCTCTGCCTCTATTGAAGGCAGCCATTATGGACAGGGAAAGCCCAGGTCACAGTCATGTAACACCACCATTTGTACAATGACATCAAGTTTGGAGGTACACACAGACAGGAGACGGCATGCAATGTATTGACTATTGCTGAGCCTATATCCCAGCATAATGACACACCCACATTTGTAGCATCCAGAGCCTCAGAGACAACCAGTGACAGTGGTATCTCACAAAGCCTTCTGCAGTAATCCCCTCATTACTCACCTCAGATACACCCACATTACACTCATAAATTTTCAGTTCGTATAATACTCAAACATGTTCCTGTGGAAGACTTTATAGGTGTACCATGCCCTTTATACTTTGTTACTTGGATAGCATATATCTGATGCACACTATGGCCATCCTATTCATGTGTAAGTACAGCATTGTATTGGGTTTGTAGGCATCATTTTTACTGTAGTGTATATGCTTTACTATGGCCCAAAACAATGTACAAGCCACTACCTCTTTGCCAGTGCTACAACATAGTACACTTACCTCAATCTAGCATGTCCATCCCCTGCTGAGGCCTCCACTGGCTGCTCATCTGGACAGCACTCCTGCTGCATCTGCTTCCTCATTATTCTGTAATATTGCACACATAGACACAGAGTATCTTAGCACATGACCCAGAGTCATACTGTAGAACACCACCTGATACCTCTAGGTAGCAAACACATGTCCCATGACGACCTGGGTTTGTGATAGTGTATAGTTGTATCCATTGTCTGTCACAGTCTGGAGAATTTGGATAGAAGTCATAAATTAGGGCTCCATGGCATATTTGGTATCACCAATAAGATGTCCCTGAGAGAAGTCACTTCTCACAAATCATTGACAAAGATCACACAAGTGCCATATGTAGGAGTCATGGTAATTGCCTGGGCTGTCTGCAGGCACATTGTAGAGAATACACAATGAATTAAATATCACCTGACAGTTAATGAATTATTCCCCTCATGGTTGACATACTCTCTTCCCAGCTCATGAGGTAAAGCCTTTATTTCGAAGTTAGTGCATATGGCCCCTATCATTTCAGGTAAGTATACTGCATCATAGAAATCCTGTATGGTGTTGGATCTATCATTTGTGGTACATGTGAGCAGCATACACTTCTCACCATTCTATAACATGGCACTGAGAAAATGATGGAGCATTCTTGTGACAGATGCCTGAGATGCCCTCATTGTGTCCAATCTTGGTCAATGAAAGTTTCCTGTAGCTAGTACAGATAAAGTCACAAATACTTTAATATCCACTGGAATAGGTAATCTATGACTGCCAGGAGCCTGCAGATAGTGTGTCCTTATCCATTAATTAGCAGACTGTAATGTTGATGTTGTGTCAGCCATAAAATGTAAAGAAGTTCAGATGACAAGATGCCTTCAAGGGTGACAATGTGTATCACAGTGGATAGTGGAGGTGATAGCAGCCTTTGGCATATATCTATTGACTGAAGCTGCAGCAATCACTTAACATATTTCTGTTACACTTCTATATATATGCCATAATTTTGCTGCAGTCATTAACAATGGGGTTTGAGCATCATGCTGAACTCTTTGTATGTAAATGAACTGGTCTTCTATTGTGCTTTGCCTCATTTGCATACATAGAGTCCCTCATTCATATGTTCATAAGTTGGTACTAGGCTATCGGCCCTAGGGCCTATACAAGCCTAGCCATAACAATTCCCTAGCTATTTCTTCCCACACTATTTACTTATCTTGACCCCTGTCTAGCAGGGCGACTGACATGATTCCTCGTGGTGAATTTCCTTTCTAATAGTTTTTTCTAATTCTAATAGTATTTCTCACATTCTTAATACCATCTTATTATTCTGCCATTAGCAACCACCTATGCTGCACAGTGTCCATCTCTCATCAATCATTCATGCAAACAGCAATTCTAAGGGCTGGAAGGTGCCACTAAATATTGTGTGTAGTTCTAGAAACAATGACGGAGGGATGGCTCAAATCAAAACAGAATATATATCTCCTCTAGAGTGGTGGGTAAGTCTCAAAACTGTACTAAAAACATGCATTCCTGAAGTAATGAAATAGAAATGACAAAAAAAATTTTTTTTTTCTTTATGAAGAAGCTGACATTTTCAGTTATTCCATTTTGCTTGTTAATGAAGCAGAATTTGCTGGACATCAGTGCATGGAATTGTTTTATTTATTTATTTATTTATTTATTTATTTTTGCTGTTAGTGAACTGGCCTGATTCCTTCAGCCTCAATTTGCCTACAATGTGACTCAAAGCAAGTCAGTTACTACAGAGACGTCCTGAGCTGAGTTGTTGAGCTCTGAAGCTCACCAAATAAACAGACAAAAAAAATACTGCAACACTAATATATTCTTTCTCTTTTGAGCATGAAACATTCCATCAGAAAGAGCTTAACAAGCAACTAGTAGATCCATTCCTCTGAAAAAAGAGGTACACATGCATGTGCACACACACACACACACACACACACACACACACACACACACACACACACTCTGATGGTTTTCAATATTTAACTGACTTACCCCCCACATAAAAGGTGAAACAGCGAGCAGAGAAAAATTATTACAATGTGTAAGGGGCAAAGGCCAAGGCTGAATAAGCAGCTTTGTGTATTTATATTATCGTGATAAAACAGACATCAATGGCAAGGACCATAAAATAACATTGACCTGTCACATTTCCTCAAGAATATTTAAGAATTTCTTAATGCCATCTGTGCAGAAGCATTAAACTCACTTACTGGATTATACTTCCTTGCCCTGTCTGTTCTTCAGTGCCCATTCACAAAGTCAAAGGTCAGGTCATGGCACTTAATGTAGTTGCTATTGTCAGCTGCAGCAGCAAGGCCAGCTGAAATTATTTCCAGCTGAACACTTGGTTAATGTAGACTTCAGCACAAAAATGTCTAAGAGTTTAAGAATTTAAGATTATCCACAGTGCAAGCAAATATTTCAGTACTGAGAATGTTATTATCAAGGTCTCTTTTTATTTTTAATGTTGTTTTTGCATTTAGTCTACTTCCCCAAGTACAACATACAGAATTAATGTAATTATTTAACTATCCCCTCTGTTTTATTTGTCTAATTTAGTTTTCCAGGAATTCACTTAGTACCTTTTCCTCATTCTATTCAGATTGGGGGTTTAGAAACTAATGAATGACATATTCTTTCTGAAATTAGTGAATTATTCCAAATGCTCCACTTACGTATCGCCCAACTCCAAAATTCTTCAAAAATGTGGGTTCCTATTACATGAACACACTTTTCAAAGTTCGAATGTCATATGGTCGACACCATATGATCGAACTTTGAAAGGTTCGAAGGTTAAATGTAACAGTGCCGTATGGTGCAGAATGGGAGAATTTCCCTTTTTTGCACTGAAGTGCGATCTTGGAGTTGGTATATTTAATAGGGGGTTGTGGAGGGTGCAGCTCCCCACGTGTGGGATCAGGGGGTTGTGCCCCCCCTGCTCGGAGCATTAAGGTAAGTTTTCTTTTTTTTTTATGTTTTATTATATATTTGAAGTTTCAAACTTCGATCATATGTTGTCGAACATATAGGATTTGAAGTTTTGAAACTTCGAATATATAATATAGACCCCAAAAATATTAGGGCCATACTTAAGTTCAGTGCTAAGTCTTACACCTACTAGTTTTTAACTAAATAACTATTAGTAGATTACTTTGCCACTTGCAGCTTGTCACACTAAACTGTTATTCTGATAGTACTAGAATATATTGTTATCCCAAACCCTGTCAGATTCATGCTAAACTGTTAAGGCAAATAAAGGAATTTGAGTCCTCATGTCCAGACCTCCCCTTTAAAATGCATTTCTTAACATTTTTTTAATTAAGGTTGCTGTATTTATTGCTCTTCTCTTCAAAGGTTGCCCCACTGAATGAGGCTGTCTCATCCTATGAAATACCACACAGAAAGCTGAGGCAGAACATTTTTAAATATTTGAAGACCCCTAGCTGCTGAAAAATTATTGCTCAAATTCTGTCATTTAATCAATTAATTAATTGTCTTAGAGAGATACACATTTCAAAGTTATGCTTTCCTTGAGTAGCACTAGTTTCTTTTGACTCTATATTGCATCATCGAATGGTTAAAAAAGCGAACGATGATTAATCGACCCCAAGGGAAAAAAAATTGCTGTTCAAAAAAAAAAATTTAAAACATTACATAAAGTGGGGAACACACCCCGATGTGGGGGGGCTGTGCCCCCCACACCTCCTACTTAAATATACCAACTCCAAGATCACACTACAGTGCTGAAAAGTGGCCAAGCGAATTCTTTCCCAAGGAAAGAATTTGCTTAAAAGCAGCTTCACTATTTTGCCTTTTCGCTCTTTTACATCCGATCAAGACACATTCGACAGAATGCATCTTTTATCACGTAATAGGAACCCGTTTCTTTTTACTCCCAAGCATCGACCCATATTTAAATCTAATCTATATATATATATATATATATATATATATATATATATATATATATATATATATATATATATATATATATATATATAAAACTAAATATATATCTACTAAGTCTAAAGCTGAGGCACCTTGGAATATTCTTCTTACTCCAAGTCACAGCAATCTGGGAATTTGGTGCCCACTTCTTAAAGATATTTCAAAATTTCAGGACTCTTAAAAGGATTTCAAACTTTCTGACGGAGTCATACAGACATACTCATATACATAGGTGTATCTGCCCATAACTGTGTCTACACTTATATATATATATATATATATATATATATATATATATATATATATATATATATATGTGTACACACACATATCTATATATATATATATATATATATATATATATATATATATATATATAGATATATACACCTGTAATGTATCTATCTGTCTGTCTACAAATTATATATATTGATTCCTACAGGTTCTTGTAATTTGGTCAAACAATCATTTTATTGAGCATTTAGCTGTGCCCAAGTAATCAAATGTAAATTTCATAGAATGCACATGATTTTGGAGGTGCATCTGACTTTTGCCATTAAGGGTGTAAGGTACGTGTGTATGTGTGTGTGCACAATAGTGCATGTGTTAGGATTAGTGATGGTTAACTGCAAAGTAAAGGAATGTATTGCAAGAGGGTTTATGTGACTGTGTGAAGTTTAGGGTTAGACTAAAGGTTAAGTAAGGATAGGGATGTGATGCATCTGTGTGGGTATTACTGTATGTTTTGTGCGTCTGAGATGACTTCTCTAGGAGTAGTGTTGCAGGACGTATTTTCCTAAGGTAAGATGGATGTTTGGATCAAACCCAGAAGTATACTTTTCCTATCAATAATAATACACACAGACACACACACACACACACACACACACACACACACACACACACACACACACACACGACGTAGCACACACTGCACACACACACACACACATCAGACAGACACACAAACATACACACGCACAGACACACACACACACACACACACACACAGTATGCGAATTAAATATCCCATTGCCTGCCCTCAAACCTCCTACACTCATAGAAATGATCCCACTACTAATGCTGAAAGTTTCAGATCACCTGATAGTTTTAGAATAGGTTTATCAAACCTACTATTAGCTTACCCATATGCAGATTTTCATGTTCGATTCATCCAAAATTTAAAATTTCAGTGATGGGAACACTCATTTCACAGTCATCCACTCCTTGACAGGTAGTTGATTCAACACCCATAACTATATATATATATATATATATATATATATATATATATATATATATATGTACAGATATATATATATATATATATATATATATATATATATATATATATATATATATATGTATGCATATGTGTGTACACACACATATATATATATATATATATATATATATATATATATATATATATATAGATATATACACCTGTAATGTATCTATCTGTCTGTCTACAAATTATATATATTGATTCCTACAGGTTCTTGTAATTTGGTCAAACAATCATTTTATTGAGCATTTAGCTGTGCCCAAGTAATCAAATCTAAATTTCATAGAATGCACATGATTTTGGAGGTGCATCTGACTTTTGCCATTAAGGGTGTAAGGTACGTGTGTATGTGTGTGTGTGCACAATAGTGCATGTGTTAGGATTAGTGATGGTTAACTGCAAAGTAAAGGAATGTATTGCAAGAGGGTTTATGTGACTGTGTGAAGTTTAGGGTTAGACTAAAGGTTAAGTAAGGATAGGGATGTGATGCATCTGTGTGGGTATTACTGTATGTTTTGTGCGTCTGAGATGACTTCTCTAGGAGTAGTGTTGCAGGAAGTATTTTCCTAAGGTAAGATGGATGTTTGGATCAAACCCAGAAGTATACTTTTCCTATCAGTTAACCAGAACCGTGCCTATACATTCAGACAAAGACCCGCATGACGTCATAGTAATACAGGCTAACCCTATCCCAACCTCTTACCTTGGCCCTTAGCCCCAGCTCTATACCTTACCTTAGGAAAAAGTCTTCCCAGAGCACAACCACTATTCAGACAATAATGTTAGATGTTACTGGAAGAGTTTCAGCTCAGAAGTGGAAACTCTTTTCCTTTTACTATGTTATTTGCTATGTTTCAGTATTATACCCATTTGATAATGTGCTTGTTCAATGGTTTTCTCATTTAGTACTTTGATCTGTTATATGGTATATATATTATTTTATACATGGGTTCCATTCAACCACTGACAAGATGACTTGATGAACCACAAAAAAGCATGTATAGCTGTTTAAAAATCAGGAGAATCAAACAAACCAGCTTTTCTGCTATGTGATATCGAATTACAATGGTGAATGGAAAAATTGAACTTTACCTACTGTACTGTGATCTTATAGTAGGTATATAATTAGCAACGGGTGTGCAGGCAGAGGGCTTTCACTCTCTACAGAAAATAGATTTATTTTTTGTTCAAATCTGTTTAATTCAATGTATTGTGTGCTTGAATCTTTGTGATTCAAACAGTTTTTAGTATGTAACAGGCATTCAGTGTTTTGATACTTTGCCGATCTGTCATACATTAATTCATAATTATATATATATATATATATATACATGTGTATATATATATATATATATATATATATAAATGGGTCTACCTGAAAATGCCAAAAGTCCACAACGCCAACGAGAACACCGACACCGGAAGATCGACAATAAAGAAGACCGAAAGATGAGAATCCCGACGCTGAGAACATCAACATGTTAAGGTAAGTGTGCGATAGGGACGGACGTTAGGGTCAAGGTGTGGGTAAGGTAAGTGTGTGATAGTGATGGTCGATAGGGTAGGGTGTGGGTCAGGTAAGTGTGTGATAGTGACGGACTTTAGGTTTAGGGGCGGGTTAAGTGAGTTAGGGTTAGGGTGCGGGTAAGGTAAGTGTGCGATAGTGACGGACTTGAGGGTTAGGGGCAGATTAAATGAGTTAGGGTTAGGGTGAGGATAAGTTAAGTGTGCGATAGTGATAGACTTAAGGGTTAGGGGTGGATTAAGTGATTTAGTGTTAGGGTGAGGGTAAGGTAAGTGTGCGATAGTGACAGACCTTAGGGTTAGGGTTTGGGTTAAGGTTAGTGCATAGATAGTTGTGTATGTAAGGTTTAGTGTAGGTTTGTAAGGTTTTTGGTGTGCTTGTGTTGTGTGTGTGTGTTTTTAGGGAAAGGTATTTGTTTTGTTGATTGTTGGGATTGTGGTTTGTCGGGCATGTGATGTTTCGTGTTTTTGAACTTTCGGTTTTGTCGTGTCCGTTATTTCATTGTTGGTGTTTTGGCGTGTTGGTGTTATCAGGTAGACCCATATAGATATATATATATATATATATATATATATATATATATATATAGATAGATAGATATATATAGAGGAGAGAGAGAGGGAGAGAGAGATACCCCCCCCAGATTCAGTAATCTTCCATGCAGGACTAACTTAGTCCTGCATTAAAGCGACGGTTTAGGAGAAGCACGGCAGCGTGGCGTGCATATTAATGAAGGCACGCTGCTTGAGCTTTTAAATGGACATGGAGCATAGACGAATGCAGGGGGCAAGTCTGAGAGCAGAGCTGTCACAATATACATGCCCCTGCAATCAAGAACTGCAGTTTAGGTATAACAATGAGTGAGACCACTCATAGGGGGTTGCATACCCCCAGCAAAACCCCCCAAGTTTATAAGAGCAGCAGTTAAAATATAATAATACAAACAAGTTATTTTTTTTAAATCAAACAGATAAAATTTAACCGTAGGTGTGTGGTTTTGCCCATTGCTTAGCTACGTGCACTGCAGCTTAAATGGCACAAGAAGAAAAATATCAAGACATATGCAAATGAAGCAGTACTTCAATAGTGTAGTGATCAGAGCATTCGCTTTATAAGCAGTCATTCCCAGTTTGGGTCTCACTTCAGTACATTCCACTTACCATGTCAAATCATTTTATGAACAATATTTTTGTTGCATAACCTACTAATTAGCATATATTTGTGAACTGGAGTACTGCATTAAATGCAGATGTGAGGTGTCATTGTAATTATGTCTTTTGGATTTCCCGGTTAGGGGTCGCCACAGCGGAACTCCGGTTCGCTAATGATTGGCAGTTGATTTTTACATACCGGCTTGCCAGGCCTGATGCACAACCTTCAACGAAGGTACGCCCATTCACGCATGTCTCCACGCAGAAGACACTCTAGCTGAGAATCGAACCGGACAGCATCTTACTGTGAGGTGGCAACGCTACCGCAGCACCACAACATTGTAATAATGTTGTAAAATCCACAGATAAACACAAGTGCCCCATACAGTATATGTACTCATGAATCGGGATTACAAATTGAAGGTATAATGCGTAATGAATGATAAATCCATAGTGTCCAAATCTACCACCCTCCCAAGAACCAATTTACATTTCTGTCTAAATTAGTGCAGGGGTAAGTGTGAGTAAGTACTATTAAGCAGTAGTAAGCGGGAGTAAACATATTTAAGCAGTAGTAAGCAGGAGTAAGCATATTTAAGCAGTAGTAAGCAGGTTTAAGCCTATTTGTGCAGGGGTAAGCAATGCACACACAGGTTAAGCAATATTGAAGCTAACTCTTTGTAAGCATATTTAACCGGAAGTTAGCATTACTTACCATCATGCAAACCAACATAAACCTGCTTACAATTGCTTTAAAGTGCCTTAATCACTCTGTATGCAACAGCCGCTGTTCTGCCCAGCAACAAAATAACCAGACCTTGCAGGTATTGAACTCAGGACCCTGTACATTGTAGTCACAGTAGTTAATCAGAAGCCATCACAATAGTACATAACACTGAGGTACCACCAAACCGATCCTTTCTATATAAATATTAAACTTAACATGTGAAAGGAATCTATATACAGGTTTATGATGTATAACCTACCACATAACATAAATATGTGAACTGGAGTACTGCATTAAGTCCAGATGTGAGATGTCATTTTAATAAAGTGTTGAAATCCCCTAATAAACACAAGGACCCCATACAGTGTATGTACACATGAATCATGGGTACCAAACACATATATAACATGTAAGGAATAATAAATCAATGTCAAACAGCAAATAGTATGCAAATTAAAAATTAAGCAATGCTAAGCTTTGCACAGCCCTGCTTACTAGGTGTAAGCAATGTGTAGGCCAGCTTAATCAGTTTTCCCATTGTTATACCCAAAGTGCAGGAAATCGGCCCTATTTAAATCCAACAGCTGGGAATACATCTCATAACTGGTTGCAGCTTCCTCCTGTAGGCACTATGACTGCTGTGGGTGAAGGAGTGCACTTTCGGGTGCAGCGCTGGGGCATCCGAGATCCAAAGTCATGACAGGAATCCTTGTAAAAGACCATGACCAGAGACTGCTGCAGGGCCAGTACCAGGGTTCCCAATATAATGAGGAATCCTGGGACCATCTCACCTCTGACCTCACCAGTGCCACTGGAATATCTTGAACTGGTTAGCAGGTCAGGCATCACTATGTTGACCTGAAGCAGAGAAAGAAGGAGCCCTTGGATGAGTGGATCCAAGAGGCTAAGCAGACGGGGGATGTTCCAGCCATGTGTAAGTATCAGTCTACTACCTGTTTAATAATTGCCAGGTCATGTATATTATGGATAGGTATGCATAATATTCCTCTTATGTCTTTGACAGTGGCAGACAAGCAGGCTGTGAACTGGGAAGCCCATGCCTGTAGATTGCAGAGGTTGTGTCATGAGGTAGGTTAGTAATACTCTTGTATGTACTGTCATAAGAAATAAATCTAAAAGTAGTAGAAAGTTAATTGCCAGTGTAAAACCTGTATTGTTTAAGGCATGTACTGAATACACCAGACAATATGGCAGGAAGAGTCACATATAGGTTGTATATAAATAAAAGGTTAACAGCCTGACAATAAAGGTCTAACTGCTGGACTGCCTGTGTATACTCTGGTATCATATGATAATGTAGTGTTGCAATCTCTTAATAGTACTGTTGTATTAAGCACTGTTACCCACACTGTGCTACATAAATAAAATGTGTAGGAATGTCTGTATATCACTGTTGTAATCACAAGAGGCCATATTGTATAAATGAGAGAGTCTTAGATAGAAAACAGTGAAAAGCTAGACAACATAATCCAAATAACACACTCAACTGAAATGTGAACTGTTGTACCAGTTTCACCTGCATGTTGTCAAGACATGCCCAGAGTGTGTGCCATAAACAATGGACAGGAATGTGCATAACATCAACCTGGAATCTGGAAATATGTGTAGAAGCAGTCAGGCAGTGTTAACAAGAAATACCTCCACAGGTATACCAGGTAAGAGGCATCTATTGCAAGTAAAACTCAGTTCATGTATATAATTGTGTACATCCATACCACTGTCAAACTAAGGCCATAGGGTTGTGTAATAATACATGTAATGTACAGATCACAGCACTGACAATAAAGTAATGAGAAATACAGGGATATACAAGTTGTTAATTGACATCTTTTTCTCCCCCGACCATATCTGCAACAATAGACGTAATACACAACTCAATCGGTATGGACTCGATTAAATCTACTGTTGGGACATATGTCCTATTGTTTGATAAATATTTAAATTTGTTTCTATGCATGTGCCATGTTGAAATACTCACACATTGGTGGCATGCTACAATCAATGTACCTGCATGTGGTTCTAATGACCACTGTGGTTCCATATATGCATGTGTTCTGTTTTCTATGCAACTGTTCCATATCTGGTGTTTTGGGTTATCCAACAGCCCTTGTTCTGCCCAGCAACATAATAAACAGCCTTTGCAAAGCTCGAACCCAGGGCACTGCACACCATAACCAAAGTGATTTACCACTAAGATATGCCAGATATACATAACCCTGATGTTTTCACAAACATATCATCCAGCACAGTCATTCAACATTACAGGAAATGTATTTATACATGTAGATGTATGTGTGTGTGTGTGTGTGTGTGTGTGTGTGTGTGTGTGTGTGTGTGTGTGTGTGTGTGTGTGTGTGTGTGCATATATGTATATATATATATATATATATATATATATATATATATATATACACAAGCAGATCCAACAACACACCACTATGACAAACACTAGCAGTAGAAAGCAGAACAACATAAACCAGGTAAATAACTGCTAGTGAAACAGGGCTGAGTCTCAATTCAAACAAAGTAGACGAAAAAGTACCAAACTTTCAAAAGTTCCAAACTGCTGCAATGTCCACAGAAATGTAGAAGAAACGAAGGCTAGATGTAAAAATCCAAATGAGTTTTAATTCAACAAGGTAAGCGCTTTCACCTGGGAGACCAGGCTTCCTCAGACCTTAACAAACAGAGCAGAGAGAAACTATGGAGTATTTAAACAAAAAAAGGCACCAAAAGCTCTCAGCTCTTAAAGAGATATACACCATACATATACAACTTCACTAAAAACCTCTAAAAGACTTCAAAAATGTTTAAAAAACATCTTATAATCATTATATCTCACAAAATAACAAAAAATAAAACAATGCTCATATAAAATTAAAATCAAGGTACATTGGTTTTATGTACCTTCAACCTCCTTGCTCTCAAAAAAGGCTTAATAGGGACATTCTCATTAAGCCCAGGGGGAATATTGGCTCTAAGCCTAATAATCCACTCTGATTCTATACTCTCAGTCCTTGTCTTAATGTCTCCCCCTCTCACAGTAGTATTAGCAACAGCTAACACCTGAAAATTAAATACATGGTCAGGTCCTTCAAATAACACATGTTTGGATAATGCATTCAGATGCGAACCTATTCTAATCTGATACAAGTGATCTCAAATGCAGTCCACAAGCCTCCTGTCAGTCTTCCCAACATAATATGCTGGACACATACGGCAGGAGGCCAGGTAGACCACATGCATAGAATCGCAATCTGCTTTAGCCCGTACCTCATATCTCGTGCCTAATAGAGGATGCATAAACCAACCCTTGTTGTCTATAAAGTTACAATAATTACATCTATTACAGGGAACAGTACATGACTGATCATCATCCCTGGGTTTAACCTTAGAGTAACACAAAAGCTGTTTCAAATTCTTCTTCCTCTTATACATAAATGAGGGTCGGTCACCAACCACTGAATGCAAAGCCGGGTCGGTTACTAAAACATTCCAATGCATTCTAATCGCGTCCTTAACTAGGCCTACTCCTTTCGTGTAATAGACTGGTACCCTTAACCTATTAATGCTAGGGCTGGAGTCCAAGGGAGAACTACCCATCACATAGTCATTAGAAAAGTAAGGAGTTGCCTGCTGTCCCCTCAAACATTCTATCTCAGTTAAGGTAGGATCTATATCAACTGATAAATACCCTCTCGCTTCAAATCTCTTACTTAATTCAGGTACACCATCCAAAAAACATGCCTCCCTGGGACAATACCTAGACAGTCTAACAAACTGACCTCTCACAATGTTCCTAAAGGTAAACCCAGGATGCATACTGTGATGGTGCAAATACGAGTTTCTCTGATAACTTTTCCTGTACACACCAGTGTTGTACAGTCCACATTCCATCCTCTCAACAAAAATATCCAAAAAAGAAATCCTTTCAACAGAGTACTCAGAAGTAAACTTGAGGAAATCAGTTATATGGTTGACCCTCTCTAAAAAGGAACACAGTCCTACTTCAGTTCCATCCCAAATTAAAAAGACATTGTCTACAAAACGACGATAGAACCGTACATGTTCCATGTAACCAACATCCAAAAACAAATACTTTTCCTCCCATCTAGCCATAAAAAGGTTGGCGTAGCTATTGGCACAAGATGTGCCCATAGCCACGCCATCCTTCTGCATAAATACATCTGACCCAAAGCAGAACAAATTGTTCTCCAATACCACTTCTAAAAATAGAGTAATCAAATCAATCAATACATCACTATGTGTCGAATGGTCACACAAATATTCCTGTACATACTGTATACCTATACTATTGGGTATCACAGTGAACAATGACTGAACGTCCATGGTCACTAAAAATAAGTGATCGTTCATATCATTGGGGCCTAAATATTCATACAGATCAATGAGAAAGTGTTTAGAGTCACGTAAAATGAATGAATTCGCATCAACCATAGGACGCAAGAAACTCTCAACATATAGAGAAAAAGATTCAGTGACCCATCCTCTACCTGCCACAATAGGTCTCAAAGGAGGCACAACTGGATCCTTATGGATCTTGGGGAGACCCTGTATGACAGGTAGGAGGGGTTCATCTATAAGTAAAAAATCATAGAGCTCCTTAGTGACTACAGATGTCACGACTAATTCCTCCAACATAGTCTAAATGCCCAAAACATGTGTCTGAGCCACCTCTACACTCACTGAAATATAAAACTTAGTATCCGAAAGCATCTCAATCATGGAGCTCACATACCTGTCACTATCCATCACTACCAGGGCACCACCCTTATCTGCAGGTCTAAACGTTAAAGAAGGATCACTCCTAAGTGCCATCAAGGTCTCTCTCTGTATCCGGTCAAGATTACCTCGCCTATATTTCTTATTCACACCCTTTATCTCATTCTCATATATATCCTTATCCACTAATCTACTAAATACTGCTACTACTGGAGGAATAGGTGGAACATATTGACTCGGCTTCTTAAAAACATGAGGACGAGTTCCACAGGTGGGTTCATTGAATTCTAACCATAAACAAAGGTTCCTAATAAACATTTTAAATTCAACTATGTTATCAACATAATTACTTCTACAACTGGGAATAAACGTAAGACCTTTCTCTAGAACTGATAGCTCGACCATTGTCAAAGGTCGAGTCGAAATATTATGTACTAGGGATTGGGCCTGCGTTCCCACATCCTCTTGATATCCTGATTGTGTTGTAGGTCCCCTGACCACTTCCGTTTGGGTCTGCCCCGACTCCCAGATCTCATCCTGCTGCCACCCCCTCCCCCTCCCCTGTGATGTGTATTGATCGGGAACGGGGAAAAAGGGGGTGGACTGGAGTGGGTGCCTACTCGGGTGGAAGGACAAGGTTGATTGCCTGTCCGGGTCTTACTCCTTACAACCACTACAGGACATAGCAGTATCCGACCGTCATCAGTATCTGTAGTAGTGATAGTACTATCCCCCTTCCCTCCAGAAGCAATGGCCACACAATTCCCTTCACCTGTGCCCTGTGCTTCTGGTGGGTCACTCTGGCAATCTCCAATCTCGTTGCCAATAACCCCACTAACTTCAGTAACACCTTTTGTACAGACAGATGATTCAATATGTATATTATTGACACAATTATTCATATGGTTGAAAGTATTACAGTCATTTAGATTACGTCTACTAGAGTCATTAGAGTCAGTCATATTGGTACTTCCATTGTTACCAGTCCTGGGCCAACAAAACACATGACCCAAACGAAAATCGTCCAGGTCTCTCTGAAGTTTATGTCGTTTCTGCATCAACAGTCTCTTCTCATATAAATCCACATTGTCCATTACAGCATTCAGACGTGCATCAATCACATCAGAAGAAAAACGAGTATTCAAGTCATTATGTTGTTGTAGCACATTCTCTCTTACTTCACGTTCAATAGGTACAAAAAAGTCATTCAGCAGTGTCATATACTTATAACTGACCTCCAAGTTAAGCTGTTGCCACTTGTAAAGTAATTCTGGATAGAAGTCACCTGTGGTAGGCATCTTTAATACCCTCAGGCCCCTCGGCACAATCTTTCGTGATATACATGCCTCAAAGTGGAAACGTTGCATCTGCATCCGTTTTAACTTAAATAAATCAGACTCCAACTTCGAAACAGCTGTCCTCAGTTCCAAATAATCCACCGAATCATGGATAGTACTCACGGGTACATCGCTCCTATCACAATATGTCAAAAGTGGATTACCACCATCCCCCAGACATGCTGAGAGCCGATCAGTCCTCAAACCGCTATTCAGCGGAGGTTGATATGGCAATTCAATCTGTAACTCTGCCATGCTCACAGGGGTGTGTAAAAGCAATAATAATAACAAGCAGATCCAACAACACACCACTATGACAAACACTAGCAGTAGAAAGCAGAACAACATAAACCAGGTAAATAACTGCTAGTGAAACAGGGCTGAGTCTCAATTCAAACAAAGTAGACGAAAAAGTACCAAACTTTCAAAAGTTCCAAACTGCTGCAATGTCCACAGAAATGTAGAAGAAACAAAGACTAGATGTAAAATCCAAATAAGTTTTAATTCAACAAGGTAAGCGCTTTCACCTGGGAGACCAGGCTTCCTCAGACCTTAACAAACAGAGCAGAGAGAAACTATGGAGTATTTAAACAAAAAAGGCACCAAAAGCTCTCAGCTCTTAAAGAGATATACACCATACATATACAACTTCACTAAAAACCTCTAAAAGACTTCAAAAATTTTTAAATAACATCTTATAATCATTATATCTCACAAAATAACAAAAAATAAAGCAATGCTCATATAAAATTAAAATCAAGGTACATTGGTTTTGTGTACCTTCAACCTCCTTGCTCTCAACAATTTGTTCTGCTTTGGGTCAGATGTATTTATGCAGAAGGATGGCGTGGCTATGGGCACATCTTGTGCCAATAGCTACGCCAAACTTTTTATGGCTAGATGGGAGGAAAAGTATTTGTTTTTGGATGTTGGTTACATGGAACATGTACGATTCTATCGTCGTTTTGTAGACGATGTCTTTTTAATTTGGGATGGAACTGAAGAAGGACTGTGTTCCTTTTTAGAGAGGGTCAACCATATAACTGATTTCCTCAAGTATACTTCTGAGTACTCTGTTGAAAGGATTTTTTTTTTGGATTTTTTTGTTGAGAGGATGGAATGTGGACTGTACAACACTGGTGTGTACAGGAAAAGTTGTCAGAGAAACTCGTATTTGCACTGGCCACAGTATGCATCCTGGGTTTACCTTTAGGAACATCGTGAGAGGTCAGTTTGTTAGACTCTCTAGGTATTGTCCCAGGGAGGCATGTTTTTTGGATGGTGTACATGAATTAAGTAAGAGATTTGAAGCGAGAGGGTATTTATCAGTTGATATAGATCCTACCTTAACTGAGATAGAATGTTTGAGGGGACAGCAGGCAACTCCTTACTTTTCTAATGACTATGTGATGGGTAGTTCTCCCTTGAACTCCAGCCCTAGTATTAATAGGTTAAGGGTACTAGTCTATTACACGAAAGGAGTAGGCCTTGTTAAGGACACGATTAGAACGCATTGGGACGTTTTAGTAACCGACCCGGCTTTGCATTCAGTGGTTGGTGACCGACCGTCATTTATGTATAAGAGGAAGAAGAATTTGGAACAGTTTTGTGTTACTCTAAGGTTAAACCCAGGGATGATGATCAGTCATGTACTGTTCCCTGTAATAGATGTAATTATTGTAACTTTATAGACAACAAGGGTTGGTTTATGCATCCTCTATTTGGCACGAGATATGAGGTACGGGCTAAAGCAGATTGCAATTCTATGCATGTGGTCTACCTGGCCTCCTGCCGTACGTGTCCAGCATATTATGTTGGGAAGACTGACAGGAGGCTTAGGGACCGCATTAGAGATCACTTGTATCAGATTAGAATAGGTTCGCATGTGAATGCATTATCCAAACATGTGTTATTTGAAGGACCTGACCATGTATTTAATTTTCAGGTGTTAGCTATTGCTAATACTACTGTGAGAGGGGGAGACATTAAGACAAGGACTGAGAGTATAGAATCAGAGTGGATTATTAGGCTTAGAGCCAATATTCCCACTGGGCTTAATGAGAATGTCCCTATTAAGCCTTTTTTGAGAGCAAGGAGGTTAAAGGTACATAAAACCATTGTACCTTGATTTTAATTTTATATGAGCATTGTTTTATTTTTTGTTATTTTGTGAGATATAATGATTATAAGATGTTTTTTAAAATTTTTGAAGTCTTTTAGAGGTTTTTAGTGAAGTTGTATATGTATGGTGTATATCTCTTTAAGAGCTGAGAGCTTTTGGCGCCTTTTTTTGTTTAAATACTCCATAGTTTCTCTCTGCTCTGTTTGTTAAGGTCTGAGGAAGCCTGGTCTCCCAGGTGAAAGCGCTTACCTTGTTGAATTAAAACTCATTTGGATTTTTACATCTAGCCTTCGTTTCTTCTACATTTCTGTGGACATTGCAGCAGTTTGCAACTTTTGAAAGTTTGGTACTTTTTTGTCTACTTTGTTTGAATTGAGACTCAGCCTTGTTTCACTAGTAGTTATTTACCTGGTAAATATATATATATATATATATATATATATATATATATATATATGTTGCAAAACAGAAAGATGCCAAACAGGAACAAAAGGATGAGCCACTCCACAATAAAAAAATGCACCTATTCAATAAAATCAATTCTGGACTTTATTGAAGAAAATAAAAGAAATGATAAGCGCTTTTGTCCTGACCACTTCAGAACCTCATCAGATCTGATGAAGTTCTGAAGTGGTCAGGATGAAAGCACTTATCATTTATTTGGTTTTATGGTGCATTTTTTACTGTGGAGTGGATCATCCTTTTGTTCCTGTTTGGTATCTTTGTGTTTTGCAACAGTTTTTCATTTTGTATTTAAATATATATATATATATATATATATATATATATATATATATATATATATATATATATATATATATATATATATATATATATATATATATATATATATATATATATATATACAGATATATATAAATATATATATATATAAATATGTATATATATATATATATATATATATATATATATATATATATATATATATATATATATATGTATATATATCTACAACTATAAAAGAGAACATAACAAATACATATATGACCAAAGGCACCGTTAATGGGGGTGAGGGAGTCCAAGCTAAATACGTCTTGTAAGTATCGATATCACCCCCTCCCCCAAAGCCAAACAGATCTGCCCCGTAACACAGTACCAACTGTTGCAAG
Source organism: Protopterus annectens (assembly GCF_019279795.1). Classification (NCBI taxonomy): domain Eukaryota; kingdom Metazoa; phylum Chordata; order Ceratodontiformes; family Protopteridae; genus Protopterus; species Protopterus annectens. The sequence goes on from NC_056735.1 coordinate 1,018,722,440, forward strand.
TCCCATACCCAGAACCCTACACAATATGGCCACAAGACGTTAACAGTAATCCATCCCACCTGTATAATGTCAGGAAGGTATCAATAAAATATCATGCAGTACAGTCTAGCTACCATAGGGAATGTAGAATATGGAAGCAATAAACATTCCAAAGATACATATACACACACACACACATATATGCAAATACATATATGTGTGTGTGTGTGTGTGTGTGTGTGTGTGTGTGTGTGTGTGTAGATATATATATATATGTATATATATATATATATATATATATATATATATATATATGTAACTACACATACACACACATAGATATGTATTGGAAAATGCATATTTAGAGGGTGCGCAGCATATTGAACAGCCAGTATTTCTACAGTTGCCACCTTTTCAAATGGACAGTGTATGAGTCACTCATACAAAAGACAATTGATGCCTGAAACATATATCCACAGAGAAGTCAAAGGATATGACACCACACACAGGTTTGCATACATCAGAAAGTTTTATTTGTGTACTATTAAAGTTGTATATGCCATGTCATATAGCTGTTAAGACTTTGAAATACATGCTAACTCACTAATACAACTGTCAAACAGATCATTTCATACAGTAATCCGAAAGCATAACATATGTCACTGTCCAGGCCAAGGCCTTCAAGTAGTGCAACAGTAAAGACAGACTGGGCCAGAGTCTGTATGGTAGTAAGCACTAGGCCACCAGTGTTACCAAGGTGAAATGTACAGCCATATACCTTAAGACGACTTACTACCAATATCCCTCACATGTTGTAACAGCCTATGTTTTAGATTTAGCACACCCCTTCCCCATAGACTGACTTACAGGGCCATATAACACTGTTACACACATTGACCTCTGGACTGCAGAATGGCACACATGTATTGTGCAGCTGAAGCCTGCATTTATAGACCCTACTCCACAATATGTTTGGGGTCCACAACAGCACTGGGATGATGGCAGGAATGGCAGTACAACATAATCACAGGCCAGTACATAATAACCCCTTACTGCATGTTATATGGACAAAGCCTGGTATGTAGGTGGAGGACAGAGGGCGGAACACAGGCCCATATATGAAATAGTGATTAGTAATTTGCTGGCATTGCAGGATAGTCTGCAACATACCTTTAGTCAGGAATATGAAGTCAGAAACACAAATGGATGTAGCCATGAACTGATAGCACTCCACACACACAATTCCAGTGATATATCTGACACAAGACCTGTGTTCTGGACAGACAAAACATAACAGGCACACATCTGGCCATCATGTGGATAGGCCCACAGTTGAGAGCTATGCAGACAGACTAAATTCCATGTTAAACTGGGATGTGCACGCAAACACCGTAATACTGGTGCTATACAATGCATATAACAACACTACTAACACTGTCTGCAGTTCTGGATCTTTATAAAAATATGTAGCTGGCCTGAGTCTGCAAGTCATCTTGTAATAGATATTGCTACCTGCTGTCTGTAGCATTGCTGCCCAAACACAGGAAGGATGTCCTCCATACAGGAAAGGTTGCCATGACAGTGGTAATTGGAAGTACTACACAGCATGCTGCATGCAGGTAGCAAGTGGAGGACACTGATTGGTGCAGAGGCCATCACCTGATCATGTGCATCACCTATAAAATCCATGCTGCAATCTATTCAAAGCAGCTCAATCCATTTATTGGAGAGAGACCGAGATAGATAGAGAGAGAGAAAGAGAGAGAGAGAGACAGAGAGAGACAGAGAGAGACAGAGAGAGTGAAAGCCAAAGCCAAAAAAAGCAACAGAAAAAAACATCAATCTAGCAAACTATCCAGAACAGACATTGTTCCCACAACAGGTATGTGAAGTGTATATGCATGTAACTGAATGTAGTACTTGGTCCATAATAATGGGATAGATGATGTGGAATGATTTATATGTGCCATCAGGTGTTTTAATGATATCCAGCTGAACAACAGCTATGGACAATAGTGTATTTCCCTGTGGGTAGTGGGCCATACTTGTCACATGTGCAGATCAGCACTGACTTACAAGATGTAAGACATCATAGAGTGTATTGTGTAATGCAAAACATGTATATTAGTGTGGTCAGTAGCTGGTGGTAGAAGCAATGCCATTATGACATATATTTACATGTGTGTGTGTGTATATATATATATATATATATATATATATATATATATATATATATATATATATACACAACTCAATATATATCTATACACACACGCACACACACACACACACACACACACACACACACACACACACACACACACACACACACACACACATGTGTATATATATATATATATATATATATATATATATATATATATATATATATATATATATATATATATATATATATGGGTCTACTTCATTTGACCTAACTTTCATTTGCCCGACACGCAGCTACCTGACCCCATTTGACTGAAAGCTCATTTGCCCGAAAACTCATTTGCCCGAAAACTCATTTGACTGACAACTAGTATTAGCAAGAAAATGGAATATGCCCCCCTCCCCACTGTAGTGCGACCCTGGAGTTAGAATATATAGGTAGGGGGGTGTGGGGGGTGAAGCCCCCCACTCACTTTTCTTTTACTAAGCAATATTACATCAAAAGTTAACAATATCATATGAAATGAAGTGGGGGGCTGTGCCCCCCACACCCCCTACCTATATATTCTAACTCCAGGGTCGCACTACAGTGGGGAGGGGGGCATATTCCATTTTCTTGCTAATACTTGTTGTCAGTCAAATGAGTTTTCAGGCAAATGAGCTTTCAGTCAATTGGGGTCAGGAAAATGAGTGTCGGGCAAATGAAAGTTAGGTCAAATGAAGTAGACCCATACATGGATATCATTAAAACACCTGATGGCACATATAAATCATTCCACATCATCTATCCCATTATTATGGACCAAGTACTACATTCAGTTACATGCATATACACTTCACATACCTGTTGTGGGAACAATGTCTGTTCTGGATAGTTTGCTAGATTGATGGGTTTTTTTCTGTTGCTTTTTTTTGGCTTTGGCTTTCACTCTCTCTGTCTCTCTCTGTCTCTCTCTGTCTCTGTCTCTCTCTCTATCTATCTCGGTCTCTCTCCAATAAATGGATTGAGCTGCTTTGAATAGATTGCAGCATGGATTTTATAGGTGATGCACATGATCAGGTGATGGCCTCTGCACCAATCAGTGTCCTCCACTTGCTACCTGCATGCAGCATGCTGTGTAGTACTTCCAATTACCACTGTCATGGCAACCTTTCCTGTATGGAGGACATCCTTCCTGTGTTTGGGCAGCAGTTCTACAGACAGCAGGTAGCAATACCTCTTACAAGATGACTTGCAGACTCAGGCCAGCTACATATTTTTATAAAGATCCAGAACTGCAGACAGTGTTAGTAGTGTTGTTATATGCATTGTATAGCACCAGTGTTACAGTGTTTGCATGCACATACTAGTTTAACATGGAATGTAGTCTGTCTGCATAGCTCTCAACTGTGGGCCTATCCACATGATGGCCAGATGTGTGCCTGTTATGTTTTGTCTGTCCAGAAAACAGGTCTTGTGTCAGATATATCACTGGCATTGTGTGTGTGCAGTGCTATCAGTACATGGCTACATCCATTTGTGTTTCTGACTTCATATTCCTGACTAAAGGTATGTTGCAGACTATCCTGCAATGCCAGCAACTTACTCAGCGTATGACATCACTATTTCATATATGGGCCTGTGTTCCGCCCTCTGTCCTCCATCTACATACCATGCTTTGTCCATATGACATGCAGTAAGGGGTTGTTATGTACTGGCCTGTGATTATGTTGTGCTGCCATTCCTGCCATCATTCCAGTGCTGTTGTGGACCCCAAACATATTGTGGATTAAGGTCTATAAATGCAGGCTTCAGCTGCACAATACATGTGTGCTGTTCTGCAGTCCAGAGGTCAATGTGTGTAACAGTGTTATATGGCCCTGTAAGTCAGTCTATGTGGAAGGGGTGTGCTCCATCTAAAGCATAGGCTGTTACAACATGTGAGGGATATTGGTAGTAAGTCGTCTTAAGGTATATGGCTGTACATTTCACCTTGGTAACACTGGTGGCCTAGTGCTTACTGCCATACATACTCTGGCTCAGTCTGTCTTTACTGTTGCACTACTTGAAGGCCTTGGCCTGGACCGTGACATATGTTATGCTTTCGGATTACTGTATGAAATGATCTGTTTGACAGTTTCTTTAGTGACTTAGCATGTATTTCAAAGTCTTAACAGCTATATGACATGGCATATACAACTTTAATAGTACACAAATAAAACTTTCTTATGTATGCAAACCTGTGTGTGGTGTCATATCCTTTGACTTCTCTGTAGATATATGTTTCAGGCAGCAATTGTCTTTTGTATGAGTGACTCATACACTGTCCATTTGAAAAGGTGGCAACTGTAGAAATACTGGCTGTTCAATATGCTGCGCACCCTCTAAATATGCATTTTCCAATACATATCTATGTGTGTGTATGTGTAGTTACATATATATATATATATATATATATATATATATATATATATATATATACACACACACACACACACACACACATATATATATATATATATATGTATATGTATATATATATATATATATATATATATATATATATATATATATATATATATATATGTGTGTATATATATATATATATATATATATATATATATATATATATATATATAGCAGTAAGTGTGTGCAACACAGGTGGTTATGTCACATGTGAAGCTCATGTTGAGACCACATTGCCCTTGTTTGTGAAGTTGGGATTGGGAATTTATGGAAGGGTAGCAGGTATATTTGTGGAGGTGGGTTGGGTTGGAAGACAGAGAAGACAGCCTACAGGGGTGGTATATGACACATGTGGTAGGTAAACACCCTGGATGGGGAGTGTTGCCTGTGATGTGGGAGCCCCATGAGCCCCCATATGGAAAGAATGGGAACAAGGCCCCTACCCATTGCCAGTCACAACAACAGCTTCATGGCCCTGAAGGTGTCTGGGCTGGAGACTGAGCAGGAGGAGCATGTGGACCCTGTGAGTGTGTACTGAGGGCCTCAAGGTGCTGTAGCACATCCATCAAGTCTCTGTGGTGTTCCCTCTACACCAGACCCTGGATCTGACCTCAGGTGACATGATCATGTCTGTGTGTACTCCCGAGGGGGAGATACCATCCCCTGAGGTGTTTCCTCCTGAAGGTAGTGCAGGACCAATAGATGAGTAGGCCCCAGGGTGGGTCTCACATGTGATGTGGCCTTGTAACATGGCCAGAAGAGGTGGGCGAGGTGGTTCTGCTGGCAACTGTTCCAAAAACATGCTGTTGTGTCACTGTTATAGAACATATGTGGGTAGTAATAGTTCACACATTCCCGGATAATGTCCAACAGCATGCATAGATATCTCCAATAACACAAAACAACAGATGTGCAGCATTCACATAGCAAACAGACCACATGCATATATGGAACCACAGAGGCCCTCACAATGGCATGCAGGTGACATTGTCCATAACAGGCCGGCAATGATAGTGTCTCCACAGGAAACATGGCTACAAACACATAGCACAGAGTGTGGTACAATATGATATATGCCCCAGTGCTAGGTATTCTGTAGCCATACCTATTGAGTTGTGTGATCAGATTGTTATTGCAGATATGGAGGGGAGAGACAGAGATGTGTATTAAGAAGTATGATAACCTTGCTGTATGAGTTGCTCAGACCTGTTTGTATCTTTATGTCTTTCAGACAAGATGTCCTGTGAGAGACTTCCTGTTTATACAGCGGACGAGAATGAGGTCATCATCACACACCTGGTGCAGCACTACCTGTTGTTGTTTTGCAGAACAGCCCATGAGCAGCAGGAGCAGACCACCCTGTGGAAGGATCTTATCCACAGGGTAAATGATGTTGGCCTGCATAACTGCAATTATGAGCAGGTCCGGCATCATAGCACTGACCTACTTCGCAATGCCCGTCAGCATGTTGTTGCAGTCAGTGGGGATTACCTTGCAACAGGGTGGGTCATGACATCCATCTCCCCCGACACATGTTCAGGAGCTACTTGCCTGCCTCAGGGCACCTGCCCGCCTGCACACAGGTGCCTGGTGGAGAGCATAGAAGAGATTAGTGCTACTCACACAATGACAGTGTAGCATGCAGGTAAGGCCACAACGCACATCAGTAGACCACTGTTGTGTATCCATCCACATCTGTACAGTTAGAGCAGGCATATGTGAACAGCAGCTCTGTGTTGTGTGTATAAGCATATACCATTGCAGCAGTGTGTCTGTCTTATTTGTTTGCATTTGTTTACCGGGATGGTCACTGGGCTAAAAAGTACCCATTTTTCATGGAGGCCTGGGGAGAAAAAAACTCCACAGTGAATATACAATACATTTGAATAACAACTCAGTTCATTGCAATAACAAGTAAACAAAGTTAACAATGTTTCAAATGGAATTAACATTTTGTTAAATTAAGAAGTCAATGCAACTGTACATACATTTGTCTACTGACAGTACATTTGGAAGTAGATTATCATTTAGGGACAGGGTGCAAAAGTGGATGGTGGTAAATATGGAGGTAGAAGGGTTGGAATAGTTGTAGGAGGGAGAAAGTCAGGTTATAGTTTGTGAAAAACTATCACAAGAACTATCACAACAGCAAAGCCACTGGGTGGAGAGATGATATTTCAGAGATTTTTTAAAGACAGCAGCATTACTAATGGATCTTAGTGGAGATGGGAGAGAGTTCCATAAACTAGCAGTGGAATAAGAGTGGAGCAATTGCCCAGTGGAGAGGTTGTTTTTTATACTTGCAAGAGCATTTGATTTTCAGAGCAGAGGGGGTCTGCTGGGGTGGAATGGCATAAGTAGAGAAGACAGTGCAAGGCAGCTTGATGGACTGAACATTAGTTTGTGGGCAGTTGTTAGCTGTAAGTATGTAAGGTGGTGAGGGAGTTCTTGCCTATGTGTGTGCAATGGATATACATTTTAAGGCCCTGTGGCTACCTGTCAACCATCCATGGGCCTAATTTACAGGACCTACTGATGTCATCCACCTTAGAAGCACTGGCAGACACTCTCAAAGCACAGAAGCTCCATGGCATGTGCGATAAGCATGTAGCACTATAGTATATACAACTAGATAGGTTGGGGTTCTAATTTCAATAACACCAACTCTGGGAGTGTGTGTGTAAGCATATCCCCTTGTAGTAGTGTGTCTGTTTTGTCTATGTGTGTGCAATGATTATGCATTTTAAGACCCTGTGGCTACCTGTCAACCCCCCCATGGGCTTTCTTTACAGGACCAGCTGATGTCATCCACCTTAGAAGCACTGGCAGATACTCTCCAAACATAAAAGCTCAGTGGTGCATGTGATAAGTACTTAGTACTATAGTATATATAATGAGAGAGGTAAGGGTTCTAATCTCAACAATATCAATTCTGCAGTATTTTGTTCTTGCCTATGTGCATGCAATGCTTATACATTTTAAGGCCCTGTAAGTAGCTGCTTGCCCTAAATAGCCCGTATCTACCTAGGCATAAATGCTATCCACCACCACCTACATTTGTAGGTAATGAACACCCAGGTGACATGTAGCAAGGGTAGCATGAATTGTCATGGGGTATGCATGCCGGATTAATCTGTCTGCCTCCATTGTCCTTGATACACTGTTCTACACATATGCACCTAGGAAAGCATGCACATATACAGCTGTACCTTACTGATGTCACATTTCTGTGTTACTACCATGCCATCCTGAGCCACTGTATTGGCACCAGGTCTCCACAGCACAGACACTCAAACCCCTGGAACAGAAAGTGAAAAAGTTCTGAGAGATACCTGTCAGTCAGGAACACTAACACACCAACCTAACATTATGGAACAAAAGTAGTAACACTTTGATTTGTACTCATGACACATGCCAGCATACAACACATTTCATGGCATAACACTAACACACTGCAAAATGTCATGGAATGTACTATAGTCAACCTGTGCATCAGACACATATTTGCACGTCTCTGCATTTATGTTATGGATGGCAGGAATGTGGCAGAGGTATCATCACATGCACAGGGTGTGATGTGGGGTTGCCAGAGGCCTAGGGTGTGCCAGTTGATTGTGTGTGTGAGTCAGGAAGGGGTGCTGGTCAGCTGGGCAATGAAGTGCTGCTGTGTGTGTCTGTTGGTGACCTGCATGTCACAGTGATGTGTGAGTGTGTGCACATACACAGTCAAGCCATATGCTAGCCCTACATGAGGGTATGTTGGACAGCTGTGGACCATGCATGGAAGAATGTATGGTTCACTGTCTCCTGCCACAAACATGGGAACTGGCACTGCCAGGAGTGTCACTGCCACCATCAGGCTCAGCATCAGATGCGCTACTATTCGCTGACAGTGACTGGTGTCTGCTAGGGCCATGTCCCTTATGGGACAACTCATGACCACATGCCCATGGCCTTCCACATTGTAATGTGGACAGCACCCAACTTTCTGTAGTGCTGGAGGTACTGCCACTATGGGAGCATGAGTATGCACAGTTATGTGGACTCTCAGCGGATGTTGTGGCTGACCTATGACCAAGTGTCTGACACCCTACTCTCACCACATGTTCTAGCATAGACAATGTGCAGTCAAGGACTGACAATGTCTCACCCTATCGTCTATTCACTACATCAGAGAAATGATGCATGGTGTCACCAGTGTGGGGGAGGGAGTCACAGATGTCAGCCAGTGATGTATCCATGATCCTGAGCCTCAATCTGGTGTTGTGTTCAAATGTGCCTGTGCCTCCATGACTGACCGAAACATGAATTGAGTCACTCATGATGTGACGCCTATGACAGGTGGTGGATGGGCAGCAGTTCTCCTTCGAGCACCCTGTCAACCTGCCTCTGTGGAACCTTGCCAGCTCTCTGGCTATGACTAGCGTCTACACTTATTGATGCCATAGTTGCCACACTTTCCTGTTCGATGCCACCACACTCTGACTGTCTGATATCTGTGGCTGCAGGGGACTGGGTATGTGTGAGCATATTGACTGTGTGTGGGGACAATGGAGAGGAAGTGGGATGTCAAGCCATGGGACAGGCTCAGCCCCCCAAAACCCGACCTGTGCCTCACAATGGCCACCATCATCATCAGACTCCAGTGAGACACTGACATCAGTGTGTGTGGGGGATACACTCCAACCCCCATGGTCACCTGTGAGGAGGAAGACAACATAAGTACATTAAGTTGACTGTCACTGAATAAGCAATTCTCTCACCTGACTCTGTGTAGGTAAATATTGTAAATATCACAGTATTTCTATTGTCTACACAGCAAGTTTTTACCTTACTTAATTAAAACATCTGCATGCAAATTGCCCCCCTTCTAATGTAAAAACACAAGAAATCTCAGATATTTATTTTACAGATGGTTGATCATGCTGTGCTGAATGGAAATACCTGTAAACTGTGTTCACTATTATCTGTTAACTGTGTTTTATGATGTATATTTTATGCATTTGCCTTTCCTTACTGTATGAATTTTTATACTTGTATTTTACCTTTAACATTATGTAACCATTATTGTATTGCTTATGGAGCTTTTCTTCCCAGGCCTCCACTGAAAATGGGCACATTCTGGCCCAGTGGACTTCCCCAGTAATCAAACTGAAAATAAAATAAATAAATAAATAATACCTACACCATTATGTCTGGTAATCCACACACACTCTCTCTCACACACACACACACACACACACACACACACACACACACACACACACACACACACACACACACACACACACACACACACACAGGTGAGGTGCCACAACTGCATTACACATATCACATCGTATTTCTGATCCCATGCACAATACACAAGCAGACTACAACATACACAGACAAGGCAGGCCCTTAATAACATGCACTGCAGCTACATCCAGTAAATGTTGCCAGTAGTATACACCTGTGAGATAAGCAATATGTCAAGGTATGTGATAGACCTGCACCTAAAACACAAAGCACCCATCTTGACCATAATATTGACCCCTGTATAGCAGACTGCATAGATCTTCACAAAACTAAGTGCAAATATGTTATAGCTCCTGCAAATACACTACTATAATTACCAATTAAATGCACTTAAGTTAACCCCTCTGAAACTGAACATGCAAGTATTGTACTCTGGCTAAGCATATCTGTTGTGCCTACAGCAAAATGGCAGCCCTTAATATTCTTAGGGTATATATGATCCATACAAAAACAGTTTCACGCTCACCGGCTACAGGACATTAGACTCTGGCCACTCCTAACATACGTAAGGAAATGTGAGGGAGAAGTATTGTCAGCAAAAACAAATGTGACATTGTTACAGGATAGTATGTGTGAATATCAACATGTACAGTAGGAACTATGATCCTGCTCACATTGCTGACATTCTGATTATGTGTGCACAAGTGTGTTTTACAAAGAAACTGCCCCCAAATGGAGATTGACCTGACATCCATATACTGGTATGCAGTGGCTTCCACAATGACTGATACAGTATTACAGTGATGAACACAGGAGGCTTACCTGGACGCTCCTCTGCTGTGGAAGTTGTGGCACCCACCTTCACAGCATATGGGGTGATGGATGCTAGGTAGCTGGTAGTTATCCCAAGTTCGCCACAAATTCCTCTGTGGCCAAGAGTAGTTGTATTGTTGTTGGTCCTTCACTAGTGGCAGCACGGTCCCTGGCCACAGCAGCGCCCCCTTGCTGTGCAGTATTTATCATATCTGTTGCCTAGTGTTGGACCTGCTCATAGCTTCTTTCCTGTAGCCCTACTTGATCTACTGCTGTGATGAGGTCAGCCCACAGTGCAACACATTGCTCACAATTCTGGTAACTCCTAGAGAGCAGTATGTTGTGATGCAGTCTGAGGCCATCCAGGATCACATAATTTTCCACAGCTGAAAATGGCAGGTGGCTTTGTCTATCCACCCTTTCTGAAAGACAAGAAGAGGGAAACACATCACAGGATCACATACATTGCTCTCCACTATATACACACCCTTCACATCCAAACTGGTCTGCACTATCCTCCGATAACTCCCACACCATACCCGCCATATATCAACACAGTATGTATGTGGCTATCAGCAACATAGTGTCAATACTGGTTATGTCCCTGTGTGCTGTGATGGACTGTGTTGTATGTCTCCACTACCATCAATGCCATCTACTGTAGTGTGTCCCCTATGGACAACATACCAGTACCAAGTCATATAGCCACTGTCGGGCAAATAGGTGAGTGTTACTACAAGTATATGGGGACAGTCCAGCAACATCTGTGTGACACAATGACAGACAGCACTGCAAACATCCTGTAGAGTATCTACCCTGTAGGTGTCCAACTTCTGCAGTACACAGATGTTTGTGGAATGTTTATGTGTGCCTGATATATGTGGACCCTTTGCCAGAAACATGTGGATGTCTGGAAAATGGTTGGACAATACTTAATGGTTGATCTCAGAATGTGGGGAATCTAGCTGTCACACATCAGAACCCTCAGAAAACAGTTATGCTACAGTAATATCTATTACTGTATTCATTCCCTTTCTTTGTATGATCAATATGTATACTCTGTTACTGAGGGCAGGCCTGTGTCCCCCCCACTACTACTGGCTATGACCAGAACTCCTGCTGTAGGGGGTCACCAGGTATGCTAGCAATAGCTCTCAAGCAATGAGATATGAATGTCGACTAAGCAGTACCTAGCCAGAGTACATCGGGTACAGACAGGGACACCTGTACAATGTTTGAATTATTCCTCTGTGACATTCACAGACTGAGAGGAGCTGAATGACAGTACATCATGTGATATGCTAGCTGTTTCCACCATTATGTACTGTCACTATCGTCTAACAGACAATCCAGTAGCATTCGTACAGGAGCCGATCATTGTAGGATGGTCTGAGAAGGCCAGAGCTGTGATCTATGTCACAGCAGACACAGTTGAAAGGCATGACTGTAGGTGCTGGACATGTCATTCCAGAGATGCACTTCAGATGTACTGTTGCAATCCCCATTCCCCATAACTGCATCCTGCTATCTGCGTCCCATTTAATGGGACTTTTATTACATACCTGGTAGAGTGCTGTACTCCTTTTTGTGCAGAAATCCTGAGGAAAAGTGCTTCTGAAGTCACAGTCTGTCTTGGTAAAGCAAGTCACAAACCTGTTTACCATAGGCAGCTGCTTGCTTTTTGTAGGTAATGCTCATTAACAAGTGATTGCTTGTGCACCAATCCGTGGCTCAGCCTTGCTAATTGCATCCAGAACAGCAGGGTTGCACTTTTATTTAGCCAATGCAATGACACAACAGTGCTATATTTAAGGCCTTCATGTAGGCCTTGGCCCCTTTCCTAGTCTGTGAGATGGACATTATAACAGCATTGCAGAGAGTAGGTAAAAATACTGTCCACTGTTGGGATTTTTGTGGCATGTCCTCAGTTTTGCATGCTGTGTTTGACCACTGTGAAATGACTTTCAGATTATGTGGCAGTTCAGTGTTAAACAATGTGGGTTGAGGTCAGTAATATGGAAGAAAGATGTGAATGTCATACATGATATGTATGAGAATGTGCATGCTGCTGCAATAGCTGCTGGTCTATCAGCTGTGTATGTTTGTAAGAGAAGACTGTGACTCATGTCCCTGTTGCTTGACCTTTAACGACCCCACCCCTTTATGTACGGGTGTTGTGTGGATCCCGTGTTCTAGGAGGTTGTGAGGTATGGTAGGTCTGTAGCAGGTAGGTGAACATACTGTTGCATATGTTACAAGTTGTAGCTGCTGCATTTTGCCCAGGAGTCATACTGGGGAGGGTGAACACTTTGGAGGATAGCAAGCTGTATGTGTCAGTAAGGGAGCAGTGTCAGCTCTGTTGTTACAGCAGAGCTAGGTTGAGGGTAACCATAACAGTCCAGCTCTGGCATGTGATTAAGGTACATATGGTATGTACTATTTCCATTCAGAGAGTGATAGGCGATATTTAGGAAGTCTATACATATTTGTGCAGTGTGTCCCTACCTACAAACCTTTGATGTGCTAACATGGGTAGCAGTGAATGCAGTAGCAGCAACCTGTTCTGCTTAAAATTGCAAGACTCAGTCATTATTTGCTGTTTTCACAAGCATGTTATTGAAGTGCAACACACTGGATTAGAACCCAGGACTGTGGGTGGCAAAATGTACAGCATGTTAGGAATTTAATAAACTGAGCTACTGAGTCAAGGCTACAGCAGTTGTATTTGTAAGACATATGTGCATGTATACAGTCTGTTACACAGGATTGGCATAAGCATGTGTGTTCGGATGGATATAATGTGTGACACTGAACTGTTTGCTATTATTTTCTGACCTCAGTCTGTACTGACTTGCCAGTACTTCAGCACACAGAATAGGTTTTGTAAAAACTTTGCCAAAAGTAGGTGGCACAATTGTGGACATTCTGCAATAGTCTGTACAGTTGACAGCTATACCTGCTATCCCAGGCCTCATGTATACCCATCATCATTTATTTGGCTGGGTACTGGTTTGGTGTCTGCATCACAGTGACAAGTACACAGTCAATTTTCACATGATTTGTACAAGCATTGTGTCATTGGCAATCGGGATATGTTTATGGAAACACCTCGTTCACTTCAGAGCTGCATGGCCTAGTGAACTAATGCACTATGCTAAAGTTAACAGTGTCCTGAGTTTGGGACTTGTCAAGGGTGATTGTTTTGCAGATGTGCCTAACAGTTTCAGAAACAGAGAGGGAAATTAAGGCAGTTTTAAGCAGGTTTGCACACCATGACTCTCCACTTAAACCCTTGCTACTTTTAAAAAAGAAAAGAAAAAAGGGGTTATAGGAAAGCTGTGAAATGGGGGTAAGTAGGGGAAAACATACTGAAAGGGAGGTAGGGAAGTGCAGGATGGGTGTAGGAAAGGACCATAGCTCTCCATTTCTTCTGCAGCAACAGTTATGCAGGTTGTAGTGAATTTGGAATTTGGAGCCTTACACCCCAGAGAGAGGGGTGAGGGTGGCATAACTGTGTTGATTAATTCATTTAATAATTGATTGTGTCCAGTGGACACAGGTGCAAAATGGAGAGCTATGTATGGGGCGATATATATATTTTTTGGAACCAGGTGCCCTTTTTTTTCTTCAAGTAGAGAGTGGATTGTTGGGGAAGGGATATAGATATATGTGGGGAGTAAGTTGGGTAGGAGAGGTTGCATTTGCAAACAGACAAGACAGACAAGACAGCATACAGGGGTGGTGTGTGACACATGAGAGTGGTAAACACCTTGGACGGAGAGGGTGTTGTGGAGTCAGAGAGCCATGTGTCATCAGGTGGCAGCAGTGAGATTGAGCTCCCTACCCATAGGCAGTCAACACTGCTCCTTCACTGCCCTGAAGGTGGCTGTGCTGGAGGCTGGGTGCCGGAACCACCTTGATGCTTCAGGTTGGCTAGTGTGCCCTCAGTCCAGCACAGTCAATCCTCATAGCCATGGTGCATGACCCTGTACACCATTTATGGTAGCTGTTGCTGGGTGTCAACCCCCCTTCACACCCACCTTGGGGGGGCAGGCCCCATGTTCTGAGGTGGTTTCACCTGGAGGTGGGCAGGGCCAGCAGAGGGTGCAACACCAGGTTGGGTCCCAGACATGCTGGGACCCAGTGCCACAGCCTGCTGAGGTAGGGTAGGTGGACTGCCAAGAACCAGCCTACCCAGTTGAGTTATGATGCTGAGGTATTTCAAAGTGTATAGGTTAGTAATGAACAGAACATTTAGTTAGTTATAACAGCATGCCAGAACATTGCAAATAACCCAGTAACGTAACATTGCACAGCATATGGAACACAACAATAAGTGTGATAACAGTCAGTATAGTAACAGCATCCCAGTAACAGTTATGGCATAAGGCCAACAACATAGATAATTTGACAAGGTATGTTAGTATGCAACCATTGTAATACATAACAATAATAAAACACAAGGCCCAACATAATGTTTTGAAAACAACAGATGTTAATAGTAAACCATAAATGATGTATAACAATAATAAATGATGATGCTGATAAGTGGTGGGGGAGACAGAAATACAGTCCAGTACTACCAGTATAGGCTATATTGTTTGCAACAGTATTCTTATATACTCTACAGGTCTGCCCTTACTTTATGTATACAAGTGCCCTATAGCTTCTGTAGCATGTACATACTTCTCAAGCTATCCACATGGAATAGTATGGGCCAAGCTGTAACACCTACAGTTACACAACTACAGGGGACTATTACATGTCAGTGGGACATATATGATTACCAAGGTGTACTGTGGACTGATGTAGTGTGACTATGCTATTGACATAAATCATGTCAATGATAGATCTGTGACCAAGTGATTAGGCAACAGTGACCACAGTCCATGGCAATGTGACACTTGAAAGACATTTATTGTGTACAGTACATAGAGTTTACGACTATCATGCTATCCTTGGCAGGCATGGAGTTAGACTATCAGCAGACATTCACAGACACACCAGGCATACAGCCATACCAAGATATACATTTTATTTACTGTAGTAACTCTTATTAGTATGTACTTGTTGCCTTTATTTTCTGATGTCTTATCAGATTGCTGAGCAATGCTGTTAGCACTCTGGTACATCTGAATACACAAATTATTAACCCATTCTAATGGCTACTACAGCCATTTATTTACCTGTCATTCCTGTGGGAAGAACATCTATTAACAATACATAACTGCTTCTATAATATTTAGTAGTATCTTTCACTGGTTTTGAACCCCGGTCTGTGTGTGACAAAATGTACATCATACCTAGCATTTATCAAATTGAGCTACTGCTGCACATTGATCAACTCATATGTACCTAGAGCTCACCTGGTAACAAAATATGACCTGGTAACAGAGATAGAGTTTTATACAAGACTGCAGTCACACTTGAACATAACATGCATGAGATTCATACATGAAAAAGACAGTAGGTGAACTGTGCATTAATACATGGAATGCAGGTGTAGACAATTAACCCCTAGTAGGTGGAAATATCTGTGATGTCTACAAACCATATCGGAGTGCTGGGTTGGCTACCTGACCAATATACAGTTGCAGATGGTATATTTGCTGTCTACAGCTATTATAGTTTCATGCTTGCCTGCAGCAGCATACCTAAGAGCAGGAATGCATATAGCTGAAATGCAATGGTTAACACAAGATAATCCTGACATACACAGTATACCCTGAGCATTCCTGCTATTGCTTCAGATCTTAGTGCAGAACAAATATCAAAATGCATTATATCTTGTAGTACAGCTCCACATCTACAGTTTAGCAGAACACTTTTTATTAGCTAACCTCCAGTCACTTAGTGGGATTCTTTGTGTTTTAGTTCACAGCAGATGTAATACCCGATTTCATGACCAACAGCCCAAAATACACACATATTGCACAACACAGCTTTATTAGGGGTGACTTTGTGCAGTGATTCGTATATATTTCCAGTCTTTATTGAAGCTCATTTAATGCAGGTGTTGTAATACAGCTGTAATTCCGCAATCAATGTAGTATAAACATGTATTTCCTTAACATTATTGATGCAGTAGAAACCTTGGTTCCTTAACATTATTAATGCAGTAGAAATTTTATTATCATAACATTATCAGGTTTTATGATTTCATCCTAATTGAACTGTACCTGGCATTACTCACTTATTTCACTCCAGATCTATGACCACATTCATTGCGGTACAATCAAAGCTGAATATACTTAGTGGCAATTAATAATTTACCCCTTCTTATTTATATGCCTATAGATTGCAAGTTACATCTGTACTCACCACACTCATGACACAACCTGGCCAGGTGCCCTGCATGGGCGTCTAGGTTGTGAGCCCTCTCCTTTGCAGGTGTGGGGGGAAAACACACCATTATGTGTACCTGTCTATCACACATTCAGAGTAGGTTTTGGTCAAACTATGATAACAATATTTACAAACTCATCTGGTGTTCCTGTCTCGAGCAACTTGGACCCAGATGTTCAAGAAATCCTGCTTCTGATGCCTCAGGTCATCATAATGATGACACACCTGCTCACCTTTGCGTGGGATACCAGTTACACTGATGAGATCACATGCCAGCCAGTTCCAGGCCTCCAACCTGTACTCCAATCCCTGGTACTAGCCCTGCAGCAGCCGGACATCATGGTATTTAACAAGGAGTCCAACCATGACCCTGGACTCTAGAATGCCCCAACCCTGTGCCCGGAAGTATGCACCCTCTCCAACCCCTGCCATAGTTCCTGCAAAGTTCAAACTCCAACAGGTTATGGCTGTATTATTGCCTGTTGCACTTAAATAAGAGTGTTTTTCCACCCTTTACCATTGGGCAATTTTTAAAAATGTGGTGCTTCACTTGGCAACACGCAAACCTGCTGAGCTCAGCTGAGCAGTGTTAAATGGGCATTGCTTAGCAGTGCTTTGCACCAGTTAACAATGCACAAACCAGCTAAGCACTGCTAAAACATTCATGGTTTAAGCAGTGCTTGGCAAGGCTTAGCTGTGCTTAGCAGAGCTTAGTTGGGTGCACCAAGAAGGATTTAAATATAATTTTCATATTGTGTATTTGCAGCGTAAATGCCTAATAACATGTCTGTGCATACATACAATATTCAATCAAGGGTTTAAGAATACTTCTCATAATATGTATTTGCAACATAAATGCTTAAGAATCTGTTTATATATTCATATAAAATTCAATCAGGGATTGTATAGTGCTTGTCATAATTGTGTATTTGGAAAATAAATTTTATAACCTGTCTGTGTAATCAAACAAAATATTTAAGCAGGATTTGGAATAATTCTTATAAATGTGTATTTACAAAGTAACATGCCTGTGCATTTGAACCCATTACCTACTGCACATAAGGCTGCCACTCTAACCATTAAGCTACGTGGGCACATAGAGTCCTGCTATACTTTTATATATAACTGTCCACTATGTTTAAGCACCACTGAGCACTACAGCACACCATGCAAACAAGCTCAGCTATCCTTAAACTTGACCTTTTAATTCATAATTAAATGTACCAGTTTCTATTTTAAGATATCTAGCACATGTCCACTGCTACATGCCGTGCCATGCAAAAAAAAAAAAAAATACAATTAAAAGCAGTTTTAATTTCACTTTTTTCAGTTGCCTACATTGATATCTGATGCTTTGACAGTATAGGGGGTGCGTTCCTCATCTCTGGACACAGTAACACACTTCCTAAACTGATTCAATAACTGTGTAACATGGCTATCCCTCAGTAACATGGCCATATTATTATGCAAGGCACACTGCTGAGGGGATTTCTACATACACAGCCATGGTACCTTCCGTGTAGGCCTTACACTATGCTTACACAGATTTTATTAAATCCTAGGGTCATTTTACCATACTAAAAATGGGCAACAAGTACTAAGAAATGCATGACAAGCAGCCAAGTTATAACACACAAGTGTTATGCTGTTGTAATCATAATTGCAGCTAGTCAGACCATGCTGGAAACTATCTGTCCCAGTGACTGGATGCACCTATCTTGTATACTTTTTGTCAAATAATGTGCCACTCTTTCCATGAAAGTATACATATTTCTAGTTGTATATCAAACAGTGTGAAAAGAACAGTCTAGGTCTAAGATAACTTACAACATTATATGATGGTGGGCTGAACAGGGTTACATATAACTGACTTTTATTCCACTATGCTGTATATAATGACAACATGTAATCTGCCTATAATTGAGGCAAGTATACATTAATTCATAGATTATTATAGTACTAGGAAGACTTAGGTATTACATGAAGATAGACCCACTGTCAATATTCATACATAATAAAACTGTGCAGATGCTGTTGTTGTAAAACGAATATAAGTTCAGCCTTTTGGTGGAGGGTAAACACATATATGTGAATGTTTGCTTTAGAAAGACTTAACTCATTCAAGCCTAAAATGCCTTTTTGTATACTTCCAGTTCAAATCCATGGCTCCTTATGGTGTCCAGACATATTTTGGGTCTGAATTCCTTAACTAAGCGACTTGCCAACTTACCAGTTAAAATAAGCAGTGCTAGAAAGTGTAAAGAGTTATTTACAAAATAACACTAAGATTGCTAATCTAGGATGTGCTGCAGTAGAGAAATTAATCACTATTTCCTAGTTATTATTCATATTTTCATACTCGTGCCCACATATGTATAACTGATAGCCCTACATATTGTTATTGAGTATGGTGTGACATGCCATGATGGGACACAGGGAAATTCATTGTCATTGTTCATTCGTATCACACTATACCTAAGGTATTGTTAGATGTTTGTTAGTGATTATGAAAATAAGCAATATTTCCACTTGAACTTAATACTTCAAAAAAAAAAAAAAAACAAGTGACTTACAAACTACTGCATGACATCAGGTGAAATCTTAAATGTTGCTAAAAAAATGCCTTTGATATTTACACTGCTAAGCTGCACAACATGAGATATATTCAATGTTCTAATGTCTCACTTCCTGTATCTGTAAAACCCATGCCAAAAACAAAAACAAAAACAAACAAAAAATATATATGTATGTATGTGTATGTACACATATATACATATATATATATATATATATATATATATATATATATGGGTCTACTTTAAAACACCGACACGCAAAACACCGACGACGAGAACACCGAGACCGGAAGATCGACAACTGATATGACCGACAGTTGAAAAGCACGAAACTTCACATGCCCGGCAAACCACAATCCCGACAATCAACAAAACAAAACAAATACCTTTTCTGAAAAACACACAACACAAGCACAACAAAAAACTTACAAACCTACACTAAACCTTACATACACAACTATCTATGCACTAACCTTAACCCAATCCCTAACCCTAAGGTCCGTCACTATTGCATACTTACCTAACCCGCGCCCTAACCCTAACTCACTTAACCCACCCCTAACCCTAAAGTCTGTCACTATCGCACACTTACCTTAACATGTCGGTGTTCTCAGCGTCGGGCTTTTAAACTGTCGGTCATCTCAGTTGTCGATCTTCCGGTCTCAGTGTTCTCGTCATTGGTGTTTTGCATGTCGGTGTTTTCAAGTAGACCCATATATATATATATATATATATATATATATATATATATATATATATATAGTTCCACTTTGAATCATTGAAAGCTTGAAACATCAAAATTCTGATCATCAAGACCAGAACATCTAGTTTCAAACCATCGAAGGTTCAAAGGGAACATAAAAAAAAAGAAAAAAACTCTAAAAACCATGTGGGGGGCTGCGCCTGCCCGAACTTTAATATACCAACTCCGAGATTGCACTACAGTGGGGTAAAGGGAAATCTCCATTTTAGCTCTATATGCAGAAGCGTTAAATGGGAGATTTCCCATATCCTGTCTGCAGTGCCATCACAGAAATGGCACATTCACAGACACAGTGTGCAGGGCACCTTGCTGCCCTGCAGAAACACTAGCTTTTTCCCTTTTTTACTTACTTTTTTTTTCCCCTTAACAACATCGATGTTCTAAACACTCGATGATATGGTCTCGACCATATGAATTTCGATGGTTTAGAATTTCGATGTTTTCAAGTGGAACCATATATATATATATATATATATATATATATATATATATATATATATATTTATTTATTTATTTATTTTATTTTACATTTGTTGACCAAGCTAGTCTAACTGGATACATGTCCATTTTCAGTAGAGGCCTGGGGAGAAAAGCTCCGAGAAACATACATAAGGACAATATAGTAAGTTACAATAGTCAAAGTATATAACAGCTGTTGTTAGTAAAATACAATACTCCTAATGAGCATAACACAAGACAGTACAAGGTAATGTGCAAGAGATGTTACTATATACATATATACATATTTTAAATTGCAATAACATAGTCTTTGGTTGATTAAGGATGGGTCAATAAAGATAAAGTGTAATAAAACTAGTGTATGGAGAGAAAGTTAGTCAGGGTTAGTACGGGGGCATAACCAAGGAGTACTGAGAAATAGTCTTAGATTCTGTTTAAAAAGTGTCAATGAAGACAGAGATATGAGTTCAGTGGGAAGAAGATTCCAGTGCTTACCAACAGTATTAGAGAACAGAGAGGCTCCTGCTAAGTTGTTGGATCTGCTGGTGTTGATAAGGTGTTTGTTAGAGGAGTGTAAATATTTAAGATTGTTATATGGGGTAATGAGGCAACAGAGTATTAGATTGTTGTTGGGTTGCTACAGGGTCCTATGGACTATGACAAGCTGGTGAAATTGTAGTTGGTTTTGGAACTCTAGCCATCCTATTTGCTTAAGATTAAGACAGTGATTAGTTGTAAAAGGAGAGCCAGTGGCAAATTTAGGAATATTATTATAGGAGATAGTCAGTTTGTTGAGGTTGTTTTTAGAAAGATTAGTGTATATAGGTGAAGCATAGAGTAGGGTGGAGATTAGGTCAGTTCTGGCTATGGTGGTCCTGGCTACTGGTGTAAGAAAGGGTTTGAGTCTATAGAAGGACCCCAATTTCTTGTTGACTGTTTTTATTGTGCTGTTTATATGAGTATCAAAGCTAAGGTTGTTAGCTATTGTTATTCCTAAAAGTTTAGTGGTTGAGTCGGGAGATATGATAGTGCCATTATCAGATAGAAGTGTGAAATTTATTGGTGTGGATTTTTGGGTTGGTGTGAAAAGTAAAAGTTTAGTTTTTTAGGATTTAGGAGGAGGCAGCGGTTTAAAAAAACATTGTTCTACTGTAGTAAATGCTTTTTGGATAAGGGACTGTAGTTCAGTTGGAAATGTGGCTGAACAAATTATTGTGGAGTCATCTGCGTATTGAATACAGGTGGCATCAGGAATTGCTGAGTGAAGGTCATTAATAAAACTGGAGAATAGGAGTGGGCCTAATATAGAGCCCTGTGGAACACCTAGAGAAATAGGGAGGTGAGTAGATAGATTGTTTTCCCATAGCACAGCCTGTTGTCTATTGTCTAAGTAAGATTTAAACCAATTTATGGCTAGAGGGTCAAGTGAGAGGGATTTCAGTATATTTAAAAGGAGCTGGTGATTAACCATGTTGAAATCTTTAGATAAATCAATAAAGACTGCAGAGGAGAGAATTTTGTTGTTACGGTTTTTGTTGGCAAAGTCTGTGAAGGTTAGCAGGGCAGTGGTAGTACTGTGGAAAGGTCTAAATCCGTGTTGACAATTGGCTAGTAAGTTATTTTGGAGTAGGTGGTTATGTAGTTGCTTATGGATGCATTTCTCCATAATTTTTTCTAGGGGAGATAGAAGAGCAATAGGACGATAGTTAGAAACGCCATTAAAATTCTCACCTTTATGTAGTGGGATGATGTGAGAAATTTTCCAGATAGATGGGATAGTTCCTTCATTTATGGTTCTGTTAACTAGAATGGAGATGAGATAGGCTATGGCTTTAGCTCCATTTTGCAGATATTTTGCTGGACGTTTGTCAGCTGAGGGGGTAGTAGGTTTTAGTTTCTGGAGAAGGGAGCAAATAAAAGAAGTTGGAATTGGTTTTAACTGAAATGATGGAGGTGGGCTTGTAATAAATGTAGGCAGATTTGAGGTATCTGGAGATAGTTGACTAGCAAGAGTTTGGATGGCGTCTGTGAAGAAAGAATTGAAGGCATTAGCTGTTTGTGTGGGATTATCAGGGTTAGAGTTTTGTGGGTTAGGTGTGATAGATTGACCGGGGTATAGTAGTTTGTTAATGCTAGTCCAGATCTTTTGTGGCTTCTTATGGTAAGTTTGTTGTAGTTGGAAGTAGAAGTTCTTTCTGTCTAAGAGGATGGCTGTTTTAGTACTATTTCTAAGTTGTCTAAAGGTTTGGTGGTCAGTGGGATTTTTAGTAGTACGCCATTTTGCCCAGGATATATATATATATATATATATATATATATATATATATATATATATATATATATATATTGCAGTCTTTTGGCATTACAAAAAATTGGAACTCAAACTCAGTTATTACACTCAAAACAACATTTTCAGTTTTACATAGTATTGCTGTTAAATTTAAAAGAGGTCATTGGAATAAGATCTATAAATCATACTAAGACTGTTAGTGGTTGGGATAGCCTTGAAATCTCAATATTGAAACACCAAAATTCTTAATGTTTTAATTGTATACAACAATTACAACAAATACAGCAACAAAACATACAGCAAAGCTTTTGACACAGTCTTCCATCCTATCCTCCTATCTAAGCTATCCATGCTCAACCTATCTCCTACATCACTATTCTGGTTCCCCAGCTACCTCTCTGATAGGTTACAATCAGTTAGATGGCTGTCATTCTGCTCTCCCTCCATTCCAGTCACAGCAGGTGTTCCACAGGGCTCTATCCTGGGCCCCCTTCTATTTAACATTTTTAATAATGAACTGTACACATCCTGCAAAAAATCAGCTCTAATCTAATATGCTGATGATTCAACCCTCATCTCCATTGCTTGCAATATCTCTGAACTCCATAAACAAACTCATGACACCTTTCTATCCATTGAAAAGTGGCTGTCAGACAATCATCTCATCCTAAACCCTAAGAAAACTAAACTTCTACTCTTTCTCCCTCGTTCACTCTCCCATCTTAAGTCTACATTTGTCATCACATCCTCTAATAACACCATCATGCAACCTGAACCTCACACTAAACTTCTAGGTGCCATCATTGTTGATGAACTCAAGTTCAACCAACATATGCTCTATTGTATAAAAAAAACACACCAGAAATGTGGCCCGCTTTATTATAATAGAAAATGTCTTACTTCTAATGCTAGACTCTCCCTGGCACAGGTACTTCTCCTCCCTTTCCTTCTTTATGCCACCCATCCACAACCCTGTCCAAACTACAACAAATGTACCACAAAATTGCAAGGTTTATCACCAAGTCCCCTTACAACTATCACCATTGCTTTGCACTCAACTCCCTCAATGGCTTGAACTCCCCCAACTACTCCTTCAATCACAATTCCAAATAATACACTCAGTACTTTATAAACCTTCTTCCTGCCCAGGTCTCTCCTCTCTGGTATCCACCTATATCCCCTCTAGGACCAGGGAAACTACTCTATAAATGTTCTGCAGCCCAGGCTTGGAACAAGCTCCCCTTAAACATATGATCCATTACCAACCTATCACACTTCAAAAATTACCTCAAACTCTACCTGCTTAACAAAAAAACTTGTCCGTGTCATGACCCTACCTAACTCTTCATCTTTTCTACATTGCATTCCCTTCATATGTCCACTTCTTTAGTCTCAACTTTCTCCACTTTGTAACCTACTGGTATTTATCCAGAAATTCTAATCTCTAAGCATTTATAGCTTAATCATTTCAATTTGGACATTGTTATTTATTTGTAATGCTAATGCCTATTTTTCTATTTAGTTTTTTTTCTCTCTTCTTTGTTCCTTTATTGCTTACCTGCATTGGTGATTATATTATCTTGTAGCATAAATCTGTATAATACTGTAAATTATCTTTGAAACTGGAGCTATTGGAAATTACATTAACTTGGAGTATAAATCTGTATAATACTGTGCATTATTTTTGTAACTGGAGCTTTTCTCCTTGGGCCTCCACTGAAAATAGGCTTCTAGAACAGCTGGACTAACCAAGATAACAAATGTCAATAAATTAAATAAATAAAATTACCTTGATGATTTAATTTATTGCTAACATTGTATAACAGTATGGAATGTTGAATTTCTTCCTCTCTTAGTATATATTGTAAATGCGTTAAATCAATAAAAAAAATTTACTAGATTAGATACTCAGTATTATTTTTATTGCTAATTATACAATTAAACATACATTTCCATATTTCTGTAAATATCTCAATAAGTATGCACTCATAGTGGAGTTGCTTGTTATAATGTGAAATCGTGTATCTGGTTAACAAAAATGTTCTAGTAATATATAGCAAGGTTATCCAGTTTCCAATAAATGAGAATTTGGTATGAGTTTTGCAAAAAATATAATTTGGGGTTCATGTGCATTATAATGTATTATAGTATTTATGGAAAAGACTATGGATGCACTGTTATCACTGTAAAGAATGCTTCTTACTGATAACATTGTTATCTGCGTGGATTTAATACATTTTACTGTTTATAAAATATTTACCTTTCTAAGTCTATTTTTTTCAGAAAATGATGAGGAATTCAAGCTGTGTGCAATCTGCTAGCAGTGTAACATTCCACACCACATAGGTGTTAATGAGTTTATCGCAAAGCAAGAAACTACAGATAACTTATAGGAGGTAGTGAATCTATTCAGGAAAAGAAGGGACCTTAGCCTTAGAGTCCTTAACCTGAACCTAGGGAGGTTCATTACAAAAACTTAGAGATAAAACTTTGGATACCAGTAGGAGTAGATACGCAGAACAAAGATGAAGGATGAGACCTATCCCATTTTAGCTTGCCCATACAGCCTATGGCATGCATTTATGATCCCAGCTTGAGTGAATTGACAATGAACTAGGTGTTAAAAGAATATAAAATAACATGTTTTATTAAAGAAGTATCGATTTCTAAACAAGTTACAAGTGCTTGACTACTTTGAAGTCTGAACTGAAACTGGCTGCAAATCATGGCTCTCTTTTTTTAGTGTTAAGGTTGCTCAATTAGCAACTTTGATGCTCAAGAAGTACCATTTTTCACTATGGTTTAATACTTTATCTATCTATCTATCTATCTATCTATCTATCTATCTATCTATCTATATATCTATCTATCTATCTATCTATATCTATCTATATACATATTTATATCAGTCTATATATCTATCTGTATGCTTAACCAATATGTCTGTCAATCGGCTTCTCTATCTATCTGGCTGCCTTTCTATACATATAGATACACAGATATAATTACTGGTAGAAAGACAGATTTTTTTTGCTCAACTTCGAGTTGAGAGTTGTCAGACTTTAATAGCATCAGGTGCTACATGACTCAGTTATAGCTCGGTTCTGTATTGCAAGCTAGATGCAGAAGACATTTCATCCATAGTAGCAACACATGTCCATTTTAGATAGAAAATCTCACATGTATTGCTATGCAGTTAGTGCACCACACAATTCTCCATCTGTATGGTGCACTGATTACTGAAAGGAGTGCACCACAGCACTCTTCATTTGTATGGTGCACTGATTACTGAAGAGAGTTCAGCACAGTATTCTTCATTTTATGGTGCACTGATCACTGAAAGGAGTGCACCACAGCACTCTTCATTTTATGGTGCACTGATCACTGAAAGGAGTGCACCACAGCACTTCATTTTATGGTGCACTGATCACTGAAAGGAGTGCACCACAGCACTCTTCGTTTTATGGTGCACTGATCACTGAAAGGAGTGCACCACAGCACTCTTCATTTTATGGTGCACTGATCACTGAAAGGAGTGTACCACAGTACTTTTCATTTTTATGGTACATTGATTACTGAAGAGAGCTCATCACAGTATTCTTCATTTTATAGTAGTCTTCATTTTATAGTGCATTGATCTCTGAAAGGAATGCATCACAGCAGTTTTCATTTTATGGTGCACTTATCACTGAAGGGAGATCAGCATAGTACTATTCATTTTTTTTATGGTGGACTGATCACTGAAAGGAGTGTACCACAGTACTTTTTAATTTTTTGGTACACCTATCCCTGAAAGGAGTTCATACCAGTATTCTTCATTTTTATGGTATACTGACCACTGAAGAGAGTTACCATAATAATATTCATTTTTATGGTGCACTGATCTCTGAAGAGAAATAAACAGCAAGAAAGATGTTCAGCAGAATGGACTCATGTATCCAGTAGTTACAGTGTTTAAGTGCATTGAAGTGAATCAACAATCAGCATAGTATACCAGTGCAGTGAAGCAAATCTACAATCGGAATAGTACATAAATGCAGTTAACCAAATCGGCACAGTATATAAGTGCGGTGAAGTAAATCAACAATTAGCACACTGTTTAAGTGCAATGAAGTGAATCAACAATCACAGTATATAAGTGCAGTTAAGCAAATAAACAATCAACACAGTATATAAGTACAGTGAGGTAAATCAACATTCAACATAGTATATAAGTACAGGGAAGTGAAACACCAGTTAGCACAGCATATAAGGGCAGTTAAGTGAATCAGCAATTAGCACAGTATATAAGTGCGGTGAAGTGAATCGGCAATTACACAGTATATAAGCACAACAAAATGAATCAGCAATCAGCACAGTATATAAGTGCAGTGAAGTGAATCGGCAATTACACAATATATAAGTGAAGCAAAGTGAATCAGCAATCAGCACAGTATATAAGTGCAGCAAAGTAAATCAGCAATCAGCACAGTATATAAGTGCAGTGAAATAAATCGGGAATTGGGTGAAGATGCTGCAAACGTATTGAAATGATTCAGCAAGGCTCAGGTGCCATAACAGTAGAACATTAAGGGTGCAATAAAAAAGAACAACCTACTATCACTGATGCTAGAGCAGTATAAGAACAATATGCAAAATAGTAATCTTACTGAAATGCTGAAATGCAGAGTGCAAAATGCTAGTAACAGAGCTGGCTCTTCTAGAAGTGCTATGATATTAGATACCACAAAGTTATCAGTGTGCTTAACAGTGGATTTTGCACCAGTATGGTCAAGCCATATAAAATGGGTCTTCAGCAATGACAGTGCATGTCCCTAATGCCAACAATGATTTATTTGTAAGATGTATGATTTGTCAGCGATGTTCCTGAATTATAGAGCATTAGTGCACAGCAGTGTGCAACCACACTGAACAGCACATAACTATGTGCAAAAGTACAATCCAGCAAGTGCAATATATTACAGAATTTGCTTGACAAGCAACCGGAGAGTCATACCAGTTATATCTGTAAGTACCAGAGTCACATTGATAAAAACTACCTCTTGGCTGTTAAGGCACTAGGTGGTTGAAACACTTGAAGCTGTTGAAAATACATCACAGGAGTACACAATACTGCTACACAAGACAGAGTACTTCCTTTATGTTGCAAGACTGATTTTGAGGTCAGATAATGCATTTTAGTTCAGAACAGTAGAGCTTCACCATCTCCAAGCACACTAAGTTCATGCAAACAGTACGGACTACACAATATACTTGATGCTACAAAAGTACAGGATTCTTAAATGTCTGTTGTACTTTGTGCTGCTAACAATTGAGTAGGTTGGTATCCATGATAATGATTTGGAAACTGTTTGGTGTTGTAGTGGTTATAGCTGTATACAAGGACATGATGAAAAACTAATTTTATTGTGTGTGTGTGTGTGCATATGTGTGCATGTTTGAGTATGCCTCTTAGTTGTATATCTGAGTGTGCATTTTCATTTGTGTTTGTTAGAAGCCTAGCTTGAGATTAATGTCTATGCTTGCTTAACCAAATGAACACCTCATCTCAAGTGGTGGACCTTTGTATGTAAGATGTAATGTAGTTCCAGGATGTAGCTTTGCTCTGCCAAGTAACTGTCAATATATTGCACTTTGCACTCATTCATGCACTGAGACTCATGTATAAATGTACTTAGTGTTGCAGACTGAATTCAGGTGAGATGTTAAACCGAGGTTCCATCAGTTCAGGTGGATGTTAAATCCAATGGTACTCATGGAAGGTTCCATCAGTTCAGGTGGATGTTAAATCCCATGACAATCATTGAAGGTTCCATCAGTTCAGGTGGCTATTAAATCCCATGGCACTCATGGAAGGTTCCATCAGTTCAGGTGGATGTTAAATCCCATGGCAGTCATGGAAGGTTCCATCAGTTCAGGTGGATGTTAAATCCCATGGCAATCAATGAAGGTTCCATAAGTTCAGGTGGATGTTAAATCCCATGGCGCTCATTGAAGGTTCCATCAGTTCAGGTGGCTATTAAATCCCATGACACTCATGGCAGGTTCCATCAGATCAGGTGGATATTAATTCCCATGGCACTCATTGAAGGTTTCATCAGTTCAGGTGGATGTTAAATCCCATGGCAGTCGTGGAAGGTTCCATCAGCTCAGGTGGATGTTAAATCCCATGGCAATCAATGAAGGTTCCATCAGTTCAGGTGGATGTTAAATCCCATAGCACTCATGGAAGGTTCCATCAGTTCAGGTGGATGTTAAATCCCATGGCATTCATTGAAGGTTCCATCAGTTCAGGTGGATGTTAAATCCCATGGCACTCATTGAAGGTTCCATCAGTTCAGGTGGATGTTAAATCCCATGGCACTCATTGAAGGTTCCATCAATTCAGGTGGATGTTAAATCCCATGGCACTCATGGAAGGTTCCATCAGTTCAGGTGGATGTTAAATCCATTGGCACTCACTGAAGGTTCTATCAGTTCAGGAGGACGTTAAATCCCATGGCACTCATGGAAAAGAGAACAGAAAGTTTCCAGAATCCTGTTCAAATTTCCCTTAGGGGTATAAATACCAGCTTGGCTTTCCTCTGAAAAAAGGCTAGGAGTTTAGTAGAAGTAACCCAGTCAACAAAGGATAAAATAAATAAATAAATAAATAAATATTGTTATTTAAAGTAGATTACCTAAGGATGACAAATTAGTCAGAACAGACTAACTAGTGATTTACAGAGCTTAATTAGAATATAACCTGGCAATAGGAGGGGGTCAGCTGAAGGATAAATAAATAAAATAAATTAATAAATATCATTTAACATGAGAAGATTACCTAAAGTTGGCAAATGAGTCTGAAGAGATTAATTAGTGATTTAAAGAGTTAAAGTTGAATATAACCTGTTGATGGGGGAGGTCAGCTGAAGGTGTCATTTTGGGGATAAGAATGTACAATACTACTGTGACAAATAACTGGTTAAGACATACACATTTACTGGAGGTATGTAGCTTAAAGGTGTTGTTGACATGCCAGGATATGTGAGAAAAGAGTCTTTCTATGCAGTTAGCAGGCCTGCATGGACTGTGGTAATGCCATAAGATGCCAGAAAACTAGGTAGAAGTTCATCATTCGTTTATACTCACTCTTTGTCTCTCATAGGTTCATA
This sequence comes from Protopterus annectens, assembly GCF_019279795.1. Classification (NCBI taxonomy): domain Eukaryota; kingdom Metazoa; phylum Chordata; order Ceratodontiformes; family Protopteridae; genus Protopterus; species Protopterus annectens. The sequence goes on from NC_056735.1 coordinate 1,018,752,669, forward strand.
GGTAGGTACTAGGCTATCGGGCCTGAGGCCTATACAAGCCCAGCCAAAAAGGTACCCTGGCTTTTGCCACCCAAGAACATTATTTTCCTGTGCCACTGTGGAGCAGAGCCACAGAAGTGATCCCTGGGGTGAATTTTCTATTTCCCATCCAATCATCAAGATTTTTCTTGAAGAGTGCTAATGAGGAGCTTTGTTGATATAGATAGGTAGTTTATTCCAGAGTATGGGAAGTCTCTGGGACAGGAATTTATCACTCTGGCATGTTCTGTTTATTGTGGTGACAAGGTTTAGGCCCCTAGAGCGTGTAGCTCAGAGGGATTGGGATTTCTTAAAGAGGAGCATGCCCAACAGCTCTGGGTTTGATATAGCTTTGTATGTTAGGCAGAGATCACCTCTAAGTAGGCGATATGCAACGGAGTAAAGCTGGAGTTTTTTGAGACAGTCTGCGTAGGGCATCTGTTTGAGGCCAGTAATCCTCATTGTGAGGTATTTCTGCGGCCTTTCCAGTTGTTTTAGATGTCTTGTGAGATACATACCAAAAGCGGCGTTGTCCTCTATAATGGGTCTAATGAGTGATGAGTAGAGGGGAACAATGACCTCTTTTTTTCTGGATGAGAAACCTTTTGTGATGAGGTGTGCCACGTAGAAGGATTTCCTGACTGCTGTGGCAATATGATTATCAAAGGAGAGACTATTGTCCACCTGTGTCCCAAGGTATCTTATCACACGTTCAGTTTTAATATACTACCACCTATGTTGAAGTTCATGGGTACAGAGTTTTTACCAAAGGGGGTGACAATGCATTTTTTTGGCATTGAGCTTGAGGCCATGGCTTTGACACCCGGCATCTGTCTCAGTGAGGCCCTTTTGTAGGATGTCCACATCGTTAGGAGTTTCGATTATGGCTGCTAGTTTACAGTCATCTGCAAACTTCATTGGCCAAAGACCTTCTGTGTTAGCCTGTACTTCAGCGAAGCAGATACCAAACAGGAAAGGACCCAGGACTGAACCCTGTGGTACTCCACTTATCACTGGTCATGATGTCGGATTTGGAGTCTGTTTGTCTGTCAGTTATGCCCAGCCTTCTATGCTGGAAAGACTGATAGAAGGCTTCATGACAGGGTATATGAGCATATCTATAATATTAGGAAAAGGAGTGAGAACAATGCCCTGGCTAGACACTGTGATGAGAACCCTGATTACAGTTTTACTTTTAGAGCGATTGATCAAGTTACTGATGATCACAAGGGTGGTCCATTTCAGTTAATTTTGGAAAAAAGAGAACTAATTTGGCAACTTAGGTTGAATTCTTATAGTGTCCCTGGATTAAATGAAATTACCTGCCTTGCATGTATTTTAAAATTGAGGAGCTTGTTGAGGTAGCTCACATTTTTCCCATTTGTTGTTTGTGACAGGTTTATATTATATTTTATATATATATATATATATATATATATATATATATATATATATATATATATATATATTTTTATGAATATAATCTAATTTTAAAATGGCACATTGTGTTATTTGTGTATCTGTTAATTATTTTGTAGAATATAATTAATTATGAATTTGTAATATGTGAAGTATTAGTGAAGCTGAATTTTATGACAAGGTTTTTACATTTGCCATGTGTCGTCGAATATGTTGTTGCTTTTTGGGTTAATGAGCTTGCTGCATCATAGTTAAAATGATCGCTGATTGGTTGTAAATGCAGAACCTTTTAAAAGTGAAGTTCTATGTTTTGTTAGTGATTTTATTGGTCTGAAGAAGTCTCCGTGTATTGTGAGGGAGACGAAAAGCGCTTTACCTGAATAAACCTTATTGCTGTGAGCCTGAACCTCTGGTCTTTTTTGTTTTTCAAGTTTGTTTGTTTTTTCCATTCAGCAGTGTATCGAATTTGGAGTCTGCTACTTCCACAGTGTGGGTTCTGTCAGTGAGCCAGTTGGCAACCCATCTTGTGACATAGGGATTTATACCTAGTTTAGTGAGTTTATCTATAATTTCAGAGTGGGGGATGGTGTCAAAAGCCTTGGCAAGATCTAGATAGGCTATGTGAACCATCTTACCCCTGTTTACAGCTTTGGTTTTCAAAGAAGTCTATCAGGTTTAGTAGACATGCTCTGCCTTTTACAAACTCGAACTGGGTGGGGTCCACAGTTTGGAGATTACCAATGTCTTTGTTTATAAGTTCCATGATGATACATTCCATGGCCTTGCAGACCAGGCTCGTCAGGCTAATGGGGCAGTAGTTCCCGGGGTCCGTGATGGCTCCCCACTTGTGGAATGGGATAAACATCGCTGTGTGCCATTCAGCAGGCACAAAGCCTGAGGTGAGGCTATGATTGAACATGGTACTTAGGTGGGGTGCCAGTTTGTTCTGTAGTTCATGTAGAATGCAGCCTGGGATGTTTTCTGGTCCCATGGATGCTGTGTTCCTGGCTTTGGAGAGTTTGTTTTTTACCTGTGCAGCAGTGATTACAGAAACTTTGCATTCTTCCGGTATAGAGATGGGCTCTTTAGGGGGTGAGAAGGGGGTAAAGTTAGCACTGAACCTATCTGCCAGGATTTTGACAATATCATTTGGGTCTGTATATTTAGTGCCTTTGTGCTGTAACTCAGAGCAGATCTGAGTGTTGCCTTTGAGATTCTTGACATAGCTATAGAATGCTTTGTGGTTGTCTTTAGAATCAGTGGCGATTTTGTTTTCATAACTAGCTTTGGAGGATTGTATTAGGGATCGCACCTTCTTACTGAGGCTGACCAGGGAGCTCCTCCACTCATGGGATTTTACTCTCTTTTGCATCAGTTTCTTCCTTCTGTTTTACATTTTGTTTTTGGCAGGGGACCACCAGATTGGCTTCATTTTTTTTGGAGGATAGCGTCTTGGTTCTGTTTGGGATAGCATGATCCATGCCCTCATGTAAGTGCTTATAAAGTGCAATTCTGTAGGATTCAGTAGTCATAACTGTATTGTCCATCTGCATGGGTGTCATGAAGTTCACCACTTCTGTCTTAAGAAGCATGAAGTTGGCTTTGGAGAAATTTTTTACCATGGTTTCCTTAATGGGGGGTGGGGGCAGGATGTGGATATCCAGGGTAATTAGCTTATGGTCAGATCGGACCAATGAGGCGTTGACTTCAGGTGTGGAACACCGGTCACTCATGTTGGTAATGACTAGATCTAGGATATTGTTGCCCCTGCTGGGGGTGTGGATAAGTTGATCCAGGGCATTGGAGTTTATGAATTCCAGAAAGCGTTGAGCGAAGGAGTTGGTACATGAGTAGTTTTCCCAGTTAATGGTGGGGTAGTTGAAATTGCCCATTATTAGGGTGTTTGGTTGAACCCTAATATTTTCCATTACATCAAGAAAAGAGGAGTGGGAATCCTGGGGCATGGTGGTGGATCTGTAGCAAGCTGCAATTTGGATTGCAGTTTTGCCCAGAGTTAGTTGCACTTGGATAACCTCGGATTCGTTATGCTGAGCAACTAGCCTGGAGGTGTGGATATTCTTAATGAATATAGACACACCTCTGCCTTTGGTGTTCCAGTCCAGGTTACATGGACGAAAAGTGTGGTATGAGTTATAGCCTGGTAGTGCAGGGGTGCTGTCTGGAGCCTTGAACCAGGTCTCAGTCACTGCACAAATATCGATGTTCTCCATTTTAAGGTACCTCGAGTGAGTGCATTTTGAAATTTAGACTTCTACCATTGAGTAGCATCACCCTCAGTTTTTGCTTGCCTGTTCCTGTTATGGTGACAAATTTGTCAGGTGGCAAGAACCTTAGCCAGTATCCGGAATCCCAGGGCTGACAGGTGCAGGCCATCTTTGTCAAAGCATCGTGGTCTGTCAACCATGTCATCTCAGGCAGACAGATACTGGATCCCTTTAGAATGACACCAAAAGCTTAGCCAATTGTTGAAGTCAATCATTTTGTCCTTGTACTGTGGCATCATTCTGGGTGATTGCAGAATGCTACTCAGGGCTAGGGTCATAACTGCCTGGGCTACAAGATCGGAAAGCTCTTCCATGTCTCTTCATTTAGTCCAGGGATGTACATCTCAGGTCGTTCACACCAACATGGACAATGACAGAGTCATATTTGTACTTAGTGACCTGAGTGTGTTGGTCATATGGCAGATCCTCGCACTCATCAGGCAGCTGACAGTGACCTTCTCCTTGTTTAGCCTGGTGAGTAGGACGTCAGTGTGCCTGACTAGAGAATCACCTATGACTAACGTGTTGGGTACGTTGTTTTGCCTTATTGGCTGTGGTTGAGTGGCACACTGAGTCTGCGGGCTATGTGTCATTTGGGTTGTGTTGGGGGGTGGAGGCTGCTTGTATTTCTGCTTTGGCAGTCTCTGTTGTTTGAGCAGATTATTATTGAGAGCCTCTGCAAATATTTTTTGCTTCTATGTGTGGATTTTGGTGGTGTAGATTTATTGAGACTACGTGATGAGTGTGGTGTGGTGCAAGTGTTTACCTTCTACTCTTGACTGTCAAGTTCAGTCTTGGTTGGAGAGAGCTCGTTGAAGAAAAAATAAAAATAAACAAATAACAACATGTAGCTGTTCCCTTCAGCGACTGAATAGCTCCTTGGCTAGTTTTCTCAGCCTGTTGCCTAAAGATACTGCAAGTGCTGTTTGTTGTATTAGGTACACATTGTGCTCTTCAGTTGTGAATACAAGAACGCTGATTACATATAATTTCTGGCAAATTAAGAGTAAAAAATCTTTATTTTTTCATCATAGCAGACAAAAATGAAGTATGCAGGAGGGTCTTCTGGCAGGTGAGGATAAAAGAGTTGTCTTAAAGCCATTTAACAGTGGATATTTTCTTCACATGTTGCATTATCATTAATGTAATACAGTACCGAGTATGAATTGTTTATACTGTACTTAGCCTTCAGATAATGGCCATGTATCATTTATATATTATGACACTAACTATTGAATGGACATGTTTACATAGTTAATTGTTTAGTGATGTTCATTACTTGCTTTTTATCCAGAGCCAGCCATTTGTCTTTACCAGCAGACAATTTAAATGAAAGGCAAAACCACTCACAACATTTAATAAGGATTAATTGGACTGTAGCTGCCTGTTACTCTAATCTTCAGTTGGCATCAAGCAAACAGAGTACATGAAAGGATTGGCTACAGATTAAAGGTAAGACTTCCTTTGCTTCTTGCAGTAAATACTGTTGAAGTTTTCTACTGGGCACTATGCAAATTGCTGTGATACAGTCTCTGTTTACATATTCTGGGTGTGCACACTACACATGGAGCAGATATGCAGCAGCTTGTATTTAATACTTCTGTCAGTGTGAATCTCTTTATTATTTTCCATCTGTCCATTCTTATGATCTGATGCTGGGGGCTCTGTCTTCTAACTGCTGTTGTCTTTTGACACTTTCTTCCTGAGCTTCTTTTAAGAAGCAGTAGAAGATACCCCGCCAGGATATGAGGTGGATACTCATGTTGTTTCACATCTTAAAACCTGCCTTCTTTTCTTATGCCCAAGCTCCTCTTCTTCTTTAACAAAAAAGTGACCAGCAAGTTGGACATGGAGTTATACAAGATTTTTTAGAAACTTAGCTTTACTCAATATAACACATACTACTCTACATTTTATTATGTCTTTGAATTATGTGGGCACCCATAACATCTGCTGTCCCTGTCAAACACATCATTTAAAATAAGTGTCAGACTAATGTATGAAGTATTATGCTGCTGTGTAAAGAAAAACACTATTTTCAAAGTACCCCTGCTTCTGAATGCTACACGTGTGTCAGCATTAAAATATGTTCTAAGATCACCTATGTATCAGCATTACTTTGTTATAACTCATACGTACACTGTACTCCAAAAGTCCTGCCTCTTAAGCCCTCTTATTACTAGCATTACATCTGAATAACTTAGTCATGCATGGAGTTCAAGAACCTTGCCTCTGTATCATACTTATGTGTCGGCATTACATTGGGTAACTCATTTTCTCAAGGAATATAAAGAATCATAGGTATGTCCAAGGCTATTGATCAACTGGGACCAAGAGAAGCCTTATCTTACATTTCCATCACAGTTTTTAGCCTTTATATTTTGCTTACAAATAGCTAAAAGTAGGCAGAACAAGGATATATTAGGACAATTATTTGTTACCCCTATCCATGACGGATATAGGTGGTATAATGTGGTGAATTTCCATTTTCTCATCCATTTGTTCAAATTGCATTTGAAAAGGGTAAGATAAGTAATTTGCATTATTCAGACTGGAAGACATTCCACAGAAGACATATTCTCTGCGAGACATACCTATTCCTCCAACATGTTATATTTATGCTGAAAATGAGACTTAGATCCCTTGCATGGGTGTTCACACTACCACTGGAGTTGTGAATGTGTGATACATCTGTTAGGATAGGGTGTGCTGAGGAGGATATGTACATGAGGCAGAGATCACCTCTTAGTAGCTTGTATGTCACCAAAAAGATACACAAGGTTTTAAACTAGTCTGCACATTTTTTTGTGATTTAGGCACTTGTCTTTTTAGTAAGAAAGTGCTGTGGTTACCCTAGTTGTGATCAATCTGTCAGTGTTAAGTATCAGTAATGCATCACAGATTATACAATGATATCAAACATTAAACCTTTTGAAATGCCACCTTAACCAGTGTGTGTAAAATTTGCACAGTAAGCATCATCTTTAAAGTCCCATCTTAATACAAGCAACATCTTGAAAGATAAATTAAATCCTCATTTCCAGCTGCCATTGTCAAATGCAATAAAAGATACAATGAAATCAGTGCTATTTGTAAGCAAATCTCATTTTAAACAAATCTAATTCTATTTTAATATTTAAAGCTTAAAAATCAATTTTGTCTCATTAGAAGAAGCAAATTAACAACATGAGCAAGTACTGGTATGAAAACTATCAAAATGATAAAAAAACAAATAAAAACATCAAATATATAATGATACAATGCTGGCACACTCATGAAGTTAACACTTCTATAAGAGGAATGAAAAATTAAAGTTCTTACATTTTTTACATGTAGACTCAAGATGGCACACCCTCCAATATTCCTGAGTACATGTTCATTGCTATTTGGAGTAGACTAGTTATTACAAATTTTGTTTGTAATAATGGTTGAATTTACTGTGTAAGATAATACTACTGAGAAATTTCTATCATTACTTCTTATAGATTTGTTGGGGCTATGTCCATCCATTATGTTAAACAAATAAAATGGAGTTCAGAATGTTGCTTTATCTTGCATACTGTACTATATACCCTTTTTCTGGGTACCATTGCTATTTTTGGTGAAACCAGTTTCTTATGTTATTCCTTTTATACAGCCATACTGTGCAGGCCTCTAGTGTCCTTGTCATATACCTCTTGTTCTCCCAAGGGTATGGCTATTAACATCAATAAGAATGTTATGCAGAGATGTGGTTTCCATCAAGAGTGTGGTCATTTAAGTAAGGATAATGAGGCCTGTAATGTATTTTTCCCTGAGCTACCTTGGTCCCCTCTGTCTGTCAAATATCATCCTGTCCTGTTCAATTGGCCAATTGATTCCTCAGCACTGGGTTGACAGTTGACCAGGAAGAGCCATCATTCAGAGAGTCATTAGAAGTAGTTCAAGATTTATTTATTTATTAGGTCCAATTACCTGCACACACATGTCAAAGTGGGGGGAGGGGGCATTTAGTGAGCTGAATGTAGAAGATGTTGCCACAACTCAGTAAGAGGACATTCCCACTGAGGATCCTTATCCCTCCCCACAAAAACACAAGCACTGGTTTCCCCCCATCTTAATCAGGGAAACTGCACCATCAAGTGTGCCTCCAAGTAAACACTTACCTCCCCAGTACCTGAAAGAGATGAGTGGGTCATGCTCCTTCACTCCTCATTCTCCTACTCTCTGCATGGAATCCTGTACTGCTGGGGGCCACTAATCAAACCCCATCAGCTGGGTTACACTCAGGCCTCATCCTTCTGTGTCATGGCGACATGGTTAGAAAGCCTGTAGTATTAGAAACCTAAGAATTAAATTACCAATTTTTTTAACTTTTTTTGCCTATATTATGTAATATATGCAGGCTGCTTTACATGGTATCTTACCTTTTATTTAACAGTTAGATAGTTGCAATAATGTTTTTATGAGCATTATCATGTGATCTCATCATAGAACATGATGAATGCATTGAGCAGACATGCAAGAAGATTGCAGATGTTAAAGAGTTTGTTTTTAATGATTTAGTTTTCTTGATGACAAAGTTAGAAGGACAGAAGAATTGTTGTGTATAAAGGAATATTAGTGGTGATTAAAGTTAGATGCATGCAGTATAACAGGCATAAATTATGTCATACGTTGTGAAGGTGTTTTAATCAACAGAAAATTAAAACAATGAAGAAGGTGTCGTCTTTTATTAAAAGCATTTTGCCAATGGATATTTTTTGTATACAAGTATTTCTGATACAACTGCAAATTTCAGTATGTTTTAGATTGTTTTCATATATATATATATATAAATGTTGTACTTGGTTTTCACCATCATTTCTTAGAAAGTCCTTATCTAAGTATGGCATGTGCTATGCTGCAGTTCCTATGTGTTTTCATTGATAAGTTGCCTCACAGTCTGATGAAGCTGGAAGGGCAAATGTGCTTACTAAAAGATTTAAGGTTTCAATAAATGCTCTTCAGTCAGTTAATAGTATCCAGAATGCTTACAGAACATTTTCTGTAGATTTATCAATGGTTTGCTGGTTGAAGTAGATTTTCGAGATGTCCTCGTGAACTTCTACAGAAGGGATACTTTAGAATTTTGTTTTGTAGTGTTGTCCTAGTAATGGATTTTTTTCTTTCATTGTCTGTTAGTATCTATAATGTTTACTGAGTATTTCTCATACTTTTATCAGTGGTTTGCTGACAGGTGCAGATGTTCTTGATGTGTTCTTGAACTTCTGGAGAAGTAATATTTTAGTATTTTGTCTTGCAGAGTTGTTCTGGTATTTTTCTTTTTCTTTAATTGTTTTGGGAGAATACACCGCTGTCATTGTGAGCTCTCCAAGAGTCTCATAGCCATCAGCTCACTCAGTGGTAGTGTTGCCTAAGGCAGACAGACTCGCTTGCTGATAAGACTGTATTTGAAGTGTAAATGTGTTTCAGGAAATAGGTAGCCCTTGACATCACTCTAAACTTTGAAATGAAATGTTACTCTGTCAATAATGCTTGCTCATTAATATGGTTAGATGAGAGATGGATTTACATATCTTTCTAGTATTTAAAAGTCACTAATTCCATATCCTCAGTTTCTGGGGATTATGGGTATTAAATTACCAATAGCCAAGCAGCACTTCAATATGCTCCCTTCATTTTAACCAAGTGAAACTGTGCCTTGCTGTGATTATAATTTTTGGATGAACAGGATATATTAGGAATCTCTGAGGATCGGTTTTCATCGTTCTAAACATGCAGAATATTACTATTTATTTATTTCACATTTGTTAACTGGGTTAGTCCAACTGGGTAAGAAATTACCTATTTTCAGTGGAGACCCGAGGGGAAAAGCCAAACTAAACATACAAATACATACAAATGGAGACAAGCTGACAATATAAAGAACAAAACAAACTTATGGATACAATGGATAAGAAAAATAAATATAATCCAATGAATAGTACATAGCTATATACAAGGTCAGAAGAAGGAAAGTGCAAAAGAAGATAGGAGTAGAGGAGGAATGAAGTGATCTAGAGGGAGGAGAAAAAAGAAGAAGAGCAGATTGGATAAAGTCAATTATAGAAAGAGGAAGGGTATAGAAAGAAGAGCAGATTGGATAAAGTAAGATAAGAAAGAGGAAAAAAGGTTTTAATGATAAGTCTAGTGGAGAAATGGGAATATGGAAAGGGGGGAGTTAAGTAGGATGGTTACAGGTACATATAGGGTTGTTATGGAAGTACAAAATAAGGTCATGTTTGAAGTTAGGAAGAGAGGTATGACTTCTAATATGGAGTGGAAGATTATTCCAAATAAGGGAGATGGAGTGTTTATAAAGTATTTTGCCTATGTTAATATTGGGTTTATAGACTTGTAGAAAGAGTTTATCAGAGCTGCGCAGGGATCGGGGAGGGGTGTACCAGGAGATCAGGTTGGACAGAGATGGACAGACAGAGTTAGAATTAAGAATTCGGAAAGCTTGGCTCAACTGACATTTGGTCAGAAGGTGTGGGAATTCGAGCCAATGTAGTTTTTTGAGAGCAGAACAGTGATGGGATTTGTAGGGGCTGCTGGTGACAAATCTATCAATTTTGTTATAAGTTTGGTCAAGTTTTGCCAGCAGGTTATATTGTAAATTTGAAAATAGAGGGGAGCCATAGAGGAGGGCAGGGAGGAGATAGGATTGAGCTGGCAGTAGTTTAGAGTTGGAGGTCAGGAATTTGCTGTTTCTATATAACATGCCCAGTTTTTGGTGTGTTTTCTTTATAGAATGAAGTATGTGGAGGTCTAGTTTGAGCTGGTCATCAATGATGACACCTAGGAGTTTAGTGTGTAAATCTGGTGATATGATGGTGCCATTTAGTGCGGATATGAGAAAGGTGGATTTGTGATGGGCTAGAGCTTTAGGTAGGAATAGTAAGAGCTTAGTTTTGGATGGGTTCAGGATAAGTTGATTGTTGGAGAGCCACTTCTCAACTGAGTGAAATGAAGACTGGGTGATATGGTAAAGGTTATTGATAGAGTCAGAAATGGAAATTAGAGTTGAATCATCTGCATACTGTATGATAGAGAAGAGAATGCTGACAGTGTGTAGGCCATTGGTGAAGAGGTTGAAAAGGATGGGAACAAGAATTGAACCTTGAAGAACACCAGTCTGAACTGGCAGAAAGGATGAGAAGAAATTTTGCCATTTAACTGCTTGTAAGCGACTGGACAGGTAACTAGAGAACCAATTTAGAGTGGGGATAGAAATGTTCAGCTGAGAAGATTTTTGAAGTGGAAGCTTGTGAGAAACAGTGTCAAAAGCCTTTGACAGATCCAAGAAAAGGCAAGACATAAGTTTATTATTGTCTCTGGCCTCAGCTACTGTATGAGAAAAGGATAAAAGTGCTGTGTTAGTACTGTATTTGGGCCTAAAACCATGCTGGGTATTGGTTAAAAGATTGTTTTGAGTAAGGTAGGAAAGCAGTTGAGAATGAATACACTTTTCTAGAATTTTGGAGAGGGGAGAAAGAATAGCAATTGGATGGAAGTTAGATGGTTCTGTGGAGTTTCCACCCTTATGTAGTGGGATAGTATAGTATTCCTTCCAAATAGAGTGAACAAATAGATTCTTGGATTGAGCGGTTTATTAGAATGGAGACAGGAAGGGCCACAGAGTTAGCAGCAATTCTCAAGAATTGGGAAGGTAGGTTATCAGGGGTGGGGGAACAAGGTTTGAGTTTACTAAGGAGAGTTTTAATATAACTAACAGATACAGGTTTGAGCAAGAAGGGGTCAGAGAGGTTAGAGGAGTCAGATTGGGGGTATGGAGAAAAAGTGGGTGTGGTAATATAAGTCATAGTACTGGAAGTGGAATTAGAGGTGGGGTTGGGAGTATTAGAGTTGTTAGGTACAAGTTTAGAAATGGTATCAATAAAGTAGTGTTTAAAATGAATGTCAGTATCTGAGGGAGATTGATTGGGAAAGGGATTAGGGATTGTGGGTGAGCCAGGGTTGAGAAGAGTTTTTATGGATGACCAGAACTTCTGGGGGTTAGTAGGTTTCAGAGATTGATAAGAGAGGTGAAATTTTCTTCTGTCCTGGTTGACTCTTTTTTTTGTAAGGTTTCTAAGTTTTAAGATTGAAGGAAGACAGACAATTTGTTTTTTTAACTCCAATACACCGTCTCTCATCTCTCTCAACCTATTTTTTTTTTTCTTGTGTTGCTTTTTGATATAGTTTCCAAGTGGCTTCTCTTTTATGCATAAGGTGGAAGTTTTCTTTGGATAGCCAGGGGGCATGTTTAGCTTTGACTTTTATTTTCCTGATAGTGGCCAGAGAGATTAGTATGTTTAGGAATGGCGGGTTGATGTAGCTAGCTGCATTATTTAAAGGAAGAGAATATAGGCAGGACCAGTTAATATTTGAAAGAATTTGGTTAAAGGAAGTGATATTGAAATTTCTTTGGTTATGGATATATTTAAAGAGATGAGAACAAGTAGGTTTGGGTGAGTACCTAGTAATGTGGATAGGTAGGTGGTCACTAATGGAGTCACATAGTGTTCCTGGCTGGTGGTACAAATTAGGAGAATTTACGAGAATCCAGTCTAGGATAGTATTAGAGTGTTTTTTGCCAAGGCGGGTGGAGGAGGAAACAAGTTGAGTAAAACCGTATAGGTTGAGACTATGAGACGGTGTATTGGAGTTAACTAAGTTCCAGTCAATATTTACATCCCCAAGTATAATAGTTTCAAAGGGAATGTGATGAAAACAGCAAGATAAGATATTTTCAGGGATGGTGATATTATTCCCTGGTGGAATATAGATTGAGGCTATGGCCATTTTTTGGTACTTGTTGAGATGACAGGTTACTATGAGTAGGTCTGCAGGGTGGAAGAAGGGAGGGGTAATTGAATGTGGTAAAATATTGAGAGAGTCAGAAAAAAGAATGGAGACACCACCTCCCTTTTTGCTAGGTCTGTCCTGTATGTAGATATTAAAACCGGGGGGGGGGGCAGATCTCAGAGTTGTGGATGTGGGGTTTTAGCCAAGTTTCAGAGAGAGTTAAAATGTGAGGAGTATAGTGTTGAATGAGAGCATGGAGATCAGGCACATTGTTGCAGATACTCTGGATATTAAGAGAGAAGAATTTAAGTCTTTTGATTTTGTATGTAGAAGTGATAGTGGATGAGGAGGTACTAGTGAGAGTAGGATTGCTAGAGGTGTGAGGGGAAGAAGTAATAGTAATAGTAGAGGGAGTAGAGGAATGAGAAGATAAGAGTTGGATATTAGGACCAGGGTTGGGATGTATATCACCTGAAAGGAGGAGTGTTGTAAGGATAGTGAGTAAAGAGATGAGGGAGAGGGTAGAGAAATTTGGGTTTTAAGCTTGAGATTAGTTTTAATAAGGGGAGTAATTTTATTTTAAAGAATAAATATGAGGTAGAGTACAGTGAGTGTGAGCATATAGGAGTATGGTAGGACCTGGACAGATTTTGGGAGGGATGTAGGTTCCGAGTGGAGGGTAAGGGGAGAATTGCAGGTGAGTGTGATAAGATTTGACATATGTCATTGTAAATAGCAGCGGGAAGAGGAAAGGAAATGGCAACATCATTGGTGATAGGCGATAGGCAATAGTTACAACAATACAATATATAAAGCAGTTTTAAATGTGACAGGCAGTCTCTAGAAAAAAACTAAAGAGATATTAAGATATACCACAAAATATAGTTCTTTACAAACCAAAAAATATGTGGCAATATAGAAACCTCAAAGGTCCCAACAATAAGACTGCAAACAAAGTTTGTCTTAATCAAAATACAAAACAAGGTCTCCTAAATTAGCAGACATCAGTCACCTGACCATCGATCCAATAAACTTCCAAAATAAAAAGTGACATATAAGTAAATGCAGACAGATTAACAAAAGCAGATAATCTGCAAAAAATGGAGACAGTAGTAAATAGAGGGATACTTTTGTTACAATATTGTGAAACGTTCGAAATACCCCTCAATAAATAAAGCAGTTAATACACCTGTATGCAAAAATAAAACACAAAGCAATATAGACAGCAACAAGTTAGTGAAGCTACAAATGTTACTCAGGCAGGATAGAAGGGAAGTATCATAAAACTAAGAAATAAAACAGCTAAAAGCTGTGCAAGCAGTGAGCAAAGTCCCTAAAAAGCAACTCTGCTCATATTCAACAATCATTTACAACAAATCCAAAATGTAGAGGTGCCGACAAGTCCCGATAAGCAAACCCTACAGATGACAACTCGCAGACAAAATTTCATCCAAAAGAATTATCAAGCACCCTTACAGAAGGTTACTATTCACAACCAAAAGAATTATCAATCACCCTTACAGAAGGTAAATATTCACAATTGTGAGGGAGCTAAAAAAAAGTCCCAAACGTCGCACAGACAAACCAGTCCAAAAACGACCATTGCAGCTATTCAGCCCAGCAATGAAAGGAACACAATTAGGCCCACTCACTGACACACACACTTCTTACTGGTTCTTTTCTGATGGCTGTTTCTTTTACCTGTTGGCTTCCCTGTTCCTTTATCACCACCTTCAGGAATTTTATTTTTATAAGTTAGTTCAGAAGGATTAGATATAAAGCTCATTTGCTTGGTGCATCTGTTTAACTGATTTACTGTCTATGCTGCAATTCCACTCAGCTTGTATGTTGTCTTCGATGTCTTAAAAAATGTGCCTGGTCCTTTAAAATGTGACCGTTTGTTGATTCCAGTTGAATTAAGTCCTCAATGGCTTATTTTTAATTAATTTCTTCAGAAAGACATTTCTTAAAACTATAATTGCCAAAACTCTAGGCTGAAGTTCTGCCCGGACATTCATGTAAAATATAAATTGGCGAAGACAAGTTTCTGTTTTTTTTGTTAATTCTTGTTTGCAGCCACTTTCAGTATTCGCTGCAGTAAAGTTTCAGCACTTCAGCTGTGATATCAGTACAAAGCTTACTTTCAGATAACGAAATTGCATTATCTTTTGAAAGTGCTTGCTCTTATGTCTGGCTTTCTGCAATGGCAGGGTTTTCAGAAGTCCTAACTTACTATACATTTTGCCAAGGCTCGCTTTGTTTTTCTTTTACCTCAAATAAAATGGACACAAAATTATTGTCATAGAAGTATAACATAAATTGTGCATACATATCTACTCTGAAAACTGGGATATATCAGTATGATAGATACTTGAAATTAAATAGCACCTGCAGACTTCTTTAAATTTCCATGTGCTTCTCAATAAAAGTGTAATTTAATATAGACATGCTTATGCACAATCACACTTAACAAAACAGTACATGTCCTGGGTCCAATAAAACTGGTATGTTAGTGATCTTTTAATTGAGTGCTATGACAAAGTGCTTTGGTATGTGTCACATTTCTCTGCACACATCTGTGTTTCACGGCAAGTACTTCATTTATTGCTTAGTTGACGTGCCTTTCTCCTTTAACATAAACATGCTCAAAGTGTTCATATTCAGACTGTGTGTGAAATTTTCAAGATATATTTCAAAAGAATACAGGTTGTCCACTGTAAAATCAATTTCCAGTTAAGGCATGTCTTCCATTTGTAGTATACATATCACATAAGAATATAAAAGTCATGCAATCTCTATGAAAGAGGATTGAAAATTTGTACTCCTAGTTGCAAAGGAACCAGATTGTGTTGCTCAGGGCAGGGAAGTGTAGTTAACCTGTCACAAAGAGTTCAGACCTAATACTTTGAACAATCCTCTTCAAACTGTACATTTTTACTCGCTGTTCTCTTGTGACTAGAAGACTTACTGATCTGTATGACCTTTGATTTCTTAGGCTACATATGAATAGTGCTACTAACTTGACTGCATCATGACTTAAACCTGATTATCAGAGCATTTTCTGTAATTATGTCTATCCAATTGCAGATGACTTTTATTTTTTCTGAAATATTTTATTAAAATTTTTAAAAAGAAAAAAATACAATAAAAGATAAACGTTAAACCAAAATACAATGTGGAAATAAGATTGAACATAGTTTTAAAGCAGAAATTAAATTGCAACTACATATTTACAATATAAACAAAACCCTGAGGACATCAAAATATGAATTGAAACAAACTATCCTAGCAACAGTTCAAACAAAATTTAAGTAGATGTAGAAGACAGATGACTTTTCAATTGTTGCAAATAAAAATAATAACTTCTATCAGTTTAAGCTAGCTATCTTAAATAGATCTTAAATAGCCATGTTACATGATAAAAATGTGGAACATTAAACCTTTAAGGCATTAAGTGGAGTCGAGAGTATAGTGGGTTAAACTGAGAAACACTTTTGCAGTAGAAAAGAAGGCAAGGCCAAAGCTGCCTTATATATAAAAAGACTGCAAGGCCAAAGCTGCCTTATAAATAAAAAAGATTGCAAGGCCAAAGCTGCCTTATTTAGAAAAAAAAAAAAAGATGGCAAGGCCAAAGCTGCCTTATGGCGAAAAGAAGATGGTGAGCCCAAGTCTAATGTGCTATGTTTACTTCTGTACTCAGTACCTTAAAAATATATCCTGGCAAGAAGTTATTCAGAAAAGGTGATCTATATTCCCCATGATCTGCATAAGATGCCCCAGAAAGAGGCTGTAAGGTACAGACAAATACAAACAATGAAAATAATGACTTAAGGAATGAGGGAATGCACAACACAAGCTTTAAATTAGTTCAGCAAACTAAGAGTCAATAAAGTTTAGAAAGGAAACAGCCTTCAGTGGAAAAAATACAAAAAAGTTGTTGAGTTGTTGATTAGTTTGGGGACACTGTTAAAAGAAAAACAGAGAAATAGATAAAGAGATGAATATTCTTAGAACTAACTTTCACCAAAGACTGTTCTTTGAAAAATTGATGGGATATTTTAACTATTCACTTTGCTTATATAAGGCATTCTTATTGAATGGTAAACTTTAGGTTTAGTGTCTGTTGCTCATAAATACAGTTTCCCCAGTAAGTAAGGCATAGGGCAGCTAAT
Source organism: Protopterus annectens (assembly GCF_019279795.1). Lineage (NCBI taxonomy): Eukaryota > Metazoa > Chordata > Ceratodontiformes > Protopteridae > Protopterus > Protopterus annectens. Next base: position 1,018,769,395 of record NC_056735.1, read on the forward strand.
GGGTAAAGGTAGACATTTGTTGCCCTATTTTATTTTGTATTTCTATAAATTAACAAAGGTTATAAAATAGAGTTTAATGTGCTCATATTAGCTGTTCATTAAAGTTAAAGGTAAAAATAAAATGTATTCTTTGATCCTTTATTTAGTATGAATTTGAAACAAGAAATAAAATAGTTGTTCTGTATAGTTTAATTTCTGTAACATTTTCTTGGTTGTTCCCAGGCAGAGTACAATAAAAAATTGACATGATGCACAGAGATGGGAAGACATTTATGTCTATTTTAAATTTCATTTCAGTCAGTAAAAATCTATTCTTTCAACTGCAATTATTTATCCTGTTGGTTGTTTTGTAGTCTGTGTTGCATAGCATGAACAGTACTGAAAAATGAATGTAACCCAAATAAATGATCATTCTATTCTACAAAATAACAATTCTAAATATGAGTGCTCTCAGTTTTGCACATATACTTAAACGTGCTTGCCTGCTGTAGTTAGAAGCTGTTAATATTATTGACAAGATGTCAGAATAGTTTGCCTTCCTTTTCTTTTGTTTGAATGACACTGAAAAAAAGAAAATTCTGTCAACAGTCAAACTTTTAACTATGACTCTTCTGAGACAGTCTTTAGGAAGCTTATGTTTTCACTTAAACAGTGGATCATATTTTCCATTTCATTTAGTTGGGGTGACAGAAAAATGTTTCCAAATGCTGCATGTGGAAGCAATGAATTATAGTCCTTAAGACTTTTGTGTGGTTTCTGAAGTGCTTTGCAAAGCATGGAGGACACGAGCCAGTCTAGGGTGGTTGCTGTGGTCAGCTACTTTTATGCTGCATGGCATGTACTCCGACATACACAGATGATCTAATGCTGTCCTCCCATATTATACGGCCACTATGAACCAATGTAATGGAACCATTTAAAGTGTACTGCCTTTTTAATATCACTGTAAAGGAACCAGTAGAATTTAATTACATCCATTTTAAAGCTGATAAACAATGGTCATGCTAGGCAATGAATAGTTACAGTATTTTTAATAGGTTTACAGTAAGATGAATTTTGTAGACCACATGTAACATAAAGCTCTAAGCAGATTAACTTACATATAAATGAAATGTCAAAGCAGTTCACATCTCTCATCATGGTTTGGGAATTTAGGTTCTGCAAAATAAATGAAAATGTCAAAATGCAGTTAGGAAACAAGTTCTGCCTTTTCCTTTTTAGTGTTGCAGATAATGTTCTTCTTTCAGCTTTTCCCAGTTAGGGGTCACCACAGTGGAACTCTGGTCTGCTAATGATTGGCAGTATATTTTTACAGTGCCAGCTCAACACCCAACCTTCAACAAAGGCACACCCATTCTACGCATGTCTTTTGAATGCCACTTGGCCGTGGGGAGGATATGCAGACTTCACACAGAAGGCGCTCCAGCTGAGAATCGAACGGGAGGACCTCTTGCTGTGAGGCGACAACACTACCGCTGCACCACTGCAGCTTGTTGCAGATAATAAAGACTTTGATTTACATTATATGTTATGAAGCTATAAATTATGTATTAGGCTGCTAGCAAAGCAAAAAAAAACAATAATAATAATAATAATAATACCCCAAAATAATAAAAATAGTTCTATGAATTAGATGTGCTACCCTTTTGGCAAATAATCAGGCATGGCCCTTGTGCAGAGAGTTGTTCTATGTCCTGGCGACCTTTAACTGCTTTCATTCCCTGTCAAACTATACACATTATTTATGCAGCTGTAGCCATCTTCAATGCATGGTTTACATTTGTAAAATAAACAGACCACATAAACTAGGATGTCATACATTTTTTTTATGTAATGCTTCACCTTTTTCTTTATAAAATATGCCAAATGTTGTTTGAAATGAGTAAGATTTCAAATTGCAAATATAAATCTGCTCATTTTTGAACTACTTTGTCAAATATTCCTACTGAAATATTCTCACTGTATATTGTTTCCACACTTATTTATCAGTATAATAGCAAAATATTTCAAGCAACTGATACTTTGCCTTTGCTTCTGTAACAAAAGTTGAATTACCTGCATACATGCACATTGTAACAGTTTATATAAATCCTGAAGCCTTTTATTATATCTGGTTAGGACAATTTACATTTCTATTATGTTCCATAGCAGTTTAGTATCACCGTCTTTGACATGCACAATACTGGGATTTAGCTGCTGAAGACCACAGTGTCAAATATCAAATCTCTCTACCACTGTAAATCCAGGAATGAGTATGACATGGGTCCAGAAGGGGTATGGACCCAGGAATAAGTGCTAACATGGGTCCTATAGGGGGTGTGGACCTAGGAGTAAGTACTAACATAGGTCCTATAGGGGGTGTGGACCTAGGAATAAGTACTAACATGTATTGAAAGGTGCAAACTTGGGAGTTTGATATTGTAGTGTTCAGCATTTTTGTCGTTGTCTTCTATATTATAGTCCTGGTATTGTGCATTTCAAATTTCTGGCCTTCAAGATTGTGATAGTAAACCTTCTGTAGCATTTATCTCTGGAAAAATGCAATGTGACTTTTACTGACTTGAAATCCCTGACTTTGAAGCAATTAATTTTGAATGCTTGGGACTTCAGCACTTGCATAACCCAAATTCTGAGCTTGTGCTCATTAACAACAGGCATACCATAGTTCCAAAAAATTAAGTTTCAGACAACAAACATATTGTGACTTAATCTGTATATTTTGAATGCATACATCACAAATTTCTGTCAGTCACTTAGCTGGTGTTCTATAAGACTGGACCAAAATAAATGCATATTTTACAATAAGATTTTTTTTCTGAGATTTTTTTATATTGCATTTCTCAATATCACTTCAAAGTTGTACTGAATCTGAATGTATGGACCTTCACTATGTCAGTTTTTGCCTGAAAATGGTACTTTAATCAACCTGAAAATGTTCATACAAAGAAAAAAGAAATGTACAACATGACCTGTCCAGAGATGCAGTTACTAAATAGTTCATTTAAGTACAGTTACTGTGTAAATATCCAAAGAACAATGCGGCATCAAACATGGCTCGGGCACTGAGAATTTATTAAATAACAACAAAAAACACAGTATCACAGTAAGCACTTTCATGTCTAACACGGACACTTCTTCAGACTTTGCACAGTTACTAATTAATTGATTTAAGCAACTGTGGTAATTACATGAATCCTGGTACTATATATATATTTTTGTACAGCTGGTCTCATGACTACTTCCTAGATCTGATTTCCAGTAATTCAGAAATTCCATTATAGACATTACAGTATAGTCATGGAAAAAAAATGCCACTGTACTGCAATCATCACACAAATACTGATAACCTCTCTCAAAAAAAAAAAAAAAAACAAGTTTCCTTGACAGGGTGGGGCAAGTCTCCCTGATGCTCATGTGAATGGCTTGAAACCTTAAACCCACATTAACTTAAATATATTTACTCGAAGATTTCACAACAATGAGGAGAAGAGCAAAACTCTAATACCCAATGATCTGTAATCCACACAGAGCACTTTTAAACAAAAATAGTTGTTTGAACAAACAAGAAAGAGAATTACTGAATTACTGACTCTATAAAACAAATATTCAACAAAACAAACCTATTCCATATCTGTTTCTATATATATGCGTTCCCTCTGAAATCTCAAAATATAAAAACCTCCAAATTCATAAATTCATATGGTTGAGACCATATGATCGCAGTTTTAGAACTTCAAAATTCTGAATGGAGATCTGCATACAGAGCGGAACAGGAGATTTTCTTTTTCCATGCTGTAGTGTGATCTCAGAGTTGGTATATTTAAGTAGTAGTGGAGTGGGGGTGAAGGGGGGCTTGCCACCCTGCAGAAATGTTCTGAAAGTGTTTTTTTTATGTTGGATTTATTTCCGAATCTCGACATTCCGAAACATTGATCATATGGTCTTCATCATATGAAATTCGATGTTTCAGAAATATATATATATATATATATATATATATATATATATATATATATATATTTTTTTTTTTTTTTTTTTTCTAATACCCCTTTCTTTGAATCACAGATCAATGAAGATAACGGATAAATTTATTAAAAACATTTATTGTTCCATCACATTTCATAGAAAAGCTTTATATATGGCAAATATACCTCCAAAAAGTTTGTAATCCTGTACAACCCCATGTACTTAAATATACTAAATGAATAGTCACACAACAATGTGTGAGTAATTGCTGATGTACATACACAAACATCTAGTGATTAAGGCACATCATCAAGGTTGGCATTGATAAGGTACAAATGGTGTTCTGCAGTAATTTGCCTTTTAATTCCTATGATTCTAAGACTCTAAACTAGACATGTCCAAGAGCTCTTCCATCGACCTCTAACTGCAACATCGATGTACACATGCCCCAAACCATTTTTCTGTTTTGTGTGTGCCAAAGCACCCTTCTAGTTTTGTTTTGCACCAAAAAGGGTCAGTGTGTTTACCAAAGAATCAGTGTGTGTTGGATTTTCCACCGTTGCCTTTGAAAGGGACAGCACTTACCTGTGTTAATAGGTAGTGAATGAGTGCATGCATGAAAGCAGAATGTTTGTGCGAGTGAAAGAAGAATGTGTGTATGTGTGCATGACAGAGAGACAGAGAGAGACACATGCACAAAGAGGCTAACGATGATCAGTCTACCTACTGAACACAAACAAGTTAGCTCACAAATATATCGTACATTAAAAGTACACTTTCATTAAATTGCGGCTTTCCTGACAGGGAGAATGTTGTATTGAATATGAAATCATACCTCTCAACTGTATGGATTTTCGAAGAATGTCTGGATTTTTGCCTCATGTTCCAAGTTGTGTCTTTTGCTTAGGAAATAAAAGTAGTCATCCAAGGTAATGCAGTTCCAGGGAGTAAGAGTGAGACAGCAGCCTAGGGTTAATGGGTCAGTAGTGGATTGACTGTGTGGGACTGTAGCATATAAAGTTGTATTGCTTTTTTCTGACAAACAAAACAGCACCCAGTACTGTTTTGTCATTGGTGGGTTCTAAGCATTGGCATATTGGACAACAGTAAGCATAGCTTTGGTGGATCATCAATACTGGCAAATCAGGTGGGCACAATGTAATTTTTTTAAATGTTGGGGGTTTTAGTGTGTATGTGTGTGCTTATGGGTTGGGAGTGCTGCAACTGTAGATGATTATTAAAGAAAAGAGACTTACGGACTGTGGAGAATATGTTTCTTTGTTTCAAAACCTGATACTTGGGTACTAGTCATGCCAAAAGTAGATTTTGTAAGACATAGCTTCTTGCCATTTACAGTGGATGGATATTTACATTTAATAGACAATGCTAGCAGTATTAGTGTGGGCCTGTGGGGTTCTGAAGGATGCCAAGTCAACCACTGCCAATGTCTTGTAAAGTGACCTGGAAATGGATATTGGGATGTTACTGAAAAAATACAGTAAGTGGGCTTAGAAATATAGTTTAATTAAACAAAGTGCACTTGCAATTTACAGGCCATAATTTACTTTATTTCAGGTAGTCCAGATCTTGGTGGCTTGTATATCATTAGACTTCATTAGGGATAGCTGTCATTCTGGGGAAATAAGCAGCCCTAGTTTCAGTGAAAGCTCTGTGGTTATTTGCAGGTAGGAAGTTGCAGGATGTGGATGCAATGTGTTTTAGTTATTATTTTTAATGCGTTTGTCCTTTCAAAGCATGGTTTTCTTTGTTGCAAAAAAAGGCAGGATTGAATGAGTCATATAATGCTTACCTGACAATGATGGGATAGAAAGATTATAAGTGATGTATAATATTTGCAGCTAAAGTTGTTTCAATGGTGTCTGTGATGCATAACTATTTTTGGGTGTCCCACTTTTATTTTTCGCTTTGTCCAGATTTCTTGCTCTAAGGTTGAGTTCCATATTTAGTTCCATACTAAATCAGAAGGTTGTATTTACATTGGAAGACTTTTCAGCATTATGAGAAACAGAGCCTTTTTAATATCTCTGCTTATTTCCAATATAAACTGCCATGTAACCTTGCAAATAACTTTCTTATTAAGCTACTTTAATTCTTTTGGAATTGACAGGTATGCTTCACTGGTTCAGACATAAGTAATCAATTTAACAGTTTTAAAGATGTTTTCCAAAAATAAATAAATACATAATAAATAAAAAAAAATAATCCTCTCTGCACTTTGAGCTATTGACAAAGTCATTAGTAAACTGTCAGGCTGTGAATAACTTGCACAAATTAAAATGTCTGAATGTCAAATGGCTTTAGATTGGAGGGAAGTTATATGTTTACTCCAGTATGTTTTCTTATTGATTTACTTTTGCTGAGCAGTTGTTTGTTGATTTATTGATGGTGGGAAATTGCATGGATGAATCCATCTCTATTATGATTTTTTTTCAGATATTTTGACTTCCAGACAATTTCATTCAGTAAGTGTGTGTCATGTCATTACTGAGGTTGCCTATTTTACAAGTAGGGGCTTCTTGTGTGTGTGTGTCTGTGTGTGTGTGTGTGTGTGTGTGTGTGTGTGTGTGTGTGTGTGTGTGTGTGTGTGTAAGAGGGAGAGATTTAATATGTATACTGAATATATGTTGCCTCACAGCAAGAGGTTCTCCTGTTCGATTCTTGGCTGGAGTGCAGGGAGTGCCTTCTGTGTGGAGTCTGCATGTCCTCCCCATGGTTATTCATGAAAATCCACTGCCAATCATTAGCAGACCGGAGTTCCACTGTGGTGAAAGACAAACAACAACAACAAAATATATTTTTGCAAATGGAATCCTTAGTTAAATAGGTCCCTCTTCTTGGGCAAAATATTAGATCTTACCCATCCAGCTAGGAAAGGTTAGTATGTGGATTTTCCATCTGGTTTGATGAAGGCTATGCTATTTACTCAAGGAGTACATTTATGGCTATCCATCCAGCCATCCAGTTGTGTTGCTGAACTACATTGTTTGATAATGAGAGGAGCTTTCTACAGAAGTTGAAGGTTTTTGTATCAAGAACCTGTCCATACAAAGTGGCTTGTTTATGTTGCAGTGAAGGCTGTAGTCTTTGTAGTGAGCATTTTAATTATAACCACTATTTCTGGGGTAGAGGAAGTCTCTTAAAGCAGGATCTTTCTTAGCCTGGAAAGCAAGCCAGTGATGAAATTTATAGGGGCCAGTGAGAGACAGAGGAAAGCAAGAAGTTTTTTAGTTTGTTTGCATAACTAAGTGAACTTAGTCCTTTGATCTTTTTTGTCAGAAATGGTTGTAGTCTTTCTTTTGACAGGGTGTTTTGCTGAGGCACAAGCCAAAAGGGGCATTGCACTCAATAATGGCTCTTGTAAAGGAAGACTACAGGGATGTTATGACCTTGTCCCTGGATGAGATACCCTTACTAATGAAGTGGGACATGTGTGGTCAGAAGTCAGGTTTCTATCAACTTGGGTGCCCAAGCACCTCATGACTGATACAACATTGTTATTAATGTGATAATTTGTAAAGGGATGATGATGCATTTTTGGGCATTTAGCTTGAGGCCATGTTTATGGCACCAGTTATTTGTTTTTTGTAGCTTATACAGAATTGGTTTATTAAGTCAGTAATGTGAATTCTTTACTTTATTGCAACTTTGTTCGCTTATTTTTGTGGATTATAGTATGTAATGGGTGTGCCTTTGTTGAAGGTTGGGTGTCGAGCTGGCACCTCAAAAGTTGAAAGGCAAACAACAACAACAACATAGTATTGTAGGTCTGCTAATGTTGACATTTTATGTAGTTGGACTGCTGGAGTGGTTTTCCAAGTGAGAACTGCTAGTGCTGTAGTGAATATCTGATATATTAACTAAGATGCTAGAGTTAACCATTAGATTGCATTTATTCATTGTTCCCCTGAACCATTCCAGATGAGATTGTTTATAGCCTTCTATATTTTATCTCATCTGCAATCCTTGCTCAAGTTACATGCTTGGCTGGAGATGATATGTAGCTAAGTTATCAGGTGTGAAATGAAAGCCATAGTCAGTAACAGACAATCTGCTGCATGATGTCTTACTTTATCAAGCTAATCTGCTATGTAACCTTACTAAAGACAGAAAAATGAAGCATAAACATTTGTTTCAGTCATTCTGAACCTTTAAATGCAGCTTACAACAAATAGGTGACAAATCATACAAAGCTTCTGCTGTACTCCAGCCTATCCTTTTACACCATTCTTTATATTTTCCAGTTTGTGTGTTTTTTATTTGTATATTTCTGTATCTCACTGTCTATCTACATATTTATCTGTCTGCATCTGACTGTATGATAGCATCTGACTGTATGATACTACATTCTATAAATTATGATTCAACCAAATCTGCTTTCAGTAAAATGAGAATTCAATGATTTTTTTGAAAATGATTTGTGATTCAGTGAAAAAGCAATATGATGAAATGAATTACAACTTCACACACACTCATTTATATAATATTTAGGTATACAGATAGGGGAAAAGAATGTAAAACTGAAGGCACATAGGTGAAACTAAGTACAGATAAGACAGTAGTAATGGCAGAAAATTGGGGAAATCAGAATAAGCTGAGAACTGAGATAGAAAGTAAGATAGTGGAACAGGTTAACAGCTTCAAGTATCTGGGAAGGGTGGTTGAGGAGACTGAATGAAGAGGTCAAAGTTAAAAAAGTGGGGCTGCAGCAAACTGACATAGAGTGTCAGATGTGGTGTATGACAGAAGAAGGCCAAAGAGGCTGGAAAGTAAGGTATACAAAACAGTGGTGTGACCAGTACTACTGTATTATACAGAAACCTTGGCAGAGCAGATGTGGAAGGTAGAGGTGATGGAAATGACGTGCCTGAGATGAGTGGGAGGATGAACTCTGTGGGACAGATGAAAAAATGAGGACATAAGAGCAGAATCCCCAGAAGCTCCAATTGCATAAAAGATTAAAGAGGACATATTACGGTGGTTCAGGCACATGTGCAGAAAAGCAGGAGACATTCTGGTGAAAAATATTTGGGACAGACAGGAAGAAGGTAAGAAGAAATGAGGGAGTCCAGCAAATAGGTGGATGGATTGTGTGAGAGAAGATCTGTGATAGTCAGGCATGAGTATCAAAAAAGGCAGAAGTATGGCATTGAATCCAGAGAGATAACAACCTGACCCCCATGTAGGAAAATAGAAAAAAGGAAGTTGATGATGAGGATGACATATATATATATATATATATATATATATATATATATATATATATATATATATATATGGTGTACATGCATTTGCGTGTACGGCCGATGTTCAATCGCTAAAATGCTGACTGCAGAACACCAGGACCACGGAATGTCGAAGCTACGGACGTTGAACACGGGAATACCGAATGCTGGCCAGGCCACTATACCCCCCTCTCAACCCATAGTAGCGCTTGATGCGGCAGGTGTGCGATTGGGAAATTCGAATTTGATGCTGCACGTGAAAACGAGATTCGACATGTTGGTTCAGAATTCAGCCGGATTGACCTTTGGCTGAGCGACCAATTGGATGTAAACCTATATATATATATATATATATATATATATATATATATATATATATATGTATGTATGTATGTATCTGTGTGTGTGTGTGTGTGTGTGTGTGTGTGTGTGTGTGTGTGTGTGTGTGTGTGTGTGTGTGTGCATAGATATATATATATATATATGTATATATATATATATATATATATATATATATATATACAGTTTATTTATTTTTATTTATTTTTTATTTTACATTTGTTAACCAGGATAGTCCGACTGGACAAGGCCCATTTACAGCAGAGGCCTGGGGAGAAAAGCTCCACATTAGTTAACAAAAAAGCAAAAATGTATAATACAGAAATATATCACAAAAAGCAAAATTTATAATACAGAAATATATCACAGAGAAAATACATATCTACCTTGGGTGTGCTACTAGCAAACATAATTCACATGAAAAGTTATGCCAAATTGGCAATCAACAGAAGAGATTTCAAGACTGTAGCATGCTTACTGTAGGTAAAAGTGGGAAGGAAGGTAAGAGAAGTAGGAAAAAACAGGAGAAAAATTATGTAGTACATGGACATAGCCAGAAATTCATAAGATGTGACTTAAGTGAGTTTTTGAACTGTGTGGAACTCAATGCAGAAGTAACAGAATTGGGGAGGTTATTCCAGTTTCTCGCTATGGTGTGGGAGAATAATGCTTTCCCTGCAGTGTTGTTAGCCCTAGTGATACAGAGGAGGGATTTGTCTGTAGAGCGGATAGGATGATTTGCTATGTATTGAGTCAGTAGTTGACTTAGTGCTGGAGTTTTGTCAGGATTTCTTAGAATGTTGTATGCGATGACTAGTTGGTGGTAACTAAGTAATTGTGGAAGTTCTAGCCATTGTAGTTCCCTTAGAGTCAGACAGTGTTGGGTTCTGAAGGTGGAGTTAGCAAACTTGGCAATTTTATTGTAACATGACTCAAGTGTGTCAAGGTCAAGTTTTCTGATATGGGTCAGGATTGGTGCTGCACACATTTGGTCAATAGGTGAGTTTGGGCTAAGGTGATCCATGCCTGTACTGATAGAAAGTTTTTGTGTCTATATAGGGTTTCTATCTTTTTATGTACCTTTTTGATGGTTTGAGAAATATGGACATCAAAGTGAAGATTCTTGTCTATTTCTACACCAAGGAGAAATGACAGTACCATTTCTGGAAGTGATAGGAAAAGAAAGAGGAGAGGTTTTAGATCTGTTGGGGGTGAATAAGAGTAATTTAGTCTTACTGGAATTTAAGATAAGTTGGATATCAGGAATCCATCTTTCCACGGAGCTAAAAGATTCTTGGGTGAGTTGTTGTAGAGTGGTAAGAGATGGGGCTGAGCAGATTAGGGTCAAATCATCTGCATACTGTATAAGTGTGGCATTCTGGGTGGAGGTGTGCAAATCATTGGTGAAGATAGAGAAAAGAAGCGGGCCCGATATTGAGCCTTGTGGTACATCTATGGTGGTTGGAAGTAGAGGAGATAGTACACATTGCCATTGGATGGATCGCTGCCTGTCAGATAGTTTTTAAAACATGCAATAGTCAAAGGGGTAAAAGATAGGGAGGTTAGAGTAT